>NC_143562.1:122766913-123093296 GCF_054136105.1 Typopeltis vanoorti | reverse complement strand
TTTACCCAGTTTCAGGATAGGTGTTACTTTCATTTGCCTCCATATGCTGGATATTTTTGCAAATTTTCAACAAATGTTGAAAAATTCTAACAACTGCTCTGTTGCCTTTTCTCCCAAATTCCTTAGTATATCGTTTCTGATACGGCAGCTTTTCCTGGTTTTAAGGCTTTTAGGGCATTTTCTAGTTCCTCTTTAGTAAATGGTGCTTCGAAGAGATTCTTTTCTAAATCTCTAACTTTTTTTAATATAATCTTTAGGTATTATTTTTCCTTCAGTACTTGGTTTACCATTCAGAGATAGCTGAATTCAATTTGGTTTGCATTTATATTAACTTCGATTGCTGCTCCTGTGGGGGGTCATCAGTTAATTTTTTGAATAAGAGCCAGGCTTTCCTGCTACTGTGTTTCATATCTAATCTTTTAATTTTTTCTGCCCATTGTTGACTTCTTTTTTAAGACAGTGCTGCTATTAGTTCCTCTCCTGCATCAATTGTTTCTGATGAAAATGGATCTTTATCATATAGGTCACAATATCTTTCATATATTTCCACATTGTGCTCTGTAAAACCTGGAATTAACATGTTCTGCAACCTCTTGGGATGAGCCTGGCAGCAGACCGTCTAATAGCTTTGATGAACTTTCCATGATTTTCTGGTGTGGGTGAAATGTTGGTCAGGTTTTTGTCTAATTCTCTTGAAAACTGTTCCCAGTTAGCTCTTTTAAAATTAAAGCATCTTCTAAGTGGGATCTCCTTAAGTCAGACTGGTGAGAAAACTTGCAGCATTATTGATCTATGTAGTGAACTTAGGATGTGCAAGCTTGTGTAGTGCACAGATTAGCTATTCTATTACTAACAAATCCAAGTTCTGGGTTATAACCTCTTTTCCATCTTCCACTGTTAAATGATGATGGCTGTTTAGGATCGTGTATAAGATTCATTTGATTACTTTCAACCCACTGTTCAGCTAACTCTCCATCCTCATTTGTTTCACTATAATTAGTTTCACTAGTTAGTGGTTTGAGTTGTGGAGACAGAGAGTTGTAGAGTAGGCACCCTCCCTTGATGAGCCTTTGGACTCCTTGGAGGTATCATGTGATAATAATAAGATCCCACTTAATCTGTTCCTCGGGAATATCTTTTCTGCCAGAAATATCCACCATCAACCTCTCTGAATGGTTACACCCCCAAGAATTACAGACAATAATCAACAACTGTTATTCTCTCAATTCTGAAAGAAGAGACTCTCAGAAGATATGTACTTGTGTCCAGGGTATCTCTGAACATGTTGCTCTTATCCTAAAGATATTTCATCTTGCAGTCAAATACAAACCATTAATCAAATCAGGTTCCTTTTACCTTCTGCAAAAGATAAAATGCAGTTACTGTTGCTGCCTGGAGTCTGTCAAATTCCCTCTAACTGCAACTTATTCTATCTTGAACAAACTGGCTACTCTGTCACAAAACATACTTCTGAACATCAAATCTATATTGAACTAGATAAACATTAGTCTGACCTTGCAGAATGTGGAATTAATAACACTAGTCACAGGATCCTTTGTGATATTGCTAAGCTTCTACATAGCAACATCTGACAATTTGAACATCATTTCAAAGAAAGTTCTGAAGTTCTTTTTTATAATACAGATCTCAGTAATGGACTTCTTATGCCAGAAGTATGGGAAACTGTCACTCGAAACTATATTTCTTAATTCTTAATTTTTTTAAAAATGTTTTTAAAATTAATGCATATGCTTATATATATATATGTATGTACAGTAAAACCTCATTTTACAAACAAACATTTTATGTTTAATCAAGGAAAAGAAGGAGTAGCCATAGTATTCGACACAAAATACGAGACTAATCTTCTTGAATGGCAGTCAGTCTCAAGTAGAGTAATGTGGGCAAATATGAGAATGGGGAACTGGACAATGAGACTTATTTGTGCCTATGGTCCCACAGAAGGTTCTACTAACGTAGAAGTGGAGGAGTTTTTTGAGGTTTTAGAAAAAGCAACAGACACAATGAAAAACGAAAAGTTGGTCCTTGTTGGGGATCTAAATAGCAGAGTAGGAAATGATTGTGAGACATACAAAAATATTTTGGGAAAATTTGGAGAAAAGAGCAAAGCTAATAATAATGGAAAATATCTGTTGGATTTCTGCTCAGGACATGGACTGGTTATTACTAACACCATGTTCCAACATAAAAATGTGCACAAATTCACATGGAGAGAAGAGGCTAGGAATAAGAAAAGTCTCATTGACTATGTTATTGTTGATAGTGATGTTTTCTACCTGGTGCAGGACACCAGAGTGTACAGAGGATTTGAAATTGGAAGTGATCACTATTTAGTCTTGAGCAGGATAAAATTGAATTTAATATTGAAAAGAATAACATGTAAGAAAGTTTCAAAGCGAATAAAAGTTGAGCAGCTCTCAGATGTGAACTGTAGACTAAAATACACAAAGATTATTGAAGAAAAAATGAAAGAGTTTGAGAACAGGAATCAAACCTTGGAAATTCAGTGGCAAACTCTGAAGAAAACATTGATTGATTCTGCCAGAGAGGCATGTGGTGAGGTTGTCTGTAAGGATAAAAAAATCAGAACTCCCTGGTGGACACAGGAAGTTAAACAGGCAGTGAAGGAAAAGAAGAAAGCATATCAAAAGTTCCTGTCAAATAAGTCAGCTTGTGCTCTTAGAGAATATAGAGACAAATGCAAGAATGCTAAACACTGTGTAAAACTAGCTAAACAAAAGTCATGGGAGGACTTTGGCAAGAATATAGAAAATAAATATCAAGAAGGTGGCAAAATATTCTGGAGGTTGTTGAAGAAGCTTAAGAATGGAGGAAAGAGTGCTGTAAAAGAAATTAGAGATGATAAAGGTGACATGAAAACGGGAGAAAAAGATATCCTTGAAGCATGGAGTAATTACTTTGAAAAACTGCTAAATGAAACAAGCAGTGATGACAGCACAGTGGTAAAAAACACTGACCAGGCATGCAGTCAGGAATACATATCCATACTTGAAGTAGAAAAAGCCATCAAAGGCTTGAAATGTGGAAAGGCAGCAGGAATAGATGATATTCGACCAGAAATGCTGAAGTATGGTGGTATAAGAGTCTTACAGTGGCTGCACTGCATAATTCAGAAAGCCTGGACAGAGGGACGAATTCCTGATGATTGGAGTAGAGCTCTCATAGTACCCATATATAAAAAGGGAAATGAAACTGCATGTGAGAATTACAGAGGTATTTCCCTACTGAGTGTTCCTGGTAAGATCTATGCAAGTATACTTGAGAAACGGTTGAGAAGAATTGTGGAAGAAAAGCTTGGTGAAGAACAAGCTGGATTCAGGCCAAATAGAGGCTGTCAGGATCAGCTCTTCACTTTACGACAAATAGTCGAGAAAGCATGGGAATATAACAAAGATCTGTATTTAAGTTTTGTCGATTTGGAAAAAGCATATGACAAGGTGCCAAGAGAGAAGCTATTCAATACGCTGGAGTTATATGGTGTCAATGGGGCATTATATCAAGCAATACTTAGTCTTTATTTGAGTTGTAAGTCAGCAGTTAGAATTGAAGGAAGTACAGGAAGATGGTTTAATGTTAAATCTGGTGTGAGACAAGGATGTACATTATCCCCTCTGTTATTCATTATCTATATGGATCACATTATGAAGGAAAGTGGTATTAAACATGATATCAGAATTGGAGATGTTAATGTCAGCTCTTTGCTTTATGCAGATGATGTTATACTTCTAAATAAATCCGCTACAAGCTTCCAAGATTCCCTGACTAAACTGAATAACTGTTGTAATAGATATGGAATGAAGGTCAGCATTAAAAAGACAATGAAAATAGGTAGAATTGTTGAAAATGTCAACTGTGTTGTGAATGGAGAACCTGTGGAACAAGTAAAATATTTCAGCTATTTAGGCACGATTTTTACTGAAGATGGTAAATTAAATATAGAAATAGACAACAGAATCAGCAAAGCTGGTATGGTTGGAAGTCAATTGAATAAATTCATATGGAATAAGAGAGAAATTAGTCGGAACACTAAATTGAACACTAAACAGTGTTCAAACCAGTTTTAACTTATGGATCTGAGAGCTGGGTCAGAAGTAAAACACTTGACCAAAGACTAGACCACAGATATGAGAGTCCTGAGAAAGATTATAGGCATGAACAGATGGCATCAATGGCAATATCATATTAAAAACGAGGATATTAGGAAAGAACTTGACATTGTCAGCATCCAGGAATGTGTTAGCAGAGCTAATCTCAGGTGGTATGGTCACCTAAACATAATGGGCAAGGAAAGATTAGCAAAACAAGTGTTCTCTGCCAGGTTGGCAGCAAAACGACCCAGAGGAAGACCAAGATATAGGTGGATTGATACGGTACAAAGTGCTTTAGACGATAGAAATATAAGATCTGATAATGTTGGAGTCTTGACAAGTAACAGACTGATTTGGAGGAAAATTGTAGATAGGAAATTAATAATGATGTAATTTTTTTCATGTAGTACTATCATATCCTGTACACCCCTTGAGGGTATATGGCAGGAATTTGATGATGATGATGATGACATTTTATGTTATGTGAACATAAAACATAAAACATATAACAAAAAGTTTGTAATGTGAAACTATTTTTACCATAGTAATTAATGTAAAATAAATTAATTGATTCTACATGAAAAATTTTCACATATTATCATAATTGAAACAACAACAACAAAAAACAGAATATAACATGAACCTTACCTTTACTGAAGATATAGGGGAGGAGGGAGGAAATTATTGTTTTGAAGATGAATCACTCTTCATAAAAAAAGTTGGGTAATTGCCCCTCATGTGTCACTGCTCTTTTCTGTTTTTTTGTGGGTGGACTAGATGGTGATTCTTTATCTTTGATTACAAACTTATTTAGGGTTCTCTGGGTTTGTTTTGTTCTTACAGGTTTTCTAAAATGTGCAATGATATTCTCATTAAACATGTTGACACTGTTATTAACTGTAGATACATCAGGGTGCCACTTTTCTGCAGTGGTTTGGATTTTTTCCCAATGGAAGCACATTTCTTTAATTTCATCATTGGAAATGGTTCCCTTACTGGGCCCCCCTCCTCTTCCGAAAAATGTTCCTTAACAACTTCCTCATGCTGCTTCTTTTGCAGTTTCTTTCAGATCCTCAGTGGTAAACTCTCTTTGATGATCTTCCACCAACTCGTCTACATCAGCGTTGTCCACTTCTAATCCAATGGATCTGACACACAACTTCATCAACCACAGATTCTGCTAGCTCTGCAGGAAACCCTTCAAAATCAGTGCCTGTCACACAATCAGGATGCAATTTTTTTCTAGGGTGAGTTCATAGTTTTCAAAGAAATCCCATGCTTTATTTATAACCCATAAACAATGCAAGATGTTCAAGTGCTTTTTCAAAAAGTCCCTGAGGGTCAGTTATGTGTCAGATGTCACTTCGAAGCACCTTTGAAACAAAGCCTTTGTATAAAGTTTTTTGAAATTGGAAATGACCTGCTGATCCATGGATTGGATAAGAGGAGTGGTATTAGGAGGTAGAAATTTGACTTATAAAGTTGTGCTCGTCCAAATCATCCTCCGAACCTGGGAGGTGAGCAGGAGCATTGTTCAGCACAAGAAGTGCTTTCAAAGATAGATTGTTCTTTTCAAGGTAGTTTTTTACACTGGGGTAAACACTTCATGGATCCACTGTATAAAAACTGCTTTGTTACCCAAGATTCACTGTTAGATTTCCACATCACATGTAGTTTACTTTTTATTACATAATTCTGATTTAAACACTCTGGGATTTTCTGAGTGAAACAGTAAAAAAGGTTTAATTTTAGTGACCACTAGCATTACCACACAACAAGAGGGTTAACTGTTCCATCATCGGTTTGTGTCCTGGCAGTGCTTTCTCTTCTTGTGTGATATAAGTTCACTTGGCATCTTTTTCCAGAAAAGTCCTGTCTCATCATAATTAAACACTTGCTGAGGAATAAATCCCTCCATTCTTACATAAGTTTTAAATTCATTCACAAACTGATTAGCAGCCTCTCCATGACTTACTACACTATGGATCCTAGTTCTCTTTTTAAAATGCTCAAACCATCCCTCCCCTACTAGCTTTAAAATCGTCACTGTCAGCACTAGATTCTGGGGTTGAACACTTAAGATCATCATGTAGTTGCTTAGCTTTTTTCGCAAATTATTGCCTCCAAAATACTGTCACTTGTCTGTTTATCATTCATCCATAGTAACAAAAGTTTCTCCATTTCCTCAACAGTCTGAGATCTTTTAGGATACAAAGGATATGCTCCTTTAGCCACATCAGCCTTTTAAATCGCATCTCTATTTTTAATAATAGTACAGATTGTCGATTTTGCCATGTTATAATCTTTAGAAAGTTCAGAAATAAGAGTTTCATTTTCCCATTTAGCTATAAGTTCTTTCTTGAGTTCAATAGTTGGTCTGGGTGTTCTCTTTTTCTGTTTATTTTCATCACTGCACTTTTGAATTATAGAGTCATCATTATCATAGTTTATTCACAATATGATCCAATGTGAAAAGGGAAAATAGATTTACATTAAAATGAAAGATTGCAAATTATTGTCTTCCAAGTCTCTCTATTTTGAGCTGACTTGTAGATGTCAGATGGAAATTATGATACACACACCAAAGTGGATTTACAGTGCTTGAATAGAATCAAATGCACTGATGCGAACCGATCAATTACTGCAGAGATAATGCCAGCTCATGTGAGCATCAGTGCGTTTATAAAACGAATGCACTGACATTTGCCAATCAGTACAATTTTTTTTTTTTTTCAATGGAGAAGTTCATAAAACTATTTTTTCGTAATTGGAAACGTTCATATAAGGAGGTATAGGATTCCAGTAGTGCAGTAATTTTTAACATAGTGCTGCGCTTGACATCAAAGTTACTCTTCTATGTACACTTATATTGTTGGGTTTGAATTTTCAATTATTCATTTGTAAACACTGATGATGGTTTATGAGACATAAACCAAAATATATGTGTTGAATTTATACTTTAATTAGATTTCTTTTCTGTAAACACATTTTCTATTATATTCTTTTAATGGATTTTACACAGTTATCACTCCAGCAAAGTGTAATTACTTAATGCTGACAGTTATCATACCAGCTGCACAATTTGGGAACAGACTATACATTGGAGCTATTTGGACAATTTTTATTCAAAATGGCAAAATAATATGGAAATAGCTTTTCATGTTTAAATGAATGCTTTCAACCAGTGAAGTTCAGTACTGAAAATAATCTAGAGTTCTTATTGGTCATAGCAGTACAATATATGAATTAATGCGTAATGTGACACCTTTTTTGGCAACTCGTATATAAAGTATAAGCTCTGCATCACTACAGCCTGAGGATTTACATACATCTGGGTCTGGCTCCCACTGACGAGACCTCAAAAAAGGTCGAAACCTGTCAAGGTTGTGACCCCCCCCCCCTCCCCATAATGTATAACATCATACATGTCTGCTAGGAGATGTTTTACATTATGGGAAATACTAAGGATAGTGATTGGAGCTTGCTCCACCTTTACTATGAGTTGCCCCTGTCATGAAAGGTTTGCTTACACTTGGATCCGCTGAAACTTTTATAGTTTCTATATTCGGCTTTGAAATAATGTTGGATTCAATATCCACTTAATTTGAATAACTGTATATCACCGAAGTGAAACCTTTTGGCTCTCTTATTTCAGTAAACTAATGCTCTTATTATAAAAACATTCTGATAATAGTTTTACATTTGATGTTTACCACAAGCAATCCATGCCAATAGTTACTTCCATTCGTGTTCTCTGCATCACCCTTCACAAAAGATCAGAATCATTCAGATGCTTTAAAAAAATGTCTATTTTCATTTTAGAAGTGATGAAAAGAAAAATAACTACAACTTCTACTTCACCAACTAACTCTTAACAGATATGCTAAGAAATGCATTGAAAAATTACTTTCCTCTAATTCAACTTCACTGCAAAAATCCTGATATGTACTACAGACATTTTCTTTCTATCTCTTACCACATCAGTAGACTTTCAAACAAAATCACTAATCTTCTTAAACTTCATGATATCAGAGAAACTTACAAATTTTCTCTCAATATACAGTCTTCTCTGCTCTCCTAAAGATGGTAACTCCTCCAAACATTCATGGGTTCACAGAATTCCTTGCTAATGTGGCCTTTCACATATAGGTCAGACTTCAAAAAATCTTGAAATTAAAAAGAACATCTTGGAGACGTTCTGAGAAGACGGTTCTGGTATAGCTTTTCACTCTCCCCACACGTCATGACATTGATTGGAATAAGAGTTCATGCCCTACTTAAAGGCATTTCATCTCTCATTGGATTAAAAAATCAACTATGGTCATTTTTTCTCATAGCACCTTCAGTAAGAACCAAGAATTGATCTTGTGTGTCATTCAGAAATTTTTAATTAGATCCTTTCAGTTAACAGATTTCAACATTTCAGCAAACCATCTACAAACAGTGTCATTAGCAGTTGACTTGTGCCACCTCTAATATTCTCCATGTGTTTCTGTTATTTATATTGTAACAGTTCTTACTAACTTCACCTGTTTATTTTGTTTTTTAGTTTACAGTTGCTCACCTTACATTTACATTTTGTATTTTTGTTGGTGAAACCAGTTGGTTAATTTATTCTGTTGTATTACCACAACCAATAAAAAAAAGTCCATTTATTTTCAGTATGTAAATATTTGATCATGGCAAGTCACATGAATAATTCTTTATAGAACAAGAAAGAAAGAGAGAAATTGTCAGAACTCAAGTTAGTAGCATATACAGCAATATTCAAGCAGTGTTAGTATGTACATTAAACTTTGGTTTGAAATAAGAGCTATTCAAACACTGGAGAAGACTAGTCATAGATTTTAGAGTCTGAGCAGATGGCATCAATAGCAGGACACATATTCAAACCAAAGATAGCAGAAGAGAACTTGACATTGTTAATTTTTATGAATGTATTCAAGATGATATATTCACTTAAAGAGAATGGGAGATGACAGATTAGCAACACATTTGGTGGTAGCAGAAATGGCAGGATAAAGATCTAGAGGAACACCAAGATTTATATATTTGATGCATTTAGGAATGCTTTAAAAGATTGAAATGTGGAAGATATGACCAATAATAACATAGTTTAGAAAAAAAGTTGTTGATTATAAATATAAATTATGTTGGACTATCTTTATCTATTGCAGGGTTTCCCAAAATGTGTTCCGCGAGTCATTCTCCTGGAATTTGTCATTTTAGTTTTCTAAGCATTTTTCATGAATAAATATTTTATAGTGTAAATATTCTGAGGAGAATGATTTTCGTGAATATGTCGAAAAGCTCAGACCCAGAAAGCCTAATAACATCTGTATAGCAAATGTTAGTGACCAAGCTGTGTATTTTTAAACGTGGAAGTATTCATGAATTATCGTTAATTTTCACACATCGAAATCTTTCAACAATCGAGAAAGAGAATACTGCTGTTTATGACCAATCATAAAAATTGCCTGCAAGCCGATTACAACAATGGGCGGTGTATCCTCTGTTCTCAAAACTGAAAGAAATAACATCTGTGTTGCAAATATTAGTGACCAATCAGCAAGGAAGTATAAAGAAAATTTTTCCACTAAAATTGAAGATCAAGGTAGTCTGTATCCGGTTCTCAAATCTAGTAATACTGAACACTTTCTTCGCAAGTTTGTATTATAGGGTGAAAGTTGCGAAACCGTAGTGCCGTGATTTTTAAAAAGTAGTAGGCCTACAGATTTAAGTTTTAATATGAACAAGGGACTTTGTTTAATTTTAGTAGTAAGAAATCTCTTATTGAAGGTGCTTGTGATGCAACAGATAGTGATGTCATCCACCTCCAGCCTACAAAGCGATCTCCAGGATGTACAAAAGGAGGGAGAAACTACCATCACACAGGAGAAAAAGTCTACATTCACTCATAAGTACATCATCATCAAATTCCTGACTTGTACCCTCAAGGGATGTACAGGATATGATAGTACTACATGAAAAATTTACATCATTACTAACTTCCTATCTACAATTTTCCTCAAAATCAGTCTGTTACTTGTCAAGACTCCAACATTATCAGATCTTATACGTCTATCATCTAAGACACTTTGTACTGTATCAATCCACCTATATCTTGGTCTTGCTCTGGGTCGTTTTCCTGCCAACCTGGCAGAGAACACTTGTTTTGCTAATCTTTCCTCACCCATTCTGTTTAAGTGACCATACCACCTAAGATTAGCTCTGCTAACGCATTTCTGGATGGAGACAATGTCAAGTTCTTTCCTAATATCCTCGTTTTTAATATGATATTGCCATTGATGCTATCTGTTCACGCCTCTAATCTTTCTCAGGATTCTCATATCTGCAGTCTCTAGTCTTCGGTCAAGTGTTTTACTTCTGACCCAGCTCTCAGATCCATAAGTTAAAACTGGTTTGAACACTGTTTAGTGTTCAATTTAGTGTTCCGACTAATTTCTCTCTTATTCCATATGAATTTATTCAATTGACTTCCAACCATACCAGCTTTGCTGATTCTGTTGTCTATTTCCATATTTAATTTACCATCTTCGCTAAAAATCGTGCCTAAGTAGCTGAAATGTTTTACTTGTTCCGCAGGTTCCCCGTTCACAACAAAGTTGACATTTTCAACAATTCTACCTATTTTCATTGTCTTTTTAATGCTGACCTTCATTCCATATCTATTACAACAGTTATTCAGTTTAGCCAGGGAATCTTGCAAGCTTGTAGTGGATATATTTAGAAGTATAACATCATCTGCATAAAGCAAAGAGCTGACATTAACATCTCCAATTCTGATATCATGTTTAATACCACTTTCCTTCATAATGTGATCCATATAGATAATGAATAACAGAGGGGATAATGTACATCCTTGTCTCACACCAGATTTAACATTAAACCATCTTCCTGTACTTCCTTTAATTCTAGCTGCTAACTTACATCTCAAATAAAGACTAAGTATTGCTTGATATAATGCTCCATTGACATTTTATTGGCACCTTGTCATATGCGATTATTCGTTAGTATCAGTATCATTAATATAGTGCATCTTTAGTATTGGTGAAACTAATTTTATCTTAACAATTTGGGATCTTGTTGATTTAAGGTCTGTTTTAAAAATACTTGATCCAAAATACTTGAATATTAGAAAGACTAGAAGTAGAAGTGTCACCACTGCCATAATAATATTAAAAATATTATAATGGAACTTGAAATTTTATGATGAAATGATGTTTTAAAAAAGAATAAATCTTTATATGGGAGGAATCCTTATATGGACTTTTTCAATTGAAGGTGAATTAGCCAATCTCATATGGAGGTAGCAGGGTTTTTCCTATTGGAAACTCGGATTTTTCATCCTGCATACAGACAAATCGGCCCTTCAGAATATACACAATTTACAGTAAAAAAAAAAATACTAGCTGTGGTGGTCGTTGTCGGCGGTAGATGGCTTTGATGTAGGTGATTGGTAGCATAGGTTCTGTGTAGTTGCGTGCATGGAGAGTTGTCCTCCCGCGATGAGTCTTCGGACTTTTTTGGAGGTGTCGTGAATAATTATAATAATAAATGGATATCTTATGTGATGAGATGATTTATTATGAAATTTTTGCCTAAGTACATCAGGGCATGCTAGTATAGTTAAATTGGAATTTATTGTTTTACAATAAACACTATAAATCATCTTTTGTTTATTCTTTTCATGAAATGTCTTTTATGAAATTATTCATGCCAACATATGTTCACTGGACAACCACAGATGCCGTATGGTCATTGTGATGCTCAGTGTTATAGTCCTGTTGTATGCTTTTCTAGAGACTTCAACTCTGAAGATCAGTCACTCCATGCATACCATCTATTCATCTCATTGACAGTTTACTCCTTCCTCTTTTTCCAGGAACTTTACCTGCTATTACTGTTCTGAGAAGTCCTCCTCCTTCCATCCTTTCAATGTGTCCAAAATATTTTAACTTTCTTCTGTCAGTTTCCTTAAGGAGCCTTAAAGTTCTACTGATAATTTCTGACACCCATTCTTTTTGTTTCTTTTCTTTTCTTTTGTTTCTGTTGAAAAAACAACTACAGCTAAAATCCTCAACTTTGTTCCTATGGGGATAGATCCATCCTTCCAGATTTTAGACAAGTCTCTGACTGTTGTTTTAGCCATCCCTAATCTTCTTCTGACATCATTTGAACAGTAATTCTTCACATTAATAATTCATACCAAGGATGGCCTTAATAATTGGGAGAAATTTTTATAATAAATAATTTTGTTCAGTGAAGTTATCCTGGTTGGCTGCGTGGTTATCATATCCACTCTCCAGCCTAGCCGCTGTGGGTTCGAACCCCACCAAGGGTGGATGTTTTTATGTTCTCTTTACCATATATGCTGCTGTAACCATCTCTGAGTGCAGTATGACCATTTGATGTCTTTGTGCCATAAAAATCTAATTTAAAAAAAAAATTATCCATTGGCTATTTCATGAGCTTATTATTACTATTCCAGAATATGTAAAAGCAGCTAAACTAAAGTAGCATGGTAACTTAGAAACAATGGGAGGAAAAAATAAAATAAAATAAATAAGAGCAAAATGGATGATGTTCGATGCATGAAAATGATTCAAAAGTAACCAAAATCTAGTTGGATTGATATAGTTAGTACTGTCTTAGAAGACTGAAATGTAAGATTCAGAAGAAAATTGTTACGAAGCTAGTAATAATGAAAACTTTATCATCTAGTGCTGTCATAGTATCTTGTATACCTGAGGGTGCATATCAGGACTTTGATGATGGTGATTATTCAGACTGATAAAAATTTATTATTACAACGTGAACATCCAAGGACTCATTGTAGGAGGGCATTTTACTGTGCTTTGCTACATACATCTTACTGTCATCTTTAAAAAAGTATAGTTCGTAATATAGGTATTATTTCTGGAAAAATCCCATGTTATTCCTCTAAGTAAATATTATTTTTATGGCTATTTAGCCTATTTTTGTTTAGGAGTACCCCTTTTTTTATGTCATTGGCTTTTTTACAAATTTTTCGGCATTACCGATGTTTTAAAGACAGATATGGGAAGAATATATAGGAATAATAATTCGGACATACCTTTATAGGATGTTACTGGTTATCTTCTTATTCAGTGGCATCCGGCATATGGCAATATACATTCATCTGCTGTTAAAGTATGACTGAAAGGAAGGGGGGGGGGTTGGAAAAGTGGGGATAGAGAGAGGCGGTAGAATATTCGGTGAGGCAGGAGGTGTGTGAATTTTAAACTCTGATTTTTTAAGAGTGGGCAAAGACTTCTCTGGGAGAGAGGTGATTTTTGGGGAAGGAGAAGGATATGATGGGATAAGATCTGTGGTTGGAGTGACGGGGTGTGAGCCATTTTGACAGTGCGTCGTCTTCGGAGCTCTTGGGGAGAAGTAGAAACTATGTAATGCTGGCTTTGTGTTTTTTCTTTGGTGTGTCTGTGTCGTATTCTATTTGTGTATCACTGAGGATAAGGGTAGGTGAGCTGGGATCTCTTTTGCTCAAGAAAAGGCAAGACTATGTTTTGGTGGCAATGAATATAACAAGGTTGTCCTCACCCCATTAGAGTATAATATGTAGATCAATGTTTAAGGCACTAGTTGTAGATGATCCTGTAGCCTGGGATATCTCATTCTTATCCTTCCAAAAAATGGTTATAAGGAAAAACTTCTTGCGAACATTCTGAAGCAAACCCCCCCTCCCCCAGACAAACAGATGGATAGAAAAAAGAAAAATATAGAGCAGGGCTTCCCAAACTATGAGGAACCTTCCTTGGGGAAGTATAGACAGAGTCCAGGGGAGGTGTGAAGAACCTTTTAGTTGTACATTGTTACAATAAATCCACCTTTCCCAAAATACTAGTTACAAGTGAGTAACATAGTTTAATGTGATTGTTTACAGAATTATATAATTATTTTATAATTGTTTTAGGATAATTATTTTTGTTTCATTTAAACATTTTTATTTGTTATATCTTTATATTCTTTAAGTTCATTATATTGTTTTTATTGTTCATTTGCATTCATTTTAGTATTTGGATTTTTAGGGAAGGCTGGTACATCAAGATTACACTAAACGATGTGATAGCAAAAAGTTTGAGAACCCCTCATATAGAAGTTCAGTGTTGCTTCCTGACATTGGTCTATCATGGATATTATATGAAAGATCATTAACAGGAATAGTTTTCTTCCCATTGAACAAGATCTCAAGTCTCCTTTGATCTTCAGAACCTCCCCATTCACCATTCAAAATAACCAGGAGTATGCTAGATCACTTGCTGATATGGAATTTGCTGTGTGTGATAAACAGGCCAGTCAGGTGAGATATCATGTTAGAATACATCAAGATGGGATGACGAAGGTGGGGGGGGGGGATATCAGAACTGGCAGCACATATACAACAGAGACAAAATCATCAAGGAGCAGTTCCTCATGAAATGTGCCCACAATTAAAGCAATCGCTAGCTTCTTCAGAAAAAAAAAAAAAAAAGTTGATTTCTTCTTTCTCACCCCTCATCTGCATTCACACGTAGCACTGATGTGCTATAGGTTCTTTTACCGCTCATGTATGGGGTCGATATAAAAAAATAAAGTAAAATGAAATAAATTATGCTTGTATGTTCACTTAATCTATGCATAAGTTAACAGTTTGGCTTAATCATTTCTTTTCAGTTAAAACTAATCTGATTTCTGCATATAACTTATTTACATGTAAACTTTGGAATACTGATCGATGGAGTGAAAAAGGAAGAGGAAAAGTGTGTTCAGTGTGTTTGCAATTGCACTGAAAAGGTACTTTGGTTAGCTGTTGCTATAGTTTTTACATGACCAGCAGAAAGTGGAGGATATGATGGTTGCTACTTCAGCAGAGCAGTATCTATCATTGTTCGAAGACCACACCCAGACACAGAGCTGAAATAGTGCAGAATTTAACATAAGTTAGTAATGGGTAGGATCATCTATCAGCTAAATCACTCTTCTCTGGATAGCCTCATGAATTTTTAGGGACGTTTTGGGTGCATCACATGATATGTGGATAGTATTCTAATAATGAGTGTATTTATGATTTGTATAGGTAGTAGTTTAATGAGCAAAAATTAGAGGAAAATAATGCCTAATTTTTTTAGTCTGAGGAAGCTACTGAAGTTGATGTGATATGTTTGTGTTTCTGCCAGGAAAGACTTGGAGGTAAATGAGAATCTAAGGAGAGAGAAAGAATCTGATCCATTCTGGTAGTCAAGTATTATTAAGGGTAAGGTAGATGAGCTGAGATCCTTTTTATGAGAGAAAAGTCAAGACTGCATTTTAGTGACATTGAAAGTGAGGTTATCTTTGCCCTGTTGAAGAATGGTATGGAGGTTACTGTTTAAGTTACTGGTTGCAGGTGATCTTGAAGCATGAGATGTCAGAGCACTGCCTGGTTCATCAAATGAGTGGGGTGAATGGAGTGTACCATTGTCAACAAAACTGCAGATAAGATTAATGTTGATTGAAAGTAGGTCATTTATGTATAGGAGAAAGAGGGTATGTGATAGAACAGAGTCCAGAGACACTCCTGCATTGGTCATGAAGCTAGGAGTGGAAACCATTTGCATGAACAACCAAAGCGAAAGCCTGGGTCTACTAGTCAACCCAGTTTGTGTTGACTAGTAGACCATAGGATGTCAGTTTACTGAGCAGGCCTTGATGCCAGATATGATCAAATGCTCTGGAAATGTCAAGAGGTATGTACGAGGGACATCCAGAAAGTAAGTTCCAATGGGCTGTCAGTGAAACACAAATATGCTTACAAAAAGAACTTTATTGGAAATTAAAGTAGCCATCTTTCACTACTTTTGTACATAATTTCTGCCATTGTTCAGGCACTTATAATGGGGCACCAAGAGTTGTATACCTTCGTCGTAGAAGGTTGCCACCCGTGACGCAAATCACGTATTGACTGCTTCTTTGATCTCTTCGTCATCTTGAAACCGCCAGCCACCAAGGAAAGATTTCAGATGTTTGTACAGATGAAAGTCGCTTGGTGCGAGGTCAGGACTATATGTGTGTGGGCGGGGGATGATGGAATTGTTCTGATAATTCAGTTTCTTCAACACAATTTCATGAAGACATGAATGTCAAACTTCTGGAAATTGCAGCAAGAGTGACGTCATAGTGAATCCTCTATTCTGTCGAATCTTCTCTTCAACTGAATGCACCAAATCGTGAGTCACTAAAGATGGTTGCCTGCTCTGTTCATCATCGCACATACCTGTCCTTCCTTCATTAAAAAGTCTTATCCATCTTCGTACCATTGAATCACTTATTGCGTGTTCTTCATAAACCTCAATAATTTGCCGATTTCAGCTGCTTTAATGTTCCTTGCATTCAAGAAACGGATAACTGACCTAATTTCATATGTGACTTGCGATTCGATTTAAATGTGGCAGGTGATTCGATTTTCTTAGATGTTATAAACACACATACCAAGAAGCATATGCACTGCGAGAATGTCTGAAAATGGCACCGCCTTGCTAACGAATAAACAAACTCAGCACGCATGCGCACCATTGCGATTGCAGCACCGCCGTGAAAATATTTAAAAATGGAACTTACTTTTTAGACATCCTTCGTATTTTTACAAACCTTTTCATGGCACATGTAAACTGCTTGGCCTCTACATAGTGGAGAAGTTGACTGTTGATAGCTTTTTCCATTATTTCAAGGTGGATTAAGGTGATGGAAATAGGACAGTAGTTTTACAAACCAGGCATCTCCCTTTTTTGGAATAGGTTATGGATATGTGCTAGCTTCTGTCCATGGGATAAGGCTCCAGCTGAATATAAAAGATTGTAGAGACAAGTGTTAACTCTTGTTTAGTATTTTTCTGATGTCTTTTTGTTGATAAACCACAGGAGGCATATAGTGCTCATTTTCTGATTTGACTTGGTAGGAGATGATTTGACCTAGTCATCTATGGAGGAATTGCTGATTGAGAGCAGTGCCAGAAAGTTGTTGGTTACAAAGTTTAATTTGGATTTATTTATTGCCATGTTTCAGCATGGGCTGAGCATGTAGCTGGCGTCCTTGATACACACCACCTGTGGTAATTTAAATATTTTTCTTCAACTGCTTTGGTACAATTTTTGTTCAACTAGAGCTTGGAAACTGGAGGACTTTTGGTTAGAGTGGAGAATGAAGGCCTTCATACTTGTGAGGATAATTTCTGTGACCCATTGGAGCAGGTGGTTGGGTCTGTAGAACAGAAGCATTAGTTTGATCATGAAAAGGAAGAGTAGAAGTTCCAGAGGTTGGTCGGTCCACTTATACCTCTGTAGTACTTAGGGACACAAAATTGGGATTAGATTGATGTTCTGTGAGAGGAAAGTTGCACAAAATTGTTGTCTGAATTACCAATTGTAGAGATGACGTTACTAATATATCTGGAGAGGAAACTGGTTTAAAAAAGTCATGAGCATTGGAATGGTGGAAAAGGTGTTATCAGGAAATCAGGTTGGTAGATGTACAGTTCACTTTATGTCATTGCTTATAACAAGTACTTTTACATCTCATTCATTTTGGTCATGGTTTGGAAAAGGGATGCTAGTTAGAGTTGTTGATATTGAGGTCACCTGAGTTCACAATTTGGATGGCAGGATTGCAGAAAGTAATACTGTTAATGAAGGATCCCAAATTTGACATTCTCTGATACACAGTGTCAGATCTTACAAAGACACAGGTTCAAATTACACAATGCATAATTCCATTTGCCACTCTTGTTATGAATGGAACTGTGCATTGTGTAATTTGGAAAGTGGAGGTGGACTCTGGTTGATGTAGCTGTACTTTGATCTCTGTCAAGAGAAAGTTTTATCTAGATGTCTGTACATGATGGTGTACATCATTTATGTTGACATTCATCTTATTCTCACATCATAAGAACACCAACATCCTTGGATGTTGGTGTTCTTAATGTGAGAATGACTTTTTTTTTTCCATAGAGATTTTGGCTTCTGTTATATATTTTGTTTGTTTTGCCATTTTTGTTGAAATTGACTTTTGTGGAGGGTTTATTTTAATCTTGGTGGCAGTTATCATTATTTGTTGTAGTTTCATTATTGATTAAGTTCATGAAAGGATAGAGTAGAGATATGTAGAGAAGGGGGTGTGAGAACTCTTTGACTTGATACCATACAGATAGCAATCAGTGCTTCTCACATACAACTACTCTAGGCACAACCTGGCAGAGCATATGATAGCAGGGTTATGTGTCATCTGACCAAGAAGCTTCCTGACTCATTACTAACACGGTGCCTTTTACTATCTGGCTGCCAGCCTCTGACACCACCATTTTTATTGGTATCTTTGAAATTGTGGTAGGTTTTTGATCTCTTAAGTATATTTGGCATGTCTCTGACAATATATCTCACACTGCATGTAGAAGAGGTGGGAATATTACCGGAATCTCTCCTCTGGATGCAAAACATGGTGTTCAGATCATATCATTAAATTTATAGATCGTGAAGAGGATAACAATGAAAATTTTATGGTAAAATTTTTGCTATTCCATAATCTTTAATATTATAAATCAAAATGCTGTTGATGCTGTTGTAATTCTTTAATATTGAAAGCATTTAACTTCTTGTAGAATGCACAGTCATTTTCGAATCAAGAAGACTCGGAGCCAGTACGTTACCGATGGGAAAAAACACATTCTAGTTGTGAGTAACAAGAAGAAATTTTTTTTTTTTTGAAAATTATCCATGAAACATATATTTTGAAAATGAATTTATTCTTAACATGTTATATTAATTTTTCTTGCTATTTTTTTATCCTGCTACCACAACTACATATGATCTGGGTCTAATCGTATTGTACTGGTTGATATTAATCGAAATATTTTTATTTCTTCCTTATTTTCAGTGTTTATTTATTTTTTTAATAATTTTCTTTATTACCCTTAGATGCAATGCTAATTAAATTTTATAAGTTAAAAAACTTTCATTCTTTTCAAAATGTTCATCAAGGCTTAACGTTAAAAATAACATGAGTCTTAAATGCATTGAATTGTTCTTGAAGGTTTTATCTTTCACAAATTAACTTATGAAGTAAATTAATTGTATTCTATAAATCAAGATAGATAAATTTTTAATCATCATCATCATCAATGCTGAGTGTGGCATTAGCATCGTCTTGAGTAGTTTATTATCCATGCTTCCATGGAGTCAAAATACTCATCGTGGGAGGTCCTTCGTAGGAAACACAAAGCCTATCAAGACTAAACATAGGAGGTCCCTCTTAGGAAACACAAAGTCTATCATACCACTCCGTGAACTCATTGACCGTTCCTTCTAAATCACTCTTTCAGGCAATGCATTCCACGGTTCAAACACCCTCCATGCAAAGAAACCAATCCTCACCCTCTTGCTCACAGCCTCCTTTCATAACTTCCAAGGATGGCCCCTTGTCATCACTCCTTCCCGCTGTTCGACCAAGTGAAAGAACTCCCCAGTGTCTACCATGTAACTGCCTCTCAACAGTTTAAAAGTCTTGATCATACCACCTCTCCTTCTTATCCACCAAACTCTGCAGTCCACATTCCCCTCAGTCGATCCTTGTAACTGACATTGTACAGTCCTGAAACCATCTTTGTTATCTGCCTCCATTTCCTTTCCACAGTTAATTTATCCCCTTCAAATCCTGGGGACCAAATCTGAGAACAGTAGTCTCTAAGTGTGGTCTGATCAGGGTCTTATACAACGGAATGAGAATTCTTTTATCTCTGCAGGTCCGTGTCCTTCTCAGTATTGCAGCAATCCCTTGAGTTACCTTCACCACCTTTGCAATATGCTCCCTGAATTTCATTTTTCTATCAATCATCACCCCCAGATCTCTTGTCTCCCCTACTTCCTCCAGTATATAGCTCCTCCATTCGAGTATCCATCCTCCCGTCGATGATTCCCATCAAGACTTTACATTTTGCTGAATTAAACAGAACTCCCATTCGTTTGCCCATCTGTCTAGTTTATTCAAATCCTCTTACAGAGCTGCCACATCTGCACTATTACTGATAACCCTTCCCAGCTTCACATCATCTGCGAACAATTGAATATCCCCTTGCAATCCATTGACAATGTCATTGATATAAAGGTTGAACAATACAGGTCCCAGTATGAGCCCTATGGAACACTACTTGTAACCAGTGGTGAGCTAGCGAAATTTTAACAAAGGGCTCACATTATCGAGCAAAAAAAAAAAAAAATTATTTATTGTCGATGCAAAATACTTGCATAAAGCTGGGTAATTTCTCCACACAGCAAGAGCTGTTTGTAAACTGCAAGCTGCCCATCATGGTCCAAACACCGCCAATCTTTAAAATTTTGATACCAAGGTCTTTTACAATAGTATTTAATTCTCGTTGATTTTTTGGTGATTGATGATAAAAAGCATATAATTTATCCATAAATATTTCAAAAAGATTTATTTCTTTAGCGTTTTTTATCGAATTGTCTAATGCTAAGTGTAAACGTTCTGTGTAAACTAAGTGTTCTAGTTCTACAAGATCATTAAACAAGAAGAACAGGGGTGGGGGGGGTTGCTTAAGGGTCAAAGCTGTATAACTGAGCGGAGACCTCCACATAGCCTTTAAAGGAATGTGGAGAACCGAACAGGGCTTTTGACCTAATGTCCAATCCTCACCGTCTCGTGGTGCACCCTGTTGGGTATCTACTTGCATACTGAACAAACGAGGATGGGCTGGCAGTTTGGGATTTAGCCGACCAAATCATATTCTTATTGGTTAAACCAAAATAAAAAATGATGGTACAACATGACAAAATTTCATGCCGGCTGGGGCATCGCCCGGTTAAACAAGGCCCCCATTGTTTTCGCCAGGAACCAGGGCAAACAGTGAAAAGTCAGCGACTTGAACAAATCTGAAAACACACCCCAACTCAACATCACCAGAGTTAAAGATCGGTACTATCAACATAAGAAGCCTGAATGGCAAAGAAATGGAGCTAGCTGAGGAATCAGATAATTACCAGATCGACATAATAGGTGTGACTGAAACAAAAAAGATAAAAACTGGTGAGATCTTTCTGAGCAATAAATACAAAACGTTATATTCAGGCAACGATAATCAAGGAAAAGAAGGTGTAGCTATAGTATTCAACACAAAATACGAGGCTAATCTTCTTGAATGGCAGGCAGTCTCAAGTAGAGTAATGTGGGCAAATATAAGAATGGGGAACTGGACAATGAGACTTATTTGTGCCTATGGTCTCACAGAAGGTTCTACTAAGGTAGAAGTGGAGGAATTTTTTTGAGGCTTTAGAAAAAGCAACTGACCTAATGAAAAAGGAAAAGTTGGTTCTTGTTGGGGATCTAAATGGCAGAATAGGAAATGATTGTGAGATATACAATATTTTGGGAAAATTTGGAGAAAAGAGCAAAGCTAATAATAATGGCAAATATCTGTTGAATTTCTGCTCAGGACATGGACTGGTTATTACTAACACCATGTTCCAACATAAAAATGTGCACAAATTCACATGGAGAGAAGAGGCAAGGAATAAGAAAAATCTCATTGACTATGTTATTGTTGATAGTGATGTTTTCTCCCTGGTGCAGGACACCAGTGTACAGAGGATTTGAAATTGGAAGTGATCACTATTTAGTCTTGAGCAGGATAAAATTGAATTTCATATTGAAAAGAATAACATGTAAGAAAGTTTTAAAGCAAATAAAAGTTGAGCAGCTCTCAGATGTGAACTGTAGACTAAAATACACAAAGATTATTGAAGAATAAATGAAAGAGTTTGAGAACAGGAATCAAATCTTGGAGATTCAATGGCAAGCCTTGAAAAAAGCCCTGATTGATTCAGCCAGAGAGGAATGTGGTGAAGTTGTCTGCAAGGATAGAAAAATTAAGACTCCATGGCAGACACAGGAAATTAAAGAGACAGTGAAGGAAAAGAAGAAAGCTTATCAAAAGTTCCTGGCAAATAAGTCAGCTTGTGCTCCTAGAGAATACAGAGACAATTGCAAGAATGCTAACCACTGTGTAAAACTAGCTAAACAAAACTCATGGGAGGACTTTGGCAAGAGTATAAAATATAAATATCAAGAAGGTGGCAAAATATTCTGGAGGTTATTTAAGAAGCTTAGAAATGGAGGAAAGAGTACTGTAAAAGGAGTTAGAGAAGATAAAGGTGGCATGAAAATGGGAGAAAAAGATATCCTTGAAGTATGGAGTAATTACTTTGAAAAACTGCTAAATGAAACAAGCAGGGATGACAGCATAGTGGTAAAAAACACTGACCAGGCATGCAGTCAGGAATGCATATTCATACTTGAAGTAGAAAAAGCCATCAAAGGCTTGAAATGTGGAAAGGCAGCAGGAGTAGATGATATTCGACCAGAAATGCTAAAATATAGTAGTATAAAAGTCTTACAGTGGCTGCACTGCATAGTTCAGAAAGCCTGGACAGAGGGACGAATTCCCGATGATTGGAGTAGAGCTCTCATAGTACTCGTATATAAAAAGGAAAATAAAACTGAATGTAAGAATTACAGAGGTATTTCCCTATTGAGTGTTCCTGGCAAAATCTATACAAGTATAATTGAGAAAAGGTCGAGCAGAATTGTGGAAGAAATGCTTGGTGAATAACAAGCTGGATTCAGGCCAAATAGAGGCTGTCAGAATCAGATCTTCACTTTACGACAGATAGTCGAGAAAGCATGGGAATATAACAAAGATCTGTATTTAAGTTTTGTCGATTTGGAAAAGGCATATGACAAGGTGCCAAGAGAGAAGATATTCAATACGCTACAGTTATATGGTGTCAATGGGGCATTATATCAAGCAGTACTTAGTCTTTTTTTCAGTTGTAAATCAGCAGTTAGAATTGAAGGAAGTACATGAAGATGGTTTAATGTTAAATCTGATGTGAGACAAGGATGTACATTATCCCCTATATTATTCATTATCTCTATGGATCACATTATGAAAGAAAGTGGTATTAAACATGATATCAAAATGGGAGATGTTAATGTCATCTCTTTGCTTTATGCGGATGATGTTATACTTCTAAATAAATCTGCTACAAGTCTGCAAGATTCTCTGACTAAATTGAATAATTGTTGTAATAGATATGGTATGAAGGTGAGCAATAAAAAGACAAAGACAATGAAAATAGGAAAAATCATTGAAAATGTCAACTGAGTTTTGAATGGGGAACCAGTGGAACAAGTAAAACATTTCAGCTACTTATGCACGATTTTTAGCGAAGATTGTAAATTAAATATGGAAATAGACCACAGAATCGACAAAGCTGGTATGGTAGGAAGTCAATGGAATATATTATTATTATTATTACCACGGGCTACTCCAAGGAGTCCTTAGACTCATCGAGGTAGGCCCTGAACATCATGTTCACACAGCTGTTCAACATTCTCACAGTATCTATCATACCTTGCCTTGAACTCGCTCACTGTCATAGCACCCACAACAGACTCTGGCAGCTTATTCCACTCATTTACCACTCTAAAAGTAAAGAACCCAACTCTAACACCCCTGCTAACCACGCTCTTGCCCAGCTTCCATGGGTGTCCCCTAGTTCTCCCACCACCAGTCCTGATCTCAAAAATATCCTCTGAATTAATCCTATAGAATCCTTTTAGCAATTTGAATGTCTCAATCATATCTCCCCTTTTCCGCCTATCAACTAGTTTCTGCAACCCACAAATCTTCAACCTGTTCTCATATGGTTCATTCCATAGACCTGCTATCATCTTAGTCACTCGCCTCTGGATCCTCTCAACCTCCTCCCCATCAAGAAGGAACCGAGGTGACCAAATCTGGGCACAGTAGTCGAGATGAGGTCTTATCAGGGCTCGGTACAGAGGTACAATAACTTGTTTTTCTCTGCTCGTCAAGGTATTTTTCAACAACCAAGTGAGTTGATGAGCTGATTTAGCTACTTTCGCAATGTGCCCCCTAAACTTCATCTCCCTATCCACCAACACTCCCAAGTCCCTGGCCTCATCAATCTCTTGGAGTACAGTTCCACCAATGTGGTATACTGCTGCTAATCTTTTCACTCCGAAATGCATAACCTTACATTTTGTCACATTAAATTGACATCCATTCTCCTTAATCCAGAACTCCAATCTATCTAAGTCATCTTGCAAGACTTTGACATCTTCTGCATTCACTATCGCCCTACCCAACTTTGCATCATCAGCGAACAAATGAACTGTCCCACTTAGACCCTTCCCTATATCGTTAATGAACAGATTAAACAGCAGTGGTCCAAGAACAGAACCCTGTGGCACACCACTAGTCACAGGCCGTTTTTTTTGGACTCTACTCCTGAATAAACTACTCTTTGATATCTCTCCATCAACCACCCAGCTATCCATCTCACCAACCCTATATCCATTCCCATATGTTGTAGTTTACGGATTAGAATTCCATGTGGTATCCTGTCAAACGCCTTTGCCAGGTCCAGCAGTATCACTGTAAACCCATTTCCCTTATCCAGTTCAGCCGTCACCTTGTTATAAAACTTGAGCAAGTTACTGAGGCATGATCTACCCTTCACAAAGCCATGCTGTCCTCTGTACAGTATCTCATTTTCATCAATTCATTCCTGTATTTTTCCCTTGACTACTTTCTCCAAGACCTTGACAACGACTCCTGATATGCTGATCGGTCGGTAATTTGCAACCATAGTCTTGGATCCTCCTTTATGCAGTGAAACTATTTTCCCCTCTTTCCACACCTTCGGGACTAAGCCAGACCTGAGACTCAGATTAAACAACATGGTCAAGGGCACTGATAATTCATTAGCCGCTTCATGCAAGACCCGTGCCGGTATACCATCCAATCCCACAGATGTATTCACATTAAGGTTCTGTAATAGACTATTCACCTCCACTTCATTCATCACAATTCCCATATAAACTAATGGTTCCTTCATTTTTTCAACGTCACCACCTGGATGATATACTTTTGCAAAGTGCGCGCTCAGTAACTCCACTATATCGACTGGTTCAGTGAACTCTTTACCATCGTCATTCCTTAAAATCATTTTGCCATGTACAGTTTTTTTCTTGCTTGCAGCATATTGAAAGAACTGTTTGGGATTCTCTTTTGCTTGCATAGCTAGTTTCCTTTCATAATCGGCTTTTGCTGTTTTTACCACACTCGTTACTCTTCTGGCCTGTACTTTATTCCTTTCGTGTGCCTGCAGGTCACCCCTTTCTTTAAATTCCCTCCATAGTTGTTTCTTTTTTTGCAGCTCAAGCTTAATGGTGTTATTCATCCATTTAACCCCTCCTTGTTTCGCTATTTCATGTTTCACTATTTCATTTTTTTTCATGTAGTACTGTCATATCCTGTACACCCCTTGAGGGTACATGGCAGGAATTTGATGATGATGATGATGATTGTTTCACTATTCGGATCTTAGGTATACAATCAGCCATAACCTCCTGTAAATGCTCTTTGATCACTTCCCATGCTCTATCGACGTCCAGCCCTTGCAGTTGTACATGCCATGGCACTGATCCAAGCAATCTCCTCAGCTTGTCATACTTGCCAGCACGGTAATTCCACATATACCCTGTCTTAATCACAAATTTCACACCTTTAGCCACCTCCCAGGTCAAGACCTTATGATCACTCTCACCAATAGGTGGCAACATGGTCATATTCATTACAGTCAAATTCTCAGATACTATTACCAGGTCAAGCACTCTCACACCCCTAGTATTTTCAATTACATGCTGTTTCAGATAGTTATCCCTTAATAATTGAATAAAATTCATTTCCTTCCTCACATGTGTCCTCTCCTCCTTCCAATGAATGTTACCATAGTTGAAATCCCCCATAATAATTACCCTCCTTCCACTCATTTCATCAATTTGTTTATGCATACCATCTCCACCATCTATTCCATCACCTGGTCTATAGCAGCACCCAACTGTATATTTTATTCTGCCAGTATCAATCTCACACCAAATAGCCTCAAATGAGCTCCTTTCACTATCCTGCAATACTTCAATTCTCCTTGGCTGCAGTTCATCAGCTATCATCAATAACACCCCTCCCCCAATTTTATTCTCTCTGTCCCTCCTAAACATACTATAACCTACACATTCTATCCCACTAACTATATCATCTTCCGTCAGCCATGTTTCACTAATGCCAATAACCTGTGGCCAGGAAGAGCCAATCAAGGCCAAAAATTCTTCCTTCTTGTTCCTAATACTCCTGGCATTAGTATACATGAATTGCAGTGTTCCCTTTGTCCCACCCCTATCTTGATACGTTATTCTAAATATCCCATTCCCATTTTTTGTCCTTATTGCTGGCTCAGGTACATTATATACATTTTTACACTCAACTGTCTCACTGATGTCTGGATATCCACTTCCCCCCCTCCTTGGTAGTTCTAGTCTCCCTGGTTCTGCACATCCATTTTCACTTCATTCAGCAACACTTTTTCCAGTCTCCGCACACCAAGTCCATTCAAATGCAGGCCATCCATCTTGTATAAGTCCTTTCGCCCATCAAACTCATTCCACACGTCCACAAATTCCACACCACACCGTCCGCATAACCTGCGCATAATATCATTTGCGATTATGGCCCTCCTTCTAAACTCCTCTCTGTCATACCGCGGTAACAGACTCACCATTCTAACTCTGTCACGCTTTTCTTTCGCTACCTTTAACAATACTTTCAAGTCCTCTCCCATAAAAAATTTATCACCTTTCAATTCATTTGTACCAGCCACAATTGTTATTTCTTTCACCCTCTGTTTTTGCACTCTAATGCTCTCACTTACATCCTTAAATTTCGCACCCGGTAAGTACGATTTAGTTACACTCCCATCTATTACTCCTCTTAATAACGAGTCACCATACAATTCATATGGAATAAGAGAGAAATTAGTCAGAACACTAAATTAGATGTATACAAGACAGTGTTCAAACCAGTTTTAACTTATTGATCTGAGAGCTGGGTCAGAAGTAAAACACTTCACCAAAGACTAGAGACTGCAGATATGAGAGTCCTGAGAATGATTAGAGGCATGAACAGATGGCATCAATGGCAATATCATATTAAAAACGAGGATATTAGTAAAGAACTTGACATTGTCAGCATTCAGGAATGCGTTAGCATAGCTAATCTTAGTTGGTATGGTCACTTAAACAGAATGGGCGAAGAAAGATTAGCAAAACAAGTGTTCTCTGCCAGGTTGGCAGGAAAACGACCCAGAGGAAGACCAAGATATAGGTGGATTGATACAGTACAAAGTGCCTTAGATGATAGAAATATCATCATCATCATCATCA
Organism: Typopeltis vanoorti; assembly: GCF_054136105.1. NCBI lineage: Eukaryota > Metazoa > Arthropoda > Arachnida > Uropygi > Thelyphonidae > Typopeltis > Typopeltis vanoorti. The sequence continues at coordinate 123,065,775 of NC_143562.1, read as the reverse complement.
AATTCCTGCCATGTACCCTCAAGGGGTGTACAGGATATGACAGTACTACATGAAAAAATTACATCATTACTAACTTCCTATCTACAATTTTCCTCCAAATCAGTCTGTTGCTTGTCAAGACTCCAACATTATCAGATCTTATATTTCTATCGTCTAAGGCACTTTGTACCGTATCAATCCACCTATATCTTGGTCTTCCTCTGGGTCGTTTTCCTGCCAACCTGGCAGAGAACACTTGTTTCGCTAATCTTTCCTCTCCCATTCTATTTAAGTGACCATTCCATCTGAGATTAGCTCTGCTAACGCATTCCTGGATGCTGACAATGTCAAGTTCTTTCCTAATATCCTCATTTTTAATATGATATTGCCATTGATGCCATCTGTTCACGCCTCTAATCTTTCTCAGGACTCTCATATCTGCTGTCTCTAGTCTTTGGTCAAGTGTTTTACTTCTGACCCAGCTCTCAGATCTATAAGTTAAAATTGGTTTGAACACAGTCTTGCATACAGCTAATTTAGTGTTCCGACTAATTTCTTTCTTATTCCATATGAATTTATTCAATTGACTTCCCACGATACCAGCTTTGCTGATTCTGTTGTCTATTTCTATATTTAGTTTACCATCTTCAGTAAAAATTGTGCCTAAGTAGCTGAAATGTTTTACTTGTTCCACAGGTTCTCCATTCACAACACAGTTGACATTTTCAGTGATTCTGCCTATTTTCATTGTCTTTGTCTTTTTATTGCTGACCTTCATACCATATCTATTACAACAGCTATTGAATTTAGTCAGAGAATCTTGCAGACTTGTAGTGGATTTATTTAGAAGTATAACATCATCCGCATAAAGCAAAGAGCTGACATTAACATCTCCATTTTTGATATCAGGTTTAATACCACATTCCTTCATAATGTGATCCATATAGATAATGAATAACAGAGGGGATAATGTACATCCTTGTCTCACACCAGATTTAACATTAAACCATCTTCCTGTACTTCCTTCAATTCTAACTGCTGACTCACAACTCAAATAAAGACTAAGTATTGCTTGATATAATGCCCCATTGACACCATATAACTGCAGCGTATTGAATAGCTTCTCTCTCGGCACCTTGTCATATGCCTTTTCCAAATCGACAAAACTTAAATACAGATCTTTGTTGTATTCCCGTGCTTTCTCGACTATTTGTCGTAAAGTGAAGATCTGTTCCTGACAGCTTTTATTTGGCCTGAATCCAGCTTGTTCTTCACCAAGCTTTTCTTCCACAATTCTTCTCAACCGTTTCTCAAGTATACTTGCATAGATCTTGCCAGGAACACTCAGTAGGGAAATACCTCTGTAATTCTCACATTCAGTTTTATTTCCCTTTTTATATATGGGTACTATGAGAGCTCTACTCCAATCATCGGGAATTCGTCCCTCTGTCCAGGCTTTCTGAACTATGCAGTGCAGCCACTGTAAGACTCTTATACCACCATACTTCAGCATTTCTGGTCGAATATCATCTACTCCTGCTGCCTTTCCACATTTCAAGCCTTTGATGGCTTTTTCTACTTCAAGTATGGATATGTATTCCTGACTGCATGCCTGGTCAGTGTTTTTTATCACTGTGCTGTCATCACTGCTTGTTTCATTTAGCAGTTTTTCAAAGTAATTACTCCATACTTCAAGAATATCTTTTTCTCCTGTGTTCATTTCACCTTTATCATCTCTAATTCCTTTTACAGCACTCTTTCCTCCATTCCTAAGCTTCTTCAACAACCTCCAGAATATTTTGCCACCTTCTTGATATTTATTTTCTATATTCTTGCCAAAGTCCTCCCATGACTTTTGTTTAGCTAGTTTTACACACTGTTTAGCTTTCTTACATTTGTCTCTGTATTCTGTAAGAGTAAAAGCTGACTTATTTGCCAGGAACTTTTGATATGCTTTCTTCTTTTCCTTCACTGCCTCTTTAACTTCCTGTGTCCACCAGGGAGTTCTGATTTTTTTATCTTTGCACACAACCTCACCACATGCCTCTCTGGCAGAATCAATCAATGTTTCCTTCAGAGTTTGCCACTGAATCTCCAAGGTTTGATTCCTGTTCTCAAACTCTTTCATTTTCTTTTCAATAATATTTCTGTATTTCAGTCTACAGTTTACATCTGAGAGCTGCTCAACTTTTATTCGCTTTAAAACTTTCTTACATGTTATTCTTTTCAATATGAAATTCAATTTTATCCTGCTCAAGACTAAATAGTGATCACTTCCAATTTCAAATCCTGTGTACACTCTGGTGTCCTGCACCAGGGAGAAAACATCACTATCAACAATAACATAGTCAATGAGACTTTTCTTATTCCTAGCCTCTTCTCTCCATGTGAATTTGTGCACATTTTTATGTTGGAACATGGTGTTAGTAATAACCAGTCCATGTCCTGAGCAGAAATCGAACAGATATTTGCCATTATTATTAGCTTTGCTCTTTTCTCCAAATTTTCCCAAAATATTTTTGTATGTCTCACAATCATTTCCTACTCTACTATTTAGATCCCCAACAAGGACCAACTTTTCCTTTTTCATTGTGTCAGTTGCTTTTTCTAAAGCCTCAAAAAATTCCTCCACTTCTACCTTAGTAGAACCTTCTGTGGGACCATAGGCACAAATAAGTCTCATTGTCCAGTTCCCCATTCTCATATTTGCCCACATTACTCTACTTGAGACTGACTGCCATTCAAGAAGATTAGTCTCGTATTTTGTGTTGAATACTATGGCTACTCCTTCTTTTCCTTGATTGTTATTGCCTGAATATAACATTTTGTATTTATTGCTCAGAAAGATCTCACCAGTTTTGGTCTTTTTTGTTTCAGTCACCCCTATTATGTCGATCTGGTACTTATCTAATTCCTCAGCTAGCTCCATTTCTTTGCCATTCAGGCTTCTTACGTTGATAGTACCGATCTTTAACTCTGGTGATGTTGAGTTGGGGTTTGTTTTCAGATTTGTTCCAGTAGCTGACTTTTCGCTGTTCGCCCTGGTTCCCTGGCGAAAACAACGGGGGCCTTGTTTAACCGGGCGACACCCCAGCCGGCATGAAATTTTGTCATGGTGTACCATCACATTTTTTATTTTGGTTTAACCAATAAGAATACAATTTGGTCGGCTAAATCCCAAATTGCCAGCCCATCCTCGTTCGTTCAGTATCAAAGTAGATACCCAACAGGGTGCACCACGAGAAGGTGAGGATTGGACATTAGGTCAGAAACCCTGGTCGGTTCTCCGCATTCCTTTAAAGGCTATGTGGAGGTCTCCTCTCAGTTATACAGCTTTGTCCCTTAAGCACCCCTGATAGAAATATAAGCTCTGATAATGTTGGAGTCTTGACAAGTAACAGACTGATTTGGAGGAAAATTGTAAATAGGAAGTTAGTAATGATGTAATTTTTTTCATGTAGTTCTATCATATCCCGTACACCCTTTGAGGATACATATCAGGAATTTGATGATAAACAGGGGGCTCGCAAATTTGAGAAAAATTTAACAAAAGGTTCGTGCGAGCCCGTTATAGCTCACCACTGCTTATAACCTTCTGCCTCCTTGATACTGTCCCACTGTACACAACTCTGATACCCTTCAGACAGCCAGTCCTGAATCCAGTTGACTAACCCGACATCTAAACCCATGTGTTGCAACTTAAATATCAGCTTATCATTTGGCACCCTGTCAAATACCTTTGCAAAATCTAAGAAAAAGGGAAAATATGCCTTTCCCTGAACTGCTCTTGTCACTTATAAAATGGTGCCCTTGTCACCAAATAAAAGGCAATCATATTACTAAAGAAAGAACACCCCTTATCAAATTCATGTTGATTCTCACAAATAACATTACTCTCATCTGCCCAATGCTGTATATAGTCCCTCACTAATTTCTCCAACAGCTTAGCAACTACTGATGATACACAAACTGGCTTATAATTAGACACTTCAGTCTGCTACCACCTTTGTGTAGTGGCATTATCTTACATTGCTTCCATTTCTTGGGTACCTTTCCCACAGCCAGACTTATATTGAGGAGCCATGTAAATGGAGCTGTCAGTTCTTTAGCATATTCTCTCAAACCTGTGGTGAAATAACATCCAGCCATCCATTCATGCCAACCATCCATTAAATCATTATATATATTTGGTGGTATTTTGACCATGTAGTCAAGTGGTGTTGTTTTAGTTATCTATTATTAAGTAATGTTCTTTTCAAATTAGTTTTTCGTTATGGCACTAATATGCACGAGTATGGTAAAGCATGTTGGCCGATGTCAACATGCATGATTTAGTTCAATGTATTGTGTGTTTGATGTATTTGTTGCTGATAGTGAATTGTTTGTGGTATGAGGGTGAGAACATAGAGAATGTTTGTCGTAAATGAATATAAGAAACAAAGCCTGACTGAGAATGTGAATGAACTGTTAAAAGTAATGTGGATGATGAGATTCTATCACGAAAAGAAAAAGGAGGAGTCCCCACTCACATGGACTCCTTCACATGAACATAACGTGAGCTCAAGGGACTGGAGAAATGATTACGAGTGGTATGGAAGGAGAGTACATGAAAGAAAGAATGAATGGAAAAAGCATAAAAGTGTGAAAATCTGGTAAAAAAAGATATAGTATTGTATGGGGATTCGATGATAAGAGGTGTAATTGATGAGAGAGTGACAAAAGCATGCTTTTCAGGTGTGAAGATAAAGGATGTTAGTGATTCTTTTAGTTTATAGAAGAACGGAGTAAACGAGTTGATTGTATTGGCTGGCACAAATGATTTGAAAGGTGAAAAATATGCAATGAGAGAAGATATGAAAGTGTTGTTATTGGAAGTGAAAATGAAGAACAAGAAAGTAAAAATTGCAAGTGTGCTATCTTGGTATGATAGGACAGACCTGAGAAGAAAGGCCATGATTGCCAATGAAAAGATTGTGCAGGAGGAATGGTGTGCAGTTTATTGATGTATGGAGTGATTTGATGGATAAAATTACTTGTATATGCCTAATGGGCTGCATTTGAATGGTTTTGGAATTATGATGTTTGGAGAAAGTGTTGTTTAGTGAGAATGTGGTAGTGCAAAACCAGAGAAACTAGAGATATTAGGGAGGATGAAATCAAACGTGTCTGGCCATCCCTGTGTTAATTGAGCATGGATACAGTAATGATTATGCAGTGCCAAATGGGATTTCACAGGTCTCCAATTTAAATGGGTTGGTAATGACATCACACAAGGGTAACTATTGGCACAAAGGGACTTTGAAATGCATTTACACAATGCAAGAAGTATCAGGAATAAGGGTGAGGAGTTTTCTGGTATTGGTAAGCTCAACTTGGCCAAAAATTGTAGGCATCACTGAGACCTGGGTGACTGAAAATGATATACTTACAGGGATAGAATATAAAGGGTATTGAATTTTCACTGAGGATAGAAGAAATATGACAGGAGATGCGGTATTAGAAGTTAGAGAGGATATTAGATCTGATAGAGATGGTTCATTTGAGGCTGTCTGGTGTATGATAGAGGAAAATAGGACAAAATATGTTGTAGGGTGCTGCTATAGACCAGAAGGTCCACAGGAAGATGTAGATGTCATGTATCAGCAAATCAGCACAATGAGTGTAGACCGAACAATTATTGTGGGAAACTTGAACTATGGGAACATCGACTGGACAGAGGAAAGGGGGACATAGCAAGACGGAATTCGGATTTATATCTATTTGCTAAAGGATAATTACATGAAATAACATATTATAGAGGGGACAAGAGATTTGAGAGTGTTGGATCTGACAATAGCATCAGAAAATGTATCCATAACCAAAGTAGACACCAGTTGGGGAGAGTGACCATTCTGTCTCGTTCTGCCAAAAACATGGAGTTCTCTGTCAAGAAAGAGTTTATGTGCAACTGGTGATTATGAGAGACTCAGGAGTCATCTTGGAACAGTTCCATGGTTTGAGAAGCTACACGGGAAGAATGTCACTAGTGCATGGCAAGTGGTCAGAGTTTGCTTGAGGTAGCAGTATCAGATTGCATATCAAAGGTCAGGAGGATAAACCAAGTTGAAATTAAGTGGATGAGTGAGGATATAAAGCAAAAACTGGAAAAAAAAAAGAAGAAAATATTGTGGAGGAAATAATAAAGAAATAGTGATCACTATACTCATGAGCACTACAAAGTGCAACCAAGAAGGGTGACTAGTATGGTAAGGAAGGCCAAATCAGACTATGAGAGAGAATTAGCCGAACAGACCAAAGTAAACCCCAAAATTTTTTTTTGTTATGTTGCAAGTAAGAGGAAAAACTATGGTAGAATGAGTTTAAGCAATGTTTAAGGCAGGAAGGTGACTGAGCCAAAAGAAATTGTTGAATTGCTGAGTGATCATTTTGCAAAGGTGTGTCGTGTATAATGGCCTGTGTAGCTCAGTAGAAGTGGTGTTTGCACTCTACAGCGCTTGACCGCACAAAGAAAGGGTTTGGTGGTTCAAATCTAGTCGCCGACTAGAGGAAATTTTTCCAAGCCTTTTTTCGACCGGTTCCCGAGTTAATCGATCTCTGGCACGGGCAAGCGGGTTTTTCCTCCCTGAAACTCGGGTTTTTCCGTCCCGTAAACTCAAGAAAATCGACCGTAGAACCCACATTATTTTCAGACATTAAAAATATATTGTGTTAAGGTTAGGGACCACGAGATGGCGGCACATTTGAGCCGTCTCTCTTCACTGTGTACCGCTTAATTAGTGATAACCTTGGGCCATCTATCTCCGATTGGTACCAGTGGAGATTGAACTGCCCACTCAGTCTCCAAAAAGTTAGATAGGGCTAAATGGCCTCGCCTACTCCCGTATACGGGAATAAAAAGGCGTTAGCTGATTTTTTTTTTTTTTTTTTTTTTTTTTTTTTTTTTTTTGTATCATCTGGGTGGAGATTTTACAGTTGCTGATGTTACAAAGACACATATCAGAATTCAGGTAAAAGAGAATTGACATTTCCTCACAAATTTGTTCAATCTAAGTCTCTTCTCTGTCAGGGTTCCAAAGGAGTGTAAAGAGGGATAAGATAGTACCATTGCATAAAGGTGGCTCCAAGACAGAGGTAGCAAACTACAGACCAATTAAAATAGCTTGAGTGGTTGTTAAAGTATTGGAAAAGTTCGTGAAAGGTAAATTACAACAGTGGGTGGATAGGATCCAATACTCTGTGGGCAGCAGAATTGGATAAAGATAATGGCTACATCATGATACTGCTTGACTTTGCCAAGGCATTTGACAGAATACCACATGGAAAACTATTAAAAAACTGGAGAGGATGAGGATGGATATGAGACTAGTAGAATAGTAGAAAACAACTAGAAGAAAAATGCCAAAATGGAGAAAACAATGGGATCATAGACTACAAAGAAGCAAACTAGTGCAAAAATCAAGTGACGCCACTAGTAGCCACCATGGAGACCAGTATGCAGGCACTGTATAGGAAACATACAAGACCCTTGCAGTCAAATATATGCCTCACAGAACCTTGCATATCCGCATCGCCAACATCCGTGGCCTAAATTCCAACCTTCACAATGTCCACTACCATCTTCAGTCTACTAAACCCAACCTACTCTCTCTCTCTGGCAGAAACTCAAATCTCACCTCCTTAATCATCACCACTATTCATCTCAAACTTCCAAACTGCAAACTTTTTAACTCCTTTTCACCCAAAGGTGGCATCTGTGCATTCTTCTGCTCTGACATATCTTGCCAGAAAGCATTCAACCTAGAATTGCCCAACTTTGACCTTCTTTGCATGAAAATAACCCTTGCACACTCAAATTCATTTGCTGTCTCTATCACTCCTAATGCAACCAACCACTCTCAGCTCTTTAATTTCCTTTCCTTAAAAATTGATTTTCTCCAGTCCCACTTTCCCAGTAGCGATATCATCCTACTAGGAGATTTTAATGTCCACAACACCAACTGGCTTTCCTCCTCCAGTTGTGCAGATCTCACAGACAGAGATGCTGAAACATTTGCTGTCACTAACAGCCTTACACAACTTATTTAGATGCCAACCAGAATTCCAGATAACCTCAACCACCCCCCCAAACATCCTAGATCTCTTCCTCACCAGTGACCCTTCCAAATACACAGTGAATGTAGTATGTCCCTAGGTAATTCCGACCACAATCTAGTGCTCATCTCTTTCCCCAAGCAACAATGCTTACTCAGCCATTCATTAACAAGAGTAGTTTGGCTTATAACAGTGCCAAGTAGGACAGCCTCTGTGACTTCTATGCCTCATTCCCGTGGTTGGACTATTGCTTCCAGCCTTCCAACCCAAACATATGCACCGAACTCATCATCAAAGTTATTCTCAGCAGCATGGAATCCCCCCCCACACTACTCTGAACTTTCATTTGTACCACCATGGCAAGGAATTAATGTAATTTAAACAAATACGGTTTGCATAAAACTTCCCAAAATTTGGATAACATTAATTATCAGAGATCCCTCTTTACATCATAGGCCACCTGCAAACGTCCATAGAGGGTGCACCACTAGTTTCACTCACTTGTTTTACTTATCATTGTATTGTATTTGTGTGTGTGTTGTTACAAAAAGTTATTTGTAATCCCTGAAGATGTCTCTGTGACCAAGACGAAATATTGGAAGCATTAAATTAGTTTTAATCCTTTCTTAGTGCTGATAATATTGCATTAAAGCTCCAACATGAGCATCATCAACATAACGAAACCAATAAGAGAGCTGGAGATGAATGGATGAGAACAAGGTATCTTCCACATGAATCAAAAAATAATTTGCCAAAGGTGGAGACAGAGAGGCTACCTATGGCAGTACCTTCAACTTGTCTATAGATCTTGTTTTTCCAGCTGAAAGAGATAATTAATAATTACTTGATGCAGCATGTGATGGAGGGGACTTGAAGTGCAAGTCCTACCTGGTCATAGGATCAGCAGATCACAATAAAAATGGACCAAAACTTTGAAAACATTGTATCCTGCATGATAAATTTTGTATGATGGTCAGCAATAACAAAACAAAGACAATGGAAATAGGCAGAAGCATTGAAGATATCAACCTGTTAAACAAGTAAAACATTTCAGCTAAGCACACTCCAACTCTGCAAGATTCTCTGACTAAATTGAATAACTCTTGTAATAAAGGAAGTACAGGAAGATGGTTTTATGTTAAATCTGGTGTCAGACAAGGATGTACATTATCTCCTCTGTTATTCATTATCTATATGGATCACGTTATGAAGGAGAGTAGTATTAAATCTGATATCAAAATTGGAGATGTTAATGTCAGCTCTTTGCTTTATGCGAATGATGTTATAGTTTTAAATAAATCTGTTACATGTCTAAAAGATTCCCTGACTAAATTGAATAACTCTTGTAATAAATTTTGTATGATGGTCAGCAATAACAAAACAAAGACAATGGAAATAAGCAGAAGCATTGAAAATATCAACTGCATTGTTAATGAATAACCTATAGAACAAGTAAAACATTTCAACTACTCAGGCATAATTTTTAGTGAAGATAATAAATTAAATATGGAAATAGACAACAGAATGAACAAAGCTGGTATAGTAGGAAGGCAACTGAATAAATTTATACGGAATAAGTGAGAAATTAGTCAAAACACTATATTAGCTGTATACAAGACAGATAGGAAGTTAGTAATTGTGTAAGTTTTTCATGCTGTACTATCATATAGTACACCCTTTGAGGGTACATATCAGGAATTTGATGATGATGATACAAACTTTCTCTGACATCTGCAATCTCATTCCTGATAGATTGTGTTAGGACCACAGTTACACCTCTTTTACAAGCAATGTAAGTTATTTTTCCACTGTTAAAACACCCAGGATATCCCACCTTTTGAGATACCAGTGAGCTCTTCCGTTTTAAAATTGTGGTTCCAGCCAGAAGGGCAACCACAATAAGCCAATTATTGAACCTCTAAAGATTCTTTGTTTATCGCATTGCGATCAATACTATTGACGATTACTGAACTGCAGCATTCTTAAATAGTTGCCTATTATTTGTTTGTGGTGATGCACTCATGCATCACCACAACATGGATTAGATGTCATTGATGCTTCCAAAATAGAGTATATGTCAGCCTGAGAACAGAGATTTGGTCTTCACAAAAAAAAAAAAAAAAAAAAAAAAAAAAAAAAAAAAAAAAAAAACATGCTCAGCTATTCAACACATATCCTAGTTCAATAACTTAACAAATTTTTTATTCCTCTTCATTCACTGCTTCCATAGCAGCTGTCTTTTGGAGACCAGTTGTCTCTTCAATGAAGAAGTGCAATCTATTGGTGTGCAAATCTAATGTTAAATTTCTTCTTTTTATTTGACTTTCTATCTATCCATTCAGGTCTAATCATCTTCCATGACTTCTGTTAGTCACTAGTTACTGTCATTGCGAGATCATTTGGATCAGAATTCATTCTGCTCTAACTCCAGATGAATTAACTTAGATGAATATTGTTGGTCCAACACTTGTATTCAGTAGTACTATTCAAACAGGAGAGGAATCCTGCCAAATTTCGAGCATTAAGTGCAGTTAATTAAAATAAAAGAAATAGAACAGTTTGAAAAATAATAATAAACATCCAAATGAATTGCTTTTCTTCACTTCCTCTGCATATACCTGTACAAATTACATTGTAAAACTGATTTTAGAATATAACTGTTTCTAACATTGCTAAAGGGTATCTAAAATATTTAGACCAGTTCACCAAATAGAAATGGCAGGAGGGCCCACTTCTTACACACATAGCCACACAATTTAATTTCAATTAAATTTGCAATATAGCTATTTCTGGAATTCCTTAAAGTCCTTTAAAAAATTCAGCTCAGTTGCGCTGAAGGAAAATTGTGTGTGTGGAGAGGGATCATATGCCACACATACTCCCACTACAAGCTGATATGGTTCTGCTGTTGATCAAATTTGAAATTAGCTGTTGCTGACATTGCAAAGATTTTCTTAAGCCTAAGGAAAAAGGAATCAAGTATAAAAAGGATAAACAATGAAAAAACGAATGTATAATTTCAAAATTATTTTTATTTTTCAACATATTCTCCCTTAAGGGAGAATATGTTGAAATACTAATACATTTATTCCAGCGATGCTTCAGTGCCATTATCCTGTCCCTGTAGTGGTTCTCAGTAAGATCTGCAAAATACCCCTCTACAGCTGGATTCACCTCTTGATTCGAATAAAAATGCTGACCAGCGAGGAAGAGTTTTAGTTTTCGGAAGAGATAGAAGTCAGAGGGAGCCAAATTTGGGGAATTGGGTGGATGTTCCAACAATTCATAGTGCAGATCCCTTAATTGTCCTGTTGTCAAAACACCTTTGTGGGCAGATGCATTGTCCAGATGAAAGATGATTTTTTTTTTCTGCAAGCCATGTCTTTTCTCACGACATTTTTCGTCTAGTCTGGTTAAAAGATAGGAATAATATTCCTCAGCTATTGTTTTACCCTTTTCAAGATAATTAATAAACAAAATGCCTTTTGAATCCCAAACAATGATGCCATGACCTTGTGTTCCTTGGTGCTGAACAACTAGCTTCTATCCACTGTTTTGACTGCTGTTTGATTTTTTTCTGTACTGGTGAATCCAAGTCTCATCCATAGTAATAAATTGACACACAAAATCAGTTTGGTTCTTGTTAAAACACTCCAGGCACTGTTCAGAGATTTTCATGTTTATGTGCGTTTTTGATCTGTTGTGCAAGCATGGCACCCATCTTGTTCAAAGCTTTTTCATTTGGAATTCTTCATGCAAAATGTATCCTGCACGTTCTTTTGAAATGCCTATAGTCTTGGCAATTTCACGCACTTTGACTTGCCGGTCATCCAATACCATATCATACACTTGATCAATAATTTCTGGTGTTGTTACACTTTTTGGACATCCTTCATGTGAATCATCTTTAAGGGTGGTACGGCTGTGTTTAAACTTGGCAGCCCATTTCTTAAATGTCGAAAACGGAGGAGAAGAGTGCCCAGAAACTTTTATTAACTTCGAATGAATTTCTTTTGGTGTTAAACCTTCTTTTATAAAGAATTTTATAACTGCACGATACTCAATTTTGTCCATTTCAAGGAATACAGACAGCACTTTGGTTTCTGACAGCTGTATAAAAAAAAACTACTTGATAGAATGATTTGTAATTTCACATCAATGTGCTTATGACAGATGTACCAACTAAAAAAAAATATCTTGCCAATAGTGTTGCCATTTATGGTTGAGGTCGAGAACTTTTCAGACCACCCACATACAATTGTAATAATAAATCACATTTTTGCAACCAGTCTCATTATTTAATAGCTACTACTCGTATATTTGAGTTGTAAGTCGGTTGTTGGAATTGATGGATGTACAGGAAGATGGTTTGATGGTGTGAGACAAGGATACCATTATCTCCACTGTTATTCATCATCTACACTGAGTTGCTTTGCATTAGTCCCCCCCCCCCCCCAGATTTACGTATTTGGTATGATAACGAAGTACCACTTGATATCAACATCGAATACAGCTACTATAAATGGGCATACCTATTCTCTGTATGTAATCAGAAAATATTTGCTAGTAATGGGGAAATGTGGTGACATAAGCCAATTTCACCACAATCAGATAATATTTGGGGCCAGGAGGGGCAGCTGCCAGCATTTTCGGAAACAGTCGCACTTGTTGGTTGCTCCCATACTGCTGTATGAAGGGTGTACAAGGACTGGATTAACCATGAACAGACATCAATTAAAAGGGCTCACATTGGTCATCTATGTATGTTTGATCCTAGAGGTGAGTGTTGGGTGTCTCAATTGATATCTCATCATCGCCATGCAGCAGTCACAGAACTCACCCACCAGTACAACAGCAGGACAGTTTGACCCATTTTCACATGCACCATATGTTGTACCTTACTTCACTTGGAGTTCCACACCGAGATACGAACTAGGATACTCATAATAATGGCTAGGCATTGCAAACAATGCCTCACATAGGCCAAGAACGCTGACAGATGGAAGAAGGTCATCTGAAGTGATGAGTTCCATTTCCTGCTGTGCAATGCCGATTGCCAGGTTTGCATTTTTAGCATGAACAGCATGAAGCACTATACCCTAGTTGCACAGTTGGGGTTCAACAGGCCAGTGGAGGTTGTGTTATGGTCTTGGGAACTTTTTCCTGGCATGCCCTAGGTCTGTTGGTTATCATCCCAACAAATACTGAATGGTGAATGCTACAGGGATCTGTTAACTGACCATCTCTATCCATATCTGCAGGAGGTCTACCCTGACTATAGTGTCATCTTTCAACAGGACAATGCATCCTGTAATCAGGATCGTACAACTGCTGAGTAGTTGGAAGAACGTGACATTGAATTCGCCACATTGCTTGCCTTCCAAATTCCCCTGACTGTAACCCAATTGAACATGTGTGGGATATGTTAGAACAGGGTGTGAGAACTATTGATCCTCCTCCACGGAATGAACATGAATTGACGCAGTTGCTCCAGCACACATGGATCAAGTTATGTATGGAGAAACCATATGTAACTCGCTCCATTCGACCAATTCAACATCTTGTGGAATCTATTCCTAGGTATCTGCAAGCCGTTATTGCACAGAGGTAGACCAGTGTGTTATTAGATGGGTGTTCCTAACGCAAAGCTAATTCAGCGTATGTTATTCACATTCTGAAAGACAATCATATTAGACCTGATGTCAGAATTGGAGATGTCAATGTCAGCTCTTAGGTTATGTAGATAATGTTATACTTTGAAATAAATCCAGGAAGTCTGCAGAATGTCATGACTAAATTTGAATAACTGCAGTAATAAATTTTGTATGAAGATCAGCAGTAAAAAGACAGACAATGGAAATATGCAGAAATATTGAAAACATCAACTGTATCCTGATTGGAGAATCTATAGAACAGTATAGAACCTATGGCGCCTTTGTAGTGCAATTGGAAGAATAATGGTACATTGCACCCTTTGGTTGGAAAAGGCCTAAGTTCGATTCTCGACATGATGAGAGGAATCTTTATATGGATTTTTTCAATTGAAGGTGAGTTAGTCAATCTCATATGGAGATGCAGGGCTTTTTTTTTTCTCTTGGAAACTCAGGATTTTTTATCCAGCATATAAGCAAATCAGCTTTGAGAACACGTGCAATTTACAGACAAAAGATATTAGTGGTGGTAGGCAGTATGACACCGTGTGTAGATGATGATGGTAGTAACGATTCTGTGTGTAGTTGGTGGATTTAATGGTGGAGACGGGGAGTTGTAGAGTGTCTTCTCATGATGGGTCCTTGGATTCCTTGTAGCTGTCAAAATAATAATAGAATAAGTAAAACATTTCAGCTATTTAGCAAATTTTTCAGTGAAGATTAATTTTAGATTAATTTTTAGTGAAGATGGCAAATTAAATATGGAAATAGACAACATAATTAGTAAAGCTGATATGGTAGGAAGTCAGCTGAATAAATTTATATGGAATTAGAGAAATTAGTCAAAACACTAAATTAGCTGTATTTGAACAAGACGGTGTTCAAACCATTTTAACTGACACCTGGGTTAGAAGTAAAACACTTGATCAGAGATAGAGATCACTGATATGAAAGTTCTGAGAAAGAGTTGGGAAGTGTATAGATCATCAATGGCAGTTTCATATTAAAAATGATGCTATTAGACAAGAAGTTGACATTATTTGCATTCAGGAATGTGTTAGCTAATTTTAGGTGGTATGGTCACTTAAACAGAATGCAAGGACAGGTTAGGAAACAAGTGTTCTTTGCTGTGATAACGGGGAAAAAGACTTAGAGGAAGACCAAGATCAATGTGGATTGATACAGTAAAAAAATTTTCTTAGAAGACAGAAATATAAAATATTATGTTGGATGTGCTATTGACAGATTAAGAGATTAATTTGGAGAATGATATAACTTTTTTTCATGTAGTACTATCCAGTGGTGTCTTAACAAGTTTGAGCACCCCTTGGCTAAAAACATTTGGCTGTTTAATCACATTGGATTGAGCAATAATTAAATAATACATATAATTAATTATGTATTATTTAATACATATATGGATCGATGGTACCCCTGGGCTATAGCCCATTTAGTCCAATGGATAAGAAGGCCCTAGCACTATCATGATATCCTGTACACTCCCTGGGATACATTCAGGAATTTGATGGTGATGATGGTGTATTTACCAAGTGACAATTGTTCTACCATCACTAAGCTCTTTGTGGATGGAAATAATTTCCAAGTTGGACTAGGTGCATACTTGAATGAGGAACTGAAAGTTAAATTTGTGTTAGGTGCTAATAACTCTAGCTATTGTTCACTTGTGATTAATAGTACCCCCCTTCTCTAATATCCTCACACACCTCTCGTGTGTCTAGTTCACTGATTTTTAATGTCACCTTTTCTTTTATGCATTTACTATAATTGCAAAATCTTCTCCAAGAGCTCTCTCTTTTTTTTCCTATTTAATTTGTGTCTGTTCTACCACATGTTATTTTTGTTGTACTGCACTAAGAGATAAAGCTTGTGTACTCAAGTTTTGACCATATCTGCCTGTATTTTAATATCCAGAGTCTCCCAGTGAATTTCATCAGCACAAGTGCACACAGCTGGTCCAGTGAAGTGTTCACTTCACCCATGCATGTGAAATCTACAGTAACTTTCAGATTTGTATATTTTGTATCCTTAAAGATTGCAATAGGATGTTTACAGGAATTTCCAACAAATAAGCTGTAAAAGAATGGAATATTTGTGGCCCTATTCTGTGTAAGCCTTTAGGTTCTTGTCTTCAAACACTTGAGTTATATATATTTACAACAGCTGCACTAGAATATAAGTGGTCAAAAACATTAAATGTATTGATTTAGTGATTGTTCCATTTAAATTAGGTTTGCTGAGTTTCTCATCTTTTATGAAATAATCACATCTGTTCTTCTTTGCCCATAGTTAGGCCCATTCTGTTCCGGGGTGCAATGAACCTGGGTGGCAGCACAATTTAGGGGCAGTATGTACTTCAGGATCTTTTAATTTTTAATGGAAGGGGCACCCAAAAATTTTGCGCCCAGGCAATGCAAACCCACGGAACAGCTCTGTCCATAGTCTGTATATACCATTTGGGCACCGGAAATTTGGACACAGTCTTGATATAGTCTCTATTTCCTGGGATCTCCTTAACAGAGTGAAGATGAAAAATGAGTGGATTTTCTAAGATTTGTTTAGGTGATATTAGGTCACCTAGACCAGTTTTTTACCAGAAGTTAAATCCACTAGTGGTATTTTAGGTAAACCAGTGGTTCTCAACTTTTTTTGCCTGGTGCCCCTTTCAACTATTTGTATAACCTGGCATCCCCTGCTCAATTTTACATTAGTTTAATGACTCAATAAGATAATTATATTATTAGGCAAACATAAATTACCATCAACATATTTGAACTGATATTTAATTAAAAATTAATTAACTATTTGTATAACCTGGCATCCCCTGCTCAATTTTACATTAGTTTAATGACTCAATAAGATAATTATATTATTAGGCAAACATAAATTACCATCAACATATTTGAACTGATATTTAATTAAAAATTAATGACTTTGATACTAATTCATTTTTACTCAAAAAAGATGTAAACTTACTGTATTTAATAAGCCAATCATTAATGGCTACCCTGAGCCTGATGAGATACTATTAATTTTTCAATATCAGGTTCAAGTCTCAAGTCTCCTCTTTCATTTATTTGCGATCTATTTCGCTGCTTAGCTAACAATTGAATCCTTTCTCGACCAAGTATGAAGGAAAAACAATGAGCAGTAATTTTGTTTCTTGCCAAAGCTTGAAGATACTTGCATTGCATGTTTGGCCAGAATCCTTCATACCCAAGCTGCTGAAATTGTACTTGAGCTTCAAAATCATTTTTTAAGTCAATAAATTCTTCACACAAATTTGGATGAATAGAAGTGGCATCAGAAAGAAATGGATGTATGATCCAATCAGGTATTTTAAGCTCATGAAATCTTTGAATCTGATCATGAAATCTTCTTTTAGTATCAGAAGATGGGAACAATAACAATCCAAATCTGTATCTAATCATCATCTATTATTGGGAACTGCAGAAAATCTCGACTTGCAATGCTATGCTTGTAGAATGTTAATTTGTTGATAAAAGCATTTATAATTTCCTTTGCTTTAATAAGATTCATGTTGCTTCCCTGCAGTTTGATGTTAACCTCCTTTAATTTGGTGAAAATGGCGAAAATATCGGAAAGATATGCAATATGAACCTTTTCTTAGAACATTACACAAGTTCTCATCACATGAATTAAGAAATTCAAAAACAGTATCATCAAGATCATTAAAGCTTTGCAGATAGTTTCCATTTGAGAGCCATCTAACTTCAGTGTGAAGCAAAAGACACTCAATTTTTTTTTCGTGACAAAGTTCCCGAAAAATACGGGTATTCAATGACTGGGCTTTTATTTTATTCACTGCTTTAATAACATCATTCAAAGTCTTATGTTGTCTCCTGCTAAGATGTTTTGCAACTGAGTGCTAACTATGAAGAATGCAGTGAATTGTAAAGATTGGAACTGCTTCTTTTAAATGTGCTATAAATCCACTGTGACGACCAATCATAGCTGGTGCTCCATCAGTTGCATACATAATAATATTTGTGATAGGAATGTTTTTAGCATTAATAAAGTCTAACAACCTTAAAAATTGTAGAGCCTTTTGTGTCAGTTTTCAGTTGTTCAATTTTCAGTGGAAGACATGCATTCAGCAGATCAGTACAATTAGTGGAAGTTAAGTAATTAAGGGGGGGGGATGGGACTTCAGTTTGGAGACTGATTGGAAGGAGGAAAGATCAGTGACAGGAAGGAAATGAAATTTATAGACTTAGTGAGAGATAATTACATGAATCAGAATGTGATGGAGAGAACTTGGGATATGAGAGTGTTGGATCTGGTTATAGGATCAGATGACCTGTCAATAACTAATGTGACTACATTGCCTCCAGTTGGGGAAAGTGATTAACCGATTATCTTGACTTGGGATGATTCCTGTTAAGAAGGGGTGTAAGTGGAAGTACAATGCAGGTGATTATAATATGCTTAGGAATCAGCTGGAAGCAGTGCCATAGCATATAGATATGCAAGGGAAGGATGTTCACAATGCATGGGGATATTCAAGGGGTATCTGGGGCAAGAATATCACTGTGTACCTAGGGTCAGGAGGAATCAGATAGCAGTTAGATGGATGAGTAGTATATTTAAGCATGAGCTGCAAGAAATGAAAATATTGTGGAGATTAGGAGACCAGTCAACTCATGAACAGGACAGGGAATGAGGCAAGAAAGGTGACCAGCATGGTAAGGAAGGCAAAATTAGATTATGAAAAGAAATTAGCCGAGCAGGCAAAAGGAAATCCCCTAGAATTTTTTTTCATTGTTTGGCAAGTAGGAGGAAGAAGGACTATGGAAGGATAACTTTAATGAGTGCAGATGGTAGAGAGGCAGACAGAATTTTTCAGTTAGAGTGGCCACTTTGCAAGGTTATATCATCTAAGTGAAGATATTGTTATGGCAGAGGTGACAGGCATGAGAACAGAGGTTGATGAATTGGAGGTACTTAGGATATTGCTGAATCTGAATGCAAATACAGCTGTGGAATTAGATGGGATATTGACTTGTGTGTTTACAGAATGTGCAGGGGAATTCTGGAGTGGAGTGGAGGCATACCTCATCACCAGTCAAAACAAAATTGAAGACAACAGTTTCCACTCGGAAAATCATGTGCGCTGTGTTTTTGGACAGACAAGGAATTTTGCTGGTAGACTTCTTGGGTCAAGGCTCCACAATCGATGTATGTACTGCCAAACCCTTAAGAAACTGCATTGTGCGATCCAGAATAAACAACGTGGCATGCTTACCAGGAGGCGTTGTTTTGATTCATGATAACATCCGCCCACACACACACACACGGCCAGCATAACACAACAACTTCTCACCTCCTTTGGTTGGGAACAATTCCATCATCCCCCATATAGTCCTTATCTCACGCCAAGCGACTTTCACCTGTTCAAGCATCTGAAATCTTTCCTTGGTGGCTGGTAATTTCAAGATGACAATGAGGTCAAAGAAGCAGTCAGTGCGTAATTTGCATCACAGGTGGCAACCTTCTATGACAAAGGTATACAACTCTTTATGGTGCCCTGTTATGATAAGTGTCTGAACAGTTGCGGAAATTATGTAGAAAAGTAGTGAAAGTTGTCTACTTTAATTTCCAATAAAGTTTTTTTTTGTTTTTTGTAAGTATATTTTTGTTTCTTTGACAGCCCAGCAGTACTTACTTTCTGGACGTCCCTCGTGTATATACACACACACACACATGCACATTATGGGGGGAGGCTGTGCCTACGGCACCCAACCCCCTGAGTTCCGGGCTGGTAAGACAAAAAATGTGACATAATCTTTTTATATATATAGAGTATATATATATATAGAGAGAGAGAGAGAGAGAGAGTAGCTCAGTGGAAGTGACGTTTGTGTCCTCTGCACTTGGTCGCTCGAAGTCAGACTTAAGTTCAAGTCTAGTCTCTGACCGGAGGAACTTTTTCTAAGCCTTTCTTTGACCGATTCCCAAGTTAGTCGATCTCTGGCACAGGCAACCAGGTTTTTCCGCCCGGAAACTCGGTTTTTTATCCCATAAACTCAAGAAAATCGACTGCAGTACCCACATTATTTCAGACAGTGACATATCTTGTTAGAGTTAGGTACTAAGAGATGGCAGCACTTGTTTGACAGCCTCTTCATCGGTGGCTGCTATAATTAGTGATAGACATAGGCCAGCTATCTCTGATTGGTTACCGGTGGAGATTGAACTGCTCACTCAGTCTCCAAAAGTTAGATAGGGTATAAAGGCCTCGCCTACTCCCTAGAAGGGATTAAAAAGTGTTAGCAGATTTTTAAATATAATATATATATATATATATATATATATATATATATAATGTGTGTTAAAGATACCAAGCAATTTTATAAGCTAGGTTTTAATCCTTTTTCCCAAGTAAACAAACAGACAAGTATGTCAAGTTTGCGCCTGTACGTAGTGCAAAACTGAGACAACTCGTGGTAAAGGTGGAGTGAGCTCCAATCACTTTCCTTAGTATTTTTCCCCTAATGCAAAGCACATCCCCTTGTGGAGATGTATGATGCTATGCTTTGCATTAGGGGAAAAATACTAAGGAAAGTGATCAGAGCTTACTCCACCTTTACCACGAGTTGCCTCAGTCTTGTACTACTTGCAAGAGTTGCCTCAGTCTTGCAGTACATACAGGTGCATACTTGACCTACTTTTCAAGTTTACATCCCCTTGTGGAGAAGTATGATGCTATGCTTTGCATTAGGGGAAAAATACTAAGCAAAGTGATTGGAGCTTACTCCACCTTTACCACGAGTTGCCTCAGTCTTGTACTACTTATGAAGTAGCTTTCCTTCATTTGAATGTAGGCATTGAGCATGAGTGTTTAGAGAGCCAGTCAGGTGTCATCTTGTTTTGGCAATGGGCCAATAAGGTCACAGTAGGATTCAGCTATTGATATCATGTTGGAGCTGAGAGGAGGACATTTGTCAGCGTGTTATGCGATTTCTATCAAGTTGGTTGGGTTTTTTCTTTCATTTAGTGAGCTTGTAAAACCTAATAAAAGTAAAGAAATGGTGGAAAGAGTTGACTGGTCACCCAGAAAGCGATGTAAAATAGTTTATTAAGTAAACAAGGCTACAGTTACGAAGAAATTAGAAGAAAAATTGGAAAACTTGACTGAAGGTAGCATTTCTAAATTTTTGAAGAGGTATAAGGAGACTCAGTCACTACAAAATCAGACTGGTCAAGGCAGGAAAAAAGTGCACAACAGCAAATGATGATAGAAGAATTGAGAGACTGTGCCTACGTGACAGAAGAAAATCATCTGGGTGTATACAAGATGAAATGCCGCTATACAATGTGAAGGTGAGTGCAAGGACTGTTTGGCACAGACTACAGGAATTTGGTCTAAATGCTAGAATTCCACATAAAAAGCCATTTTTATCCCTCAAACAAAGGTTGAAAAGATTAAACTGGGCTAAAACCCATGTAAACTGGACAGCGGAACAATGGGACAGTGTTATTTGGAGTGAGGAGACCAAAATCTCTCTGTTTGGTAGTGATGGCATAACATACGTAAGGAGAAGAATCGGAGAAAATTTGCATCCTAATTGCATTACACCTACCATGAAACATCACACTTAGTGTTATGATCTGGGGTTGTATGACATCAAAAGGTGTGGGCGGAATTTGCATGATTAATGGGAATATAAATGCCCAAAAATACATAAATGAAATTCTTGAGCCCAAACTGAAGCCTTTCGCAAATGATCTTTTTCAAGATAATGAAGCATTTATATTTCAACAGGATTCAGCTCCATATCATGTTGCTGCTGTGTGCAAAAAGTGGTTGCAAGATAATCATATTCCACTGTTGGAATGGCCTGGATATAATAGCCCAGACCTTAATCCAATTGAAAATCTGTGGAGCTGACTAAAGAAACTTGTTAGTCAGAAGCACCCCACCAATAAAGCCCAATTAATAGAAGCAATAATTCAATCTTGGTTTCACATTTTAACAGCTGCGGAACTAAAAAACTTGGTTCACTCCGTGGGAAGGCTTTGTAAGGCCGTAAGTAATGCTAAAGGTTACCCAACTAAGTATTAACTCACATTGTGAAAATTTTTGTATATCTGATTTTTTCAATGTGTTTCACTTTTCTTCTTTATAACTGCTGTTCTAATAAAAAAAAAATCCTTCATAAAAGTTATTGCATTACATTCTTGATTAAATTATCTTTCTATTGATATATAATTTTATGGTATTATTCCAAAAAAAAAGTGGTGTTATGAGACATCAAACCTCAGAAATACTTTTTGCAAAAGGTTTCCAAAAATTTTGGCCACTAGTGTATATATATGCAATATATTTTACATGTTATGTATATACACGAATGCTAGGAGTATCAGAAACAAAGGGGTAGAGTTTTTTGCTTTGGTCAATATGTTGGGACCTTGGATTGTAGGCATTAGTGAGACTTGGCTTAATGGCAATGGTTAATGAGAAAAGCCCATTCATCTGAACAGGAAACTTTTTTTTTAAGATTGTCATTTTAAATGGCTCTGTAAAAAAAGAATTAATGAAAAAAATATAAACTTAGGCAAGATTGTTGAGGAAGAATGGAATAACATCAAGACAATTATAACAGACATGGCTAATGAATCACTGGAAATAAAAATGACTATATGAATACAAGGGAAAAAGAGCAATCGCTAAACATGCTGTAAGAAAAAAACACAGAAAAATCCTGGGACACTTTGTCTCTGAATTTGAAACAGATATTACACGGACACAGTCCAGAACTTTAAAAATATTAAATAATTTAAATAGAGATCTAAGAAAATATGCACGTCTTTCACCCATCAATCAGAATACCTGGCTAAGTTATAAAAAGCTTTGGACTCATAATAAAGATTTTGAAACAATAAACTTCAATAATGAGACACTCTTGGATCCTATATCAATGGACAAGTTAGAAACTACTCTAAAAAGTTGTAAAAACCATAAAACACCAGGTGAAGATGGGTTAAATATTGAATTAATTAAATATGCAGGCCCAAATCTCAAAATTCATTTTCTTAAACTAATAAATAAAATATGGAATGATGAACTACCACCAAAAGACTGGCAAAAGGCAATAGTTAATGCTATACACAAGAGGGGGTGATATTAATAACTGTGAAAATTATAGAGGAATTAGTCTACTAAACTCTAGATATAAAATCTATAGTAAAATTCTAAAAATATAGACTCCCAATTTTATGAGAAGAGCAGAATGGATTCAGGAGAGGCTGCTCTTGTGTAGAAGGATACTTTACCTTAAAATTTTTTTTGGAAAAACATAAAGAATGCAATGTAGAAACCCTTATTGCCTTTACTGATTATTCCAAAGCGGCTGAAATAAGGTTCCTGTGAGGGGCTGAAGAGACTTGACAAAGTCAGAAGCTCTGCAATTGGGAAACCCTCAATACTCAACTGCTGCTTCTTCGTGTTGAGAGATCACAGTTGTATGGGCACCTGGTCAGAATATCACGAGAGAGGCCCCCAAGCAGGCCCTCTTTGCCAAACCAGAGGGTGGAAGGCCAAGGACCCGCTTAATACATTATATCCAAAACCTTTGGCGGACACATCTGGGAGTCCCACCAGAACACCCGAGCTTGGTTGCGGAGGATCGTGACCATTGGAAGATCCTCTTGCAGCTGCTGCCCCCACAACCCAATTAGGAAGGTAGGCCTTGAAGATGGATGGATTATTCTAAGGCATTTGACAGAGTTATCTGCAATAAACTTTTTGAAATACAGGGAAGCCTCGTATAACGTGGATGTTAGGTTCCATAGAAATGCCACATTATATAAATCGCGTTATGCGAGACTCAGATCACAGAAAAAGTATGGTCATGTTTCGAAATCGTTTTTTTTTTTAAATTATATAAACAATGACACATCCAACAAAAGTATCTTTTTATTTAATTCAGGTAATTCAGTAAGTTAAGAAAACATAAACTATGAAACAAATACTTAGTATAAAAATTCATTTATAATTTTTATAATCATCATCATCATCATACGTATCAAGGATTTAGGCCTAGCATGGCCTGTTCTGGCCTTAGAAGTCATCGTTGAATTGTTTAAGATGACGTCCTGGTTTTCTTTTTCCTAATGGCTTGTACTTTAAGGCTTGGTTTGGTAATCTTTCTGTTTTCATTCTTTGAACGTGTTCCATCCATTTATGTTTATATTTTTTAATTTTTTCTATTACTGGTTCTTGGTTTAATTCTTTCATAATATCTTTGTTTCTTTTGTGATCAAATAGGGTATACTTTGCAGTTTTTCTCATAAAATTTATTTCTGCTGTTGTTAATCTTTGTTTGTCTATTTGTTTTATTGTCCAGATTTCGCTTCCATACATTAAGACCAGTAAGGCTAATGTATTGTATACTTTTAGCCTGGTTTGTTTTTGAACTAGGTTTGGTTAAATATAGAGTTAATTACACCTGTTATTAATAAATATTTTGCAATTTTTACGTTTATATCTTTTTCATATGTGATCATACATCCTAGGTAGTTAAATGAATTCACCTGTTCTAAGATCTTGTTATCTATTACTATTTTAGTTCTTGCTGGATCCTTTAAAGGCCATAGTTTTTGATTTTTCCATTGATATTATCATACCATAATCTTTGGATATCTCATTTAGATTTAAAATAACTTTCTGTAAGTTATCTTCAGAATTTGTAATTATTATTTGGTCGCCTGCAAAGAGGAGAGTGTTTAAGTTAACTGTAGGTGAAAGTTTAATTCCTTGATGTAAATTTTTACTCCATTTTATTATTATTTCATTTAAGTAGATATTAAAAAGAGTTGCTGAGAGGGGACATCCCTGTCGGACCCCCTTGGGTTATCTCTCTTGTATATGATAGCTCGTGATTTAATCTTATTTGTATTTGATTATTTTCATATATACTTGTGATAGCTTTTAGGATATTATTTGGTATTTGTCTTTCTTTTAATATGTTAAATATGTTTCTTTTAACTTTGTCAAATGCTTTTTCAAAGTCAATAAATGCAATATGTGTTTCTAAATTATATTCTCTTCTTTTCTCTATTATTAATTTTAGGCAAAAGGCTGGGTCTATACATGATCGTCCTTTTCTAAATCCATTCTGTACCTCTAGAATAAAGTTTTCAGAATATTTCATTAGTTTGTTATTTAAGATTCTGCTATATATTTTGTAACAGGAATTTAGTATACTGATACCTTTATAGTTTTTAGGGTCATCTCTATTACCTTTCTTAAAGATAGGAATC
The DNA here is from genome assembly GCF_054136105.1 of Typopeltis vanoorti. Classification (NCBI taxonomy): domain Eukaryota; kingdom Metazoa; phylum Arthropoda; class Arachnida; order Uropygi; family Thelyphonidae; genus Typopeltis; species Typopeltis vanoorti. The sequence goes on along the minus strand of NC_143562.1, from coordinate 123,040,750 downwards.
ACAATTGTTTTTTTCCATTCTACTGGGGGAATACCAGTTGAATAAATTTTATTTAAAAATAATAAAAGTCTTTCTTTGAATCTTGTTCCTGCGTATTTATATAGTTCTGAACCTAGCTTATCTTCTCCAGGTGATTTTCTGTTTCTTGTTTCTTTCAGGCTGATTTCTAATTCTTCTTCAGTTATTTCCTTTTCATTTTCGTTAATTGTTTGCCAGTTGTCTTTTTTAAAATATTTGTCTGTCCACAGTTCTGTGTAGTAATTTAGAAATTCTTCTAATTTCAATTCAGTGTTTAATTTTATGTTTTCTTTGGTATCTGCATTTAGGTGTTTCAAAATCTTATATACATTGGGTCTTATTTTATATAAATCATGTTCTAAATTAGAAACAAATTTATTCCATGATTCTCTGTCTTTTTCTGACTTCTCTTTTAGCTATGGCTCTTATTCTTTTATATTCTATTTCATCTTCTAATCTTTTACTGCTTAACCATTTGTGATAGGCTTCTTTTTTCTTTTTGATTATTTCTTTGATTGTATCATCCCAGATCTTCAGTTTTTTCTTTCATTGAATTTTTTGGTCTTTCCTAAGCTTTCATTTGCTGCTGCATTTAGTATCGTTTTTATATTAATTTCTATTTCTTCATTTTGTTTTATTTTATCTAGATATTGGTTAATTCTTTGTTCATATAACCATTGTACATTTGTGTCATTCAATAGTCTAGTTTTATAAACAAATGTTTCAATTTTTCTTTCTGTTCTTGTTACTTGTAGCCATTTAGGTGGTAATCTTAATTTTATTTTAACAAGGAAGTGGTCACTGCTTATTTCATATCCTCTGTGAACTCTAACATCTAGTGATAATTTTGATGTCTTTTCATTTAATATTTTTTTAATAATTTATAATTTTTATGATACCTATAAAAATTATAAATTGTATGACTTCATTGCACATAATGCATAAATGTGTTAGGCAAAATAAAATAAAGTGCATATTTTAATCATCATCACTGTCTTCAAAAATAGCATTTTGTTACTGTTCTTTATTTACAAGTGGCCGGACGTCTTATCACTTGCAATCTCTTGAACATCATTTGCATAATTCTCATCAGTGGTGCACCTGGGGGGGGGGCTGCCTCAAAGAAAAAAAGAAAAAATTTTCCAAAATCTTTTCCTAATTAAAATTAATTTTTTTGAATTTATGTTGTGTCATGTCTTCTATTTCTATACTACTTATCAATTAGAGATCATTGCAGATACCCAGTCATATGTCGTATGCGATGAGTAGTGTGTATTCTCAAATTGTCTACTCAACTTGCCCCCCTTCTCCTCGAGATTAAATCCTAAGTGCGTTACTGATTCTCATTCCCTACTTTGGCTGGTTTAGTTATCAAGAAGTCAGAAATAAGACCTTGCTTACCACTATGCTGCAATTTTTTTATTAAGTTCATAATATGGAGCTAAACAAATATCCAATTGTCTCGTGTATTTTCTGGAGCGCTCCATTGAGAGATCATTATCCGTAAAATAACTTCCTAACTTTCTTGCCAAGTCCAATCCCTCTGCTAATTTCTTTAACGGATTCATCACAATCAGAATCTTCAGCAGCATTTTCCCTGCCATTTGGTTCGACTCATCTATTAATTGTACCAGTTCTTCCTCATTGTAATCTATTTTCACATCAATTAATTCGCTAGTTTCGTTTTCAACCATCACAAAAGCCCTCTAAATGGCCATTAATATAAAAATAAATTTTTTACATAAAAAAAGCATTACATATTGTATGTAACTCACCAGAAAATAAAGTGCTCAGCTTGAGATCACCATACTTATGATTTTTAATGCACTTTATTTGGCAGAAAATGAAGACAATTTTCAACAATAAACACATTATACTGTAAACAGTTGACACATGTGTGCTGAAGGGTATTTCCCCTAATATAAATTTCTTACTTCTAACTACATGCGCAATATGGTCAGATGCAAATTTAATGAAGATAAAATTTGATTTTTAAATCTCGCAGTGAAAAAAATATGAAAAGATAAAGGGTTACTACAATTTGAAGACTGTGTTTTATCAAAAACACGTTGTATAAGTACCATGTTGAAAAAGGGTTAATACAATTTGTAAATTGCGTTATATGAGGGTTACCTGTATTAATAAATGATAGAGTTCTTAATTAAAGCGACCCATGATGCATTCACAGACGACATGATTGCAGTAAAAGTTACTGGAAGAATCTCTGAATGGGAACATAAAACAGGGGGAGTAAGGCAAGGCTGTACGCTATCACCCATTCTCTTCACAATCTATATGAATTCTATAGTAAGACATTGGAGGCTCACAGTACATGGTTATATCTCAATTAACAAATGCACCAATATAGACACAATACTGTTTGCAGATGATTACGCTATACTTACAACCTCTGAAACTGATCTGCAATACTCTATCCATCATCTTAATCTAATAGTAAAAAAAAATTTAATATGGATATTTCAAAAGAGAAAACAAAGGTACTTGCCTTTATGAAAAGAGAACCAGTAAGAAGTAAAATCTGTTTATACAATACAATTATTGAAAAAGTCAACTCTTTCAAATACCTTCAATATCACAATCCACAGGTAAGAAAAAGACATAAAAATGAAAATTACAAATTTCAGTAGAGCTATAAATATTATAAATCAGGTTTTTAAAACTTCAAAGGTACAAAAACATACTCAGATTAGAGCTTATAAAACATTAGCAAGACCAGTTCTGACGTGAGTGAGGCATCATCACATTCCTGACATCTACCCTCAAGGGGTGTACAGGATATGATAGTACTAATTTGAAAAATTCACATCATTACTAACTTTCTATCTACAATTTTCCTCCAAATCAGTCTGTTACTTGTCAAGACTCTAACATTATTAGATCTTATGTATCTATCGTCTAAGGCACTTTGTACTGTATCAATCCACCTATATCTTGGCCTTCCTCTGGGTCGTTTTCCTGCCAACCTGGCAGAGAAAGACTTGTTTTGCTAATCTTTCTTCGCCCATTCTGTTTAAGTGACCACACCACGTGAGATTAGCTCTGCTAATGCATTCTTGGTTGACGACAATGTCAACTTCTTTCCTAATATCCTTGTTTTTAATATGATATTGCCATTGATGCCATCTGTTCATGCCTCTAATCTTCCTCAGGACTTATATCTGCGGTTTCTAGTCTTTCGTCAAGTGTTTTACTTCTGACCCAGCTTTCAGATCCATAAGTTAAAACTGGGTTGAACACTTTCTTGTATACAGCTAATTTAGTGTTCTGCATAATTTCTCTCTTATTCCATATGAATTTATTCACTTGACTTCCTACCATACCAGCTTTGTTGATTCTGTTGTCTATTTCTATATTTAATTTATCATCTTCACTAAAAATCGTGCCTATGTAGCTGAAATGTTTTACTTGTTCTACAGGTTCTCCGTTCACATTGCACTTGCCATTTTCTACGATTCTACCTATTTTCATTTTCTTTGTCTTTTTATTGCTGACCTTCACTCCATATCTAATACAACAGTTGTTCAATTTAGTCAGGGAATCTTGCAGACTTGTAGCAGATTTATTTAGAAGTATAACATCATCGGCATAAAGCAAATAGCTCAGATTAACATCTCCAATTTTGATATCAGGTTTAATACCTGTTTCCTTCATAATGTGACCCATATAGATAATGAATAAGTGAGGGGATAATGTACATCCTAGTCTCACACCACATTTAACATTAAACCATCTTTCTGTACTTCCTTCAATTCTAACTGCTGACTTACTCAAATAAAGACAAAGTATTGCTTGATATAATGTCCCACTGACAGAAGTGTATTGAATAGCTTCTCTCTTGGCACCTTGTCATATTCCTTTTTCAGATCAACAAAACTTAAATACAGAACTTTGTTATATTCCCATGCTTTCTCAACTATTTGTCATAAAGTGAAGATCTGATCCTGACAGCCTCTCTATTTGTCCTGAATCCAGCTTGTTCTTCACCAAGCTTTTCTTCCACAATTCTTCTCAACCGTTTCTCAAGTATACTGGCATAAATCTAACCCGGAACAATCAGAAGGGAAATACCTCTGTAATTCTCACATTCAGTTTTATTTCCCTTTTTATATATGGGTACTATTAGTGCGCTACTCCAATCATCGGGAATTCGTCCCTCTGTCGAGGCCTTCTGAACTATGCAGTGTAGCCACTGTAAGACTTTTATACCACCATACTTCAACATTTCTGGTCGAATATCATCTACTCTTGCTGCCTTTCCACATTTCAAACCTTTCATGGCTTTTTCTACTTCAAGTATGGATATGTATTCCTGACTGTATGCCTGTTGAGTATTTTTTACCACTGTGCTATCACTGCTTGTTTCATTTAGTAATTTTTCGAAGTAATTACTCCATTCTCCAAGGATATATTTTTCTCCCGTTTTCATGTCACCTTTATCATCTTTAACTCCTTTTACTGCACTCTTTCCTCCATTTCTAAGTTTCTTCAACAACCTTTAGAATATCTTACCACCTTCTTGATATTTATTTTCTATGTTCTTGCCAAAGTCCTCCTATGACTTTTGTTTAACTAGTTTTACACAGTGTTTAGCTTTCGTACATTTGTCTCTGTATTCTCTAAGAGCACAAGCTGACTTATTTTCCAGGAACTTTTGATATGCTTTCTTCTTTTCCTTCACTGTCTCTTTAACTTCCTGTGTCCACCATGGAGTTCTGATTTTTCTATCCTTGCAGACAACCTCACCACATGCATCTCTGGCTGGATCAGTCAGGGTTTTCTTCAAGGTTTGCCACTGAATCTCCAAAGTTTGGTTCTTGTTCTCAAACTCTTTCATTTTTTCTTCAATAATCTTTGTGTCTTTTAGCCTACAGTTAACATCTGAAAGCTGCTCAACTTTTATTCGCTTTATGACTTTCTTGCATGTCATTCTTTTCAATATGAAATTCAATGTTATCCTGCTGAAGACTAAATAGTGATCACTTCCTATTTCAAATCCTCTGTACACTCTGTTGTCCTGCACCAGGTAGAAAACATCACTATCAACAATAACATAGTCAGTGAGACTTTTCTTATTCCTTTTCTTATGCCTCTTCTCTCCATGTGAATCTGTGCACATTTTAATGTTGGAACATGGTGTTATTAATAACCAGTCCGTATCCTGAGCAGAAATCCAACAGGTATTTTGCCATTATTATTAGCTTTGCTCTTTTCTCCAAATTTTCCCAAAATATTGTATGTCTGACAATCATTTCCTACTCTGCTATTTAGATCCCCAACAAGGACCAACTTTTCCTTTTTCATTGTGTCAGTAGCTTTCTCGAGAGCCTCAAAAAAATTCCTCCACTTCTACCTTAGTAGAACCTTCTGTGGGACCATAGGCACAAATAAGTTTCATTGTCCAGTTCCCGATTCTGATATTTGCCCACATCACTCTACCGGAGACTGCCTACCATTTAAGAAGATTAGCCTTGTATTTATTGTTGAATACTATGGCTACTCCTTCTTTTCCTTGATTATCGTTGCCTGAATATAACATTTTGTATTTATTGCTCAGAAAGATCTCGCCAGTTTTTGTCTTTTTTGTTTCAGTCACCCCTATTATGTTGATCTGGTACTTATCTAATTTCTCACCTAGCTCCATTTCTTTGCCATTCAGGCTTCTTATGTTGATAGAACCGATCTTTAACTCTCATGTTGTTGAGTTGGGTGTGCTTTCAGATTTGAAAGTGATCCATGGACAATTAAAAAAGGAGATGAGAGAAGAATAACTGCAGCAGAAATGAGATGTATGTGAAGAACCACAGGATACACCTTGTTAAATCATAAAAGAAATCATGGAAGGAATTAATAAATAACCAGTAATAGAATTTTTTTTGCACTTGTTAAGACTATAATAAATTTAGTTTAATCCTTTATCCAAGTGTAATCAAACAAACTGCGCCTGAAGTGTTTTCAGGACTGAGTCAACTCATGGTAAAGGTGCACCAAGGTCTCATCACTGTTTGCCTTAGTATCTCCCATAATGCAAAGCACATCTCCTTACGGATATGTATAATGCTATGCATTAAGGGAAGGGCCACTACCCAGACCAGTTTAGACTTTTATTGAATGTTCAAGTACAGGTCAAACTCCAAAAAATTCAGCATTGTTCCCCTCAGTAATAGGATCACCCTGTAACTGAGAAGAACTCTCAGAACCGGTTGGCTCTACACCGTTGCTGGTTCACTCCACCACCGAGCAGAGCCGCTCATTTGCTCATATCTCATCTGAGGGGTAACAGCAATAGCTGTGCCTCAGTTAACTTCATGGGCTACAGCATTGCCATTCATTATTTTCAACTTATAATAGATTGTCATTGGATGTTGTGTGTTAGTAGGGTGAATGAATTCAAGAACAATTATGAAAGCTGGTACATGCAGCATGTGACCTCCCTCGATGAGTCCCCGGAATCAGGAACTCATCCCCCTGAATCCCTCTTAATAATAATTATTATTGTTATACAGTAGATGCCGTTTATTGCGATTACTTTGGGACAGTTACTTTTCGATAACAAAAACCAGTGATAACATTAAGCAAAGAATGTAAAAAATTGCATTATTTATTTCATTTTATTGTTATGAATATTATTAAATTTAATTATATTTATATATGTTATAATTATATCTGTTTAACATTGTGATGGAGGTGGTGACGGAGGGGGTGAGAGAAGATGCGCCTTGGACAATGTTGTATGGAGATAACATCTTGCTGTGTGCAGATTCAAGAGAAGAAGCAGGAACTAAACTCGAAAGATGGAGAAAAGTACTGGAAGAGAGAGGTGTGAGACTGAGCAGAAGTAAGACAGAGTATATGTTTTGTACAGTGGGTGGTGGCCAGGAGACAGATCTGGAGCTGGAAGGAAATGCCATCAGGAAGGTGAGGGACTTTAGATACTTAGGTTCAACAGTGGAAGAAGATGGATGAGCTGAAAAGGAAGTGGGATGCAGGATACAAGCGGGTTGGAGGAACTGGAGGGAGATGGCTGGAGTGTTATGCGATAAGAGGGTGCCGATCAATCTGAAAGGCAAAATCTATAGGACAGTAGTGAGGCCAGCTATGATGTATTTTATAGAAACTGTGGCCCTGAGGAAAAATAACATCAGCGGGATGGAATTAGCAGAGATGAGAATGCTTAGGTGTATGTGCGGTGTGACCAGAAAGGATCATCTGAGAAATGACTACGTCAGGGGAACAGTGAAAGTTACGAACTTAGGAGCGAAAATACAGGAGGCAAGGTTGAGATGGTTTGGTCATGTGATGAGGAGGGAGGACGAATGTGGGAAGAAGGGTCATGCAGATGGATGTGCAAGGAGGGCGGAAACGTGGGCGGTCAAAGAAGAGATGGAGGGAGCTGGTAGAAGAGGACTTGAGGATGAAGTACTTGGATGTGGTGACAGCGCAAGACAGGAGGATGTGGAGGAGACTCATCAACTGTGACCCCACTTAAGTGGGAGAAGCTGCAGAAGAAGAAGAATATTATTAAATTTAATTAATTTAAAAAACTTATGTAGTGAGGGGATATCATGTGTTTGATACATTAGTGGCCCATTAATTGAAGCATTCTTTTCATGAACATTACTGAACCAAATTTTTAATGCTATTTATTTTGTTTTCAAATGTACTACAGTAGTAACTGGTACGACATTATTTACAACAAATTAGGTTGATACATTATAAATGAGAACCACTTAAATTAATAGATAAATTATACAGGGAATGAAAAGTAAAAAATGAAGGGGAAAAAAAGTACATATAAGTTTTATACAATAAATATGGTCAAATGTTCTTCTATTATCTTGTGCATTCAACTGCTCTTTCTGTGCAGGATATAAGGTCCTCTTTTGTGCAAGGCAATTGAAGAAGGGGGCAAGAAAAGTGCTCCATGGACTGGTTTGCCACACACTCACAATTATTTGATTTCGTTCCTGCACGATGTGAGTACCCTTTAGGGGAAGCTGAAGCTGCTACCAACCAAACGCAAGTGATAATTTTTAATGTTGATTCAACTTGAGTGTCATTACCAGATTGGGCTCTCTTCTGATCCATGTTCTAATTAGTAAGAGCTGAAGTTTCAATGTGTGATCTGTTTTTTTAAGATCTTACACAAGACTGTTTGTGAAATTTTTAAATGTACAGCGGCACTGTGCTGACTCATTTTGGGCAACTTATAACACTACAAAATTCTTTGCTTTTCTTGAAAAGATAAATCTTTGTTTTTTACTTGCTTCTGCCATAATGCTAAGGGCTGTTTTAAACAGCACAAAAATAAACTCAAAAAATCACATTTCGACTGTATGGAAGATTAAGATTATATGAAGATACTAACCTTCATTTACCTGGAAGATATATGATTTATAGAAGAATAAGATTGAAAGAAGATTAACACAAAAGACAAAAGTCAGATTTTGACGAATGTTCATTGTGAAATTTTCTCCTAATTAACCCTTAAAGTTCTTAAGTCCGAGATGCAAAAGGCTAAATATTTGAGGATTTTGATAACAGTAACTGGAACTTTGATTATAATAGACGGATTATTTTTAATTAATTTTAAATGGTGCATTTTGGGACTGACTGATTTTGAAACAATAGCCAATTGATAATATTATCTGCGATCCCAATAAATGGATTCTACTGTATTTTAAAACACACAAGTCATTTTAATGTATTAGATATACACTAAGAAGAATAAAAATAATATATACACTGAATAAGTTGTATAAATGAAAATATAATACAATAGAGCAATTATATTTATAACAATACAATTGATAATAATAGATTAGTAAAAAGTAATACTACACATTGGATATAACTTTATCCAAGTTATATATATATATATATATATATATATATTTATTATGACCATAATGATTACCTGGGTGGTTGCCAGCAGTGTGAGGACCTCTGTGAGAAAAGAGTATATGTGGAACTACAAAGGGGGGGGGGGTGATTATGAAGAGCTCAGGAGACAACTTGCAGGTGTAGCATGGAATGAGGGGGGTTAGCTGGAAAAGAGATAAATGCAGCTTAGAGAATTTTCAAGAACTATCTAGTAGATGCAATGTCTAAATGTATTCCAAGGGTCAGAAGGTTAAGTAAGGTAGGTGTGATGTTGGAAGTTTTTTCACTTGGTTAGACTATAAATTATATATTTAGTTTAATCCTTTATCCAAGTGTAAGCAAACAAACTTTATGCGTGAAGTATCTTCAGGACTGGGACAACTCATGGCAAAGGTAGACTAAGTTCTCATCACTTTCCTTAGTATCCCATAATGTGAAGCACATCTCCTTGAGACATGTATAATGCTATGCATTGTTGCAGGGGTCACTACCCTGACCAGTTTTGACCTTTATTGAGGTCTCTTCATTGACATTGGATTACTGGATATCACACCCCCAAACACAACTTGTTGATAGGCATCAACAAGTTGTGTTGGGGGAGTGATATCCAGGAAATGGAAAGTTACTAATGGTGTGTGCTTCAGATGTCTGTTTTAGGGCCATTACTGTTTAACTTGTATATTAATGATATTGGTGAAGATTTGAATGGGAATATTCAGTTGTTTGCAGATGATGTAAAGTTGGGGTGAACCATGAAGAGTAGAGAAGATGTGGCCTTACAAGAAGACGTGAATAAATTGAGTGATTGGGCACAGGAATGGGGATGTGAATTCCATGTTGCAAAATGTAAGGTTTTAAAATTTGGGAAACAAACATGGGATGTAGAATTTATGCTTGGTGGGGATATATTATAAGGGATCTGGGGTTGGTAGCAGATAAGGATCTGATATTTAGAGGACACATAGCCAAAATTGTGATTATAACACAAATGTTTCTGGGAGTGATGCAGAGGACACTATCTTGTAAAAGTGGGGAGATTCTTGTTCCATTGTATGAGGCTTTAATTAGTTCACGCATGGACTGTTGTGCCCAGATTTGGTTACCTTGTTTTCAGAAGGATGGAGAGATGTTGGAATGGGTCCAGAGGCAACTGACTAAGGTAGTTTCTGAACCTCTGGAAAGGCAAATATGAGGAAAGATTGAGAAGATGCAAATTGCAGAGTCTGGTGTACAGGAGGAAGATGTGAGATATGATAGAGACCTACAAGTTAGTAAGGGGTTGTTATAATATCAATGTTGGAGTGGTTCTACAGAAAATAGTAGGAGATCAGGGGAGAACCAGAGGTCATCCCTGGAAACTGAAAAGCAGGTTTTTTCGTGCAGAGTTGTGAATGATTGGAATGCCTTGCCTGAGAGTGTGGTGTCTGCAGAGAATTTGAGTGCATTTAACGCACAGTATGATGAGATGTGTGTATGATAAAAGGACCTCCCAGATGGAATCTTTAACTCCATGAGGTCCTGGGTAATAATAATATATATATATTTAATGAGAATCACTTATATTACTATATAGTTGAATGTTAAATCAGAATATATCTAATTTATTTTTAAAGACACTACTAGTTTCTTCTTTCTAGAAGACTTCGTTGGGTAGGTAATACATAGAAGAAAAAAGCAATGCACAAAAAACGTTACTTAGTTACATCACTAAAGATTTAAATTTGTAACGGATTGCTCAAATTAGAATGGATTGCTCAAATTAGAATGGATTGGCAGACCAGCTGCATTGTTGTGCTCGTGCTCAAGTACATGGTAACATTATTTAGTCCCATGAGGTAGTCTCTCAATCTTTTTCTAAAAGTGCATTCTGATATTATAGACTTTATTTCATTCAGCAGTTAATTGTAGCTGCTTGTTGCTAAATGCTCAGAATATTTGAAACAAATATCTTGGTTCATCTTGGGAACTACTACCAAGTTCCAGCCACAACATAAACCATAGTCTACAGTATATACACAGAAAAATTTATAATGTTATTTCTTACATGTAGTGTATACAGTTATATAAAGTTTCTGTAATGGCAGAATGCTAAGAATGACAAATAGATCACTAGTTGAATATGTGAAGAAAGGTAATGGCTATAGCTCTGATTATTCTATTTTGTATTTGAATCAAAGGAAGTGGATTGTTGTAGTAATGTCCACCCTAACAGGTGATACCATATTACAGGGAAGAATTTGCTCATGAATAATATAAATGAGCATCTCAAAAATGCTGAATTGACAATTTTTTTTACATAAAATATTCTGTTAATTACGAACCTCAATTTGATTTTTAAAGATGTGATTCAGAAGTTCCATTTCAGGTTGCTGTCAACATCAATGCCCAAATGCTTTACTTCGAATAATTTGAAGAGAGAGAGATATTCAGTCATTTGATGATGATGCAAAGTTTGGTTAGGTAATATTAATCAAGGTGATGTAGAAAGCTTACAGAATAATTTAAATAGGCCCAGAGGATGGGCAGAATATTATGGACGTCAATTTAATGTGGACATATTGATAAAGTAGCTAGGGTAGCTCACAGCCTTATTTCGTTATTGAAGGACACAATAACAAACAGTTATCATTCGTCTTTATAACTCCTTGATATGACCACATCTGGATTACTGTGCTCAGATCTGGTCACCTAAGTTTCTTGGGAATGAGGAAGTGGTGGAGAGGATCCAGAGGCGAGTGACCAAGTTGGAGAGTGGTCTGTGGAATGCTGCCCTATTAGGATAGATTGAGGGTTTGTAGATTGCAAAAGTTGGTTGATAGGCAAGGTGGGGGGAACAATATGATAGAAACATTTAAGTTACTTAAAAGATTTTATAGGATTAATACAAAGGAATATTTCAACATTTGGCTAGAGGTGTCAAAACAAGAGATCATCCCTGGTAAGAGTGTTGTTATCAAAAGGATGAGGACCTAGATTTTTCACTTGGAGAATGGTGAATGAATAGAACGGGTTGCCTGAGGCAATTATAAGTGGTTTGTTTGTTAATGATTTCAAGGAGAGGTATGATAGGTATTGTGTTGATAATTTGGGTCTCCCATGAGACTGAGGACTCCATGGACATACCTGTGCAATAATAATAATAACAATAATTTTATTGTTCTCCCAAAGAGGCTGTAATCTTTCAAGGGCAACAGTTGCTTTATCAATGTTCACTTTAATGTCAAGTTTTGGACAGCTGTGTTGTACATTACCTAGGTAGTATAAATAAATTAAAGATACCAAGAAATTATATTCTTGGTTTAATCCTTTATCCAAGTGTTAGCAAACAAGTTTGCGTGTGAAGTACTTCACGACTAGGCAACTCATATATATATATATAGGGTGTCCCCTAATTCTTAGTGCAGTTTAAACTTTAATAGATCCAACATTATAAAAGTTACAGATTTATAGTATATAATAGCTTAAAGAGTATGTAATTAAGTTTTATCTACAATGATTTGTTTCTTATTAGTGCTCAACATGACCGCCATCTTGTGTGATACATGTAACTAGGTGATTTTCGAAGTTCCGGAAAACATTTAGTAGTTGTTGCTGAGAAGTGATTACGTTGATTGCATTTGTAATTTTAAGGTCATTGAGAGAATCGGGTTTTGAAGCATTCATGACTGTTTTGATGTGATACCATAAGAAAAAGTCTAACAGAATCAGGTCAGGTGACCGAGGTGGCCATGCAAGAGAACCTCCTCTATCGATCCCACCTGTCTGTGAAAGTGTCATCCAGAAACTTTTGTACTTGTGCCACATAGTGACAGGCTGCCCCATCCTGTTGGAAAATGGTTTTATTCATAAGATTTAATTTTCTTTAATTCAGGAATAAAAATATTTTGAAGCATTGCTAAATAAGATTCACCCCCTGACAGTGGGCTCATCAAAGCGGCCCAATAATGCAACACCTCCTAACCACTCATCACACATTAACTTTAAGTGAGCCTCTTTCATGTTGCCACATTTCCTGAGGCTTCTCTGTACCCCAAATGTAGCAATTGTGATGGTTAACTTTCCCACTTATGTGGAATATTGCTTCATCTGAAAAAAGTCAGCATGTCAATAACATCTGTGTCATTTTCCATTTGTGTCGTAATTTTGTAAGCATGTTTATGGAGTTGCTGGTTAGAATTCTGTGCACTGTGGTTTTTGGTATATTTAATTCATCAGCAGCATGCTGCACTGATTCCTTGGTACTCTTATCAAATGCCCTTTCAATTTCGACCACATTTGCTTCCCTTGATGAATGTCTCCCTGATCTGGGTTTATCATGCATTGATCCAGTTTCTTTGAATTTTTTCATCCAGTTATTAATTAAATTTCTGTGGAGAGCCTCCTTGTTATAATGGGCAGAAAATTTTCTTCTTACTGCTGTTATGGACTTGAGTTCAGCAAGCCACAGGATGCAATTGACTTTTTCTTCCATCAATTCTAACATTTGCCATCTGCAATCAACCAGTCTAGAAAAAAAAATAAGAAAAATGTAATGAAATAATAATATTCATGCATCAAAAATTCTAATAGTTATACTTTCAAATGATATTTATTGCAACTCTGTAACTTTGATACTTTTGAAGCAGTTAAAGATCAAAACTGCACTAAGAATTATGGGACACCCTTTTTTTGTGTGTAGAGAGAGAGAGAAAGGCTAATGATTTCACATCACTTATCTTAGTATCCCATGATCTGAAGCACATATCCTTACAGACATGTATAATACTATGCACTATGGGAAGGATCACTAGCCAGACTGATTTCGACCTTTGTTGAGGTGCCATCAGTGGGATCCAGACCCAGTAGTGATACCAAGGTTGAAGTAATGTTTATATTTCCAGAGTCATATTTCCATATACAAGCAGCCATGCCACACATTATTACTAAAATACTCTGGATTAGAGATAATGTTGAGAGTTTTTTGGATTAGAGATAATGTTGGCAAATAAAGCAAAGAGGAAAGTGCACCGATATGACTAGCACGATTACACTTTCCTCTTTGCTTTATTTGCCTAATACCCAAGGGTATGAGGCAATTAAAGCATATAGCACTAAGTAATCAACTTTACATTTCTGTTATATAATAGTTATATATACATCACAAACATGAATAGTTACAGTATCTTTGGTCGTATTAATGTGTGTGTTGCAGGTTTTGTACAGTGAAGAAGCAGTTTTTTTTCTTTTTTTTATTAATTTTTGAACTTTCTTCCTTATTTATTTTGTGTGTTTATTTTTGTGATTATTGTATGTTAAGAAATTGCTACAAAAACCATGTAATCTGATATGCCCTCTGAACTTCAACGCCATGTCCAAAACCGCACCCAAGTCTCTGTCTTCATCAGTTTCCTGCAGTTTAGTTCTATCAATATAGTACGCAGCTTCTTATCTCTTCCCAAAGTGCATTACCTTACACTTGGCAACATTAAACTGGCAGCCATTTACCTTTTTCCATACTGTTAGTATGTTTAAGTCTTCCTGTGGGATCTCTGCATCACCTTCATTTACCATTGCTTTTCCCAGTTTAGCATCGTGTGCAAACAACCTGTCAAATCATTTTTTATATCATTGATATTCAAATTAAACAACAGAGGACCAAGTACTGAGTCCTGTGTTATATCACTGGTCACGTGCTTTCTCCTGGACTAAACTCCTCCATAAACCACTGTTTGATATCTGTCTGTCAGCTAGCAAATGTGGGATAGATTTATATCTATCCCCCAATTGCCTCAATTTATGCAATAGAGTTCTACATGAAGTCTTGTCAGATGCTTTTGTGAAGTCTAGCAGTATCACTGAGTAACCATTTCCTGTATCTAATTCCATTGTCAATTGATTAAAACAAATTACTAAGGCAAGACCTACCTTTCACAAAACCATGTTGTCCCTTATATTCCTATCCACCCAGTCTTGAATTCTGTCTTTCACCAATTTCACCAGTACCTTAACCTCCTGAGATGCTGATTGGCCTATAATTTGCTTCCTTCCTCTCTCTCTCTCTCTCTCTCTTGGAGCCTCCTTTATACAATGGGACTATTTTCCCCTCTTTCCACTCCAGTTGCACCTTCCCACTATCGAGGCTTAAATTAAATCGCTTGGTCAGAGGAGCTGATAATTCCTCACACATTCTCGTAATATACAGGCCAATATGCCATCTAATCTCACGGCTGTGTTTGTATTGAGGTTCTGCAATATTTTAAGTACTTCAATTTCTTCAGTGTCACATCTGGCATTGCAACATCACCACCTAGATGGTACAGTCCCTGCAAAATGCTCACTCAGTAATTCAACTATATGGTTTGGTTCTGTTACCTTCCTACCATCAGCACTGTTTAAAATCATCCTTCTGTAGTCATTCCTCCTTTTAATTGCTACATAGTGAAATAACTCCTTAGGGCTTATTTTGACCTTGTCAGCTAGCTTTCTCTACTAATTGTTGAACAGCGGGAAGGAGTGATGACAAGAGGCCATCCCTGGAAGTTACGAAAGGAAACTGTGAGCAAGAGGGTAAGGAGTGGTGTCTTTGCATGGAGGGTGATTGAACCATGGAATGCATTGCCTGATGGAGTGGTGAGAGCGAGAACAGTCATTGAGTTTAAAGAGTGGTATGATAGACTTTGTGTTTCTCAGGGGGGGGACCTCCCATCGATGAGTCTTGACAGACTTTATGTCTTAGGAAGGACCTCCCACGAAGAGTCTTTTGACTCCATGGAGGCCTGAATAATAATAATAATTAGCTTTGGCTTTCTATACCATACAATCACTTGTACTTCATGGGCATGCTAATCACTGTTTAGCATGCCCGTGAACATTTTCTTTATAATCTCTCGCCTTTTCTTTGTGTGTAACTTTTGCTTAATGAAACTAGTCATCCATGATTTATCCTTCTGACTCTAGGTATATGTTCAGATACTGCTTTCTACAAACATCTCTTGGCCACCTCCCATGCACCAATATCTCTGCTCTCCAAATCTTATGCCACTGCTCTGCTGAACACTGTCTCCTCAGCTTGTCATAATCTCCTGCTTTGCAATTCTGCATATATCCCTTCTTAATAGAAAATCCTGCATATCTGCCAATCTACCAGATCAAGATTACTTGACTCCAAATGATTACTTGATTACTTTCTCCAAATGGAGACAGTATAGCTAGATTGGTTAAGTTCTCTGATGCAGTAATCAGATCCAGCACTGTTGAACGTCATGTCCCCTCCATTACATGTTGCCCGTGGTAATCATCTTTCTCAGCAGCTGTATAAATTCCATTTCCTTCTTTGCCTGTGACCATTCCTCCTCCTAGTCTGTCTCCATAGTTGAAATCTCCTATAATAATTACTTAACCCGTACTCATCATACTAATTTGCGAGTGCATGCTATCTACGTTCTCCCATATATCCCCAGATTATAACAGCAGCCAATTACATATTTAGCTCTGTTGGCCTCTATTTCACACTAGAGAGTCTCAAATGAACTACACTCTGAATCCCTGTTCCCCCTAATGTACTTCTACCCTTTTTGGCTTTAATTCCTCTGCTATCATTAGCACAATCCCTCCCCACATCCTGTTTCTTCTCTCCTCTCTGAAGCTACTATATCCCTTGCATTCTCTTCTTATGACCACATCATCCTTGGTCAACTGCAACTCACTTATTCCCATAACATTTGGCCAAGTTGTGTGCTAACCAATGCCAAAATCTCCTCATCCCTATTTTGAATATTTCTAGCATCAGTAACTGCAATTCCCCCTTCATCCCACAATTTCCCTTATACCTTGTGTTATTTAGCCGACTAAAGTTAATTGTAGGTGCTACATTTTGCATCATGTGATCACTCTCCCACTTACTAACTCCTAGGTTACCTGGATCCGCTCTCACCTACACTTCACCTAAACATTCTAGTTTCCCTGACTTTGTACTTCCGAAATCTCACTGAACAGCACTTTCTGAAAACTCCTGACACCAGCTCCATTTAGATGCAAGCCATCCACCATGTGTGTGTGCGTGTCATTTCTTCCATCAAACCCACTCTACAAATCCACAAACTTCACACCATTCCTCCTGCACAGTCTGCAACTGACTCATTCACAATCATAGCTCACTGTCTCAGCTTGCCGCTATCATACTGTGGCAACAGGCTCATGGCTTTTGCTTTCTCACTCTTCTTTTTCTCATGCATGAGCAACTCTTTCATGTCTTCTTGCATACCATGCTTGTCACATGCTAAATCATTTGTACCAGCCAAATTAAGCATCTCTTTCACCTTAACTCTTTGCATTCTTACAGCATCATTGACATCCTTTATCTTAGCTTCAAGAAAACACCATTTCATCACACTCTCCTGAAGGACTCCTCATATCAATGAATCATCATACAGTATCTGATCCTTATTTTCACTCCCTCATGTTCTGCTTTCTCTCCCCTTTCTTTCTCTTCAGTGTCATGCTTTACTCCAGGTGTTTCTCCAACCACACAATCTTATGTTTTGTTTTGTGAAGAAATCCATGTATCTGTAATGGAAAATAATGGAAAGCAAGTAATGGAAAAGACATGCTCATGAAACACTCTTGACAAACACATTCCCCTGTTACATTCTTCTTCCAAAAATCTTTCATTCCGTGAATGCCATTCATTTCATACATGTTGCAGTGAATGTAATCATAATATTAAAATCGCCTGCTATTGTTTTGTGCATTGGCACCATGATCCACAATACAGTATACAATAAAACAAATATTAAATCTTTAAAAATAGAAAAATTCAGCACCTTACCCATACAGTTAATCACATAAACACTTATAATTATGCAAAAAAAAGACTTAATTGTCACTAAAAATTTCCAAAAAGAATCCATCTTTTGGCACCGATATTCACCACTTGCACCACCTTCCACCCTCTAATTGTAAGTCTTTATTATCTGGAAAGATATAAATAAGATTGGACATTAGTAAAAAGAAGATAATTAATGCATTAGGAGAAAGAGTGTTGATGAAAGGACAATGCCAGCCTAAATTCTGGCATGAACCAGAGAGGAAGCTGACAAACCATTCTCAAAAAAAGGTAGGACAGAGACAGAAAGAAGGATGTGATGACATAGTTGATCATATACCTTGGAAATATCCATGGGTTAAGGCTTAAGTGCTGGGAAAAACTCATGATAAAAGTTAATGTAGTGCACTAGGAAGCACTAGGAAACAAAAGAACTACTTAATGTTGCAATATCATCTCAGTTAGAGAGACATCGTCAGGGAGTACAAAACTAACTGAAACATGTTGAAGAATAACTAGAATCCTAATTAGGTGTGGCACCTTCTATGGTGGACACCAATTTGTGACCCTAGGATGTAAACTGAGGTATTGAAATATTAGTGTTTCTCATATTTTGGAAAGTTTTATGCAACTATATTTATTTAAATAAGACTAATTTTTAAGAGCAGCATCAGCAGATTCTAAAAACTGTCTTTCTCTTCTACATTTACTGTCATGGAGCATGATTGTCTTTTTCCAGTTGATTCTGTAGATATATTTATATGTTCTTCCACTTGGATGGTAGCTGATCTTCCTGTCTGATCCGTTCATAGTATTCCGACTTGCAGGAGCAAGGAATTCTATATACATCTGGAACTGAGAAGTGAGTGAATTTGTCTTTAATGGAATGGATAAGGATAGCTAGTTTTAAGTTGGGCTTGAAAGTGGTGCAAAGATTGTATTTAAGATTCTGGATATTTCTTCTGATGTTCCTCAGACATAGAGGATGGTAATAGCATTACTAAAATCTTTCTGACGAGAAGGTCATGGATTGGTGGAATGATTATTTTTTTGATATTGTGGGAATACGAACTCTAATCATTAGATAGAAAAGTGTGGTGTTTATGATTAACCACGCTACCGGCCAAGACGTCTATAGACGTTCACTTTATCATGGATGCGAAGTGCTTATTAAAATTGTAATACCATTGTTACAACAATGAAATATATGATGGATACGAAGCGTATGGGGATGCGTATTTGATCCACAACGGCCGGTAAGGTGGTTAAGTAAGTTCTGTTTCAACAGAGGTCTCATTGGAACAAATGTTATGAGATGAGTAAGCGTTTTTATGACACCATATTGTTGAGTGGGGCGGGGGGGGGGATTTGTGAATGTACCATCTGCCTGTTTGAGTGGGTTTTCTATATACTGAAAAGGACAGGTTACCATTAGGTAGGTGGGTGACAAAGGTGTCTAGAAAGATTAATTTTAAAAGGCTAGACTAATAATAGTCTAGCCTTTGAAAATTTGTTTTTCCATAGTAAATTGGATTCTAGGGTTGAAAGTTTTTTTCAGTTGGTTATACTATAAATTAAAGATGCCAAGAAGTTATATTCTTAGTTTCATCCTTTATCCAAGCATATGCAAACAAAGTTTGCACGTAAAGTAACTTCACAACTGGACAATTCATATATATATATAGAGGCTAATGAATTCACATCACTTGCCAAATAGAAAATACATCACCTACATATCTCAATCAGATAGGTTTGAGAGGGGCTGAGTCAAGAGCTTGTTTTTCAAAATTTCCCATATAATGCAATATATGGGATATATGAGAAGCATATATCCTTACAAATATATGTTTCCCATATATCCTTACAGACGTGTATAATGCTATGCATTATGGGAAGGGTGAAATTTTCATATAAGCATATACCTCTTGAGCCACTTAAAGGTTCATGTTCAAGAGAAGCCCATTTGTGAAATTTGTAAGAAAGAATTTTTATGTAAGGGTGACCTCAAAATTCACATGAGGATTCACACTGATATGAAACATTTCTGTTGTGAAATGAGTAATGGCCCTTCCCATAATGCATAGCATTATACATGTCTGTAAGGATACATGTATAATGTATCCTTACAGACATGTAAGGATACATTATTGATGTGAAGTCATTGGCCTCTATATACAAGTAGCCCAGTTGTGAAATGACTTGAAGTGCAAACTTTGTTTGCTTACACCTGGATAAAGGATGAATCCAAGAATATAATTTCTTGACATCATTAATTTATGGATTCTAGAGTGAAGGCTATTGAAGTGACATAGAAAAGTATCTAATGTGTCTGGGCCATGAGACCAAAGAGAAAGGACATCACTTACATATCTCAACCAGATATGGTTGAGATAGGTTTGAGAGGAGGCTGAGACAAGATCTTGTTTTTCAAAATTTCCCATAAAAAGTTTTGCAAGGTGTGGGGGTGAGAGGGAGATTCCATGGAGGTGTACCCTTTATTTGTTTATAAATTTTGTTCTTCCAAGAGAAATAACTGGAATGGATAGCAAAGGAAAGGAAGTCAATGATATCAAGGGTGAGGAACTTTTTTTAACAGTAATAAGTTGTCATTTATGGGAATGTTAGTGAACAATGAGGCGATGTCAAAACTCACTAGGATATCAGTAACAGTCATAATTTCAATGGAGCTTTTGAAAATGGAAGAATTTTTTTTATGTATGATGTGGTATGACCAGTAAGGGGTGGGGAGAAGAGATTTTGCTGTTTGGATAATTTATAGCAAGGAAAATCAGTGGTACTACTATATGGGTGGTGGCAGTGGGGAAACTGGGTTTATGAATCTTAGGTAAGCCATATATCCGGAGGTGGGGGGGGCACGGCAACTAAAGGGTTCGAGTTTTTTTGTGACATCAGGGGGCCAGATAGAAACTTTTTTGAGTAGACTTTTTAGTTTCTTGATTTGTGATTTTCTAGGATCATAATCTAAATGTCTCTAGGTGGGGTGTTCACTGACATCGAGGATAATGGTAGCATTTCCCTTGTCGACCTAGTAATGACTATGCTGTTGTCTTTACATAGTTTATTAATCCCCAACTGGCCATGACATCTATAGATGTACAGCTAAATCTGGATACAATTCTGTAACACCTATTAAATAACATAGATAAGAAGTGCAGTTTGGTCTCACTATTTCATCCACCTCGGCTGTTAGGGAGGTTAAGAGAATTAAGCCGGCAGGGAGATATATTTCTTTTATGAGAATAAGATCCAGAAAGTGAATTGTTGACGTCACTTTGGATGAGTTATTTGCACAAATTAATTTTGTTGGGCAGACTAATATCTGTGTATATAGTATCTATCTGTGTAATGAGTGGGTTTTTTTCTGTAGACTGTGAAGGTCAGAGATCCATTTGGTTGTCTTGTAATTAGGATGTCTAGGAAGGGCAGACTGTTGTTACTTTCTATTTCTGTTTTGAATGAGATCCTTGGATGTTGGCTGTTCGAATGGGATAAGAAAGTTAGGTGTCTCGGCCATGTGGCCAAATTTCAAACACATTCTCCACATAGCATAGCAAAATAGTGGGTTTAAGGGAGAAATTTAGGGCATTCTTTTGAAATGTCTCCATGAAAAATTTAGTCATGGGGGGGGGGGAAGAGTTGAGCCCATGGCTGCTGTACCCTTGATTTGTTTCTAGAATTTTCCTTGCCAAATAAAAATGCTTGCCAAGCTAAAAAAAAAAAATGTCACTTCCTAAGCAGCAGATGTGACCAACAAACTAAAGATACATCCTCTTTTCCAGAATCCCCTACAATTCCAGAACCCCTGCCTCCCAATTTATGGACTTCAAAATTCCATAAAGGGGATGCATCTCTACACCCAATTCTAGATGGTATAGACTCGTCTACCTACAAACTAGCTAAATATTTAGCCAACGTACTTTCCTGTACCACTTGTCACATATCAGAAATGCAGCCCATTTTAAGTCCAGGATACAAGACCCTATACCAACTTAATGGTCAGTTTCAATATCGCCTCCTTATTTACAAAAGAGCCACTAAAAGTTAAAATTCTACAAGTAGAATTTCCTTCTGATATCTCAACCCTGCTTCAGTTCAATATGAACTTGGGCTATTTTATTTGGTGAGGAAAATTCTAGAAACAAATTGAGGGTACAGCCATGGGCTCCCCTCTTTCTCCACTCTTCATTAACTTTTTCAAGGTGACATTTGAAAAGAATGCCTAAATTTCCCCCATCTCATAAACCCACTATTTGGCTATACTATGTGAATGATGTGTTTGCAATTTGTCCACATAGTTGGGGGGGGACACCTTATAACTTTCCTATCCCATTTGAACAGCCAACATACAAGGATCTAATTCAAAACAGAAATAGAAAATAACAACAGTCTGCCGTTCCTGGACCCCCTAGTTACAAGACAACCAAATGGATCTCTGACCCTCATTAGTCTACAGAAAATCCCCACACACACAGGTAGATACATCCATCAACAGTCATATCACCTTCCCCTCTCAACAATTTGAAGCTATAAAAACCTTAGTCCATTGGGCAAAAATAATTTGCTCAGATAACATTGCACTGAACACGCAACTCACCCACATTAAAAACATTATGTTGGCTAAATGGCTCTACGCCTCCCACCAAATAAAAAGAATTTTAACACCACAGACCTATATCATCCATCCCTTCCAAGCATAATTTACAGCAAATCCATCACCATCCCCTAAAATCGTGGTGTCTCAGAAAAACTGGGCAAGATCTTAAAAAAGCACAATCTTGTGACCACTTATAAAACCACACAAAAAAAGCTAGCAGCCTTATTTGCTCCCCCAAAGACCAGCTGCAATGTCTGGATTTACTTAGAGTGTACCCGGTAACCTGCAACAGCAACCTTTCATATTACAGACAAACAGTTAGTACAGCCAATACTCTTATATCAGAGCACCAAGATTACATCCAATTCCACCAATACCTGCTGCTCAGGATTAGCAGACCATGTCCTGGATACCTGGCACAGGATCCAGTGGAAAAAAGTCACCTTGCTCCACCGAAGCAAATTTAAGTTTGAGAGGCTTTTCCTTGAATCTGGTACAGCTTTTACCAACTGTCCCAACCTAAACAAATATGGTTGTATCAAGTGACCTTTATAAATGGGGAAACCATCATTGGCAGATAGTCAGCCCAATGGTCAAGAAGTCCCAACCATAGCCAATAGGTGACGTAATTATAGTACTTTAGGTCTTCCTGTATCTCTCCTGTTCTATCTTTGTTATTGAAGTGTGCCTGCATGCATGTGTTTAATACCAGTGTATTAATCCTTGAAGATGCCAATTTAACTTCAGTGACATACAGGAAGTAATGATTAAATATTTTTGTTATTATCAAGTCCATGTTAATTTCCTTAAACAATATATGATGCATTACTTGAACAATCTCTTCTGCATCTGTCACATGCATACTATCTACATCCAGTTCAGTTATTCTTTCATACTCTTTCTTTCTGTCTGTAGCTTACAGAGCCAGTTTGTTTTCATACTCAGACATAGCTTTCCATACAATATTTTGAACTCTTATGACCTGCTCCTTATAATTTTCATTACTGACATTATCCTTATTATTCCTTCCACATAATCTTTTTTTTTTTTAAGAATCTCTTACTTAAAAAGATTACACACTCATTTCACGTGTACTGTGTTTATTCTTCAAACTCTAGTTACACATACCAATATCACACCATTTATGTAATTTTTAAATGTTTCCCACCCATCTAGCAAACAATACCATGGGACATAGCCTTATTTATCCACACGTCTCTTGAGCTGCAGCAGTGCACTGCATGTTTGAAATTTGTTCAATCCCCATGCTCTGATCATTATCCTGTAGCTTTTCTCATGATATTGATTTAAGCTGACTATGGAGCTTTTTGTAATCAACATCTAATGGTTCTACATATATTCCTTTTTACTGAATGCTTTTTACCTGCTTGGTAATGTTGATGTTTGATTCATCATGACATGTTGGTGGCTATCATGCTGCCAAATGATGTGTGCTCAGTCCATGTTCCTTGATTAAAATTTTCCATTAGGATCATCCTTATTTTATAGATTCAGTAGCGTAATCTAGATTGGGAAAACTGAAAAAATAAAAAAATCCAATTGCTTTCTTATTAGGACAGATATTACATCATCATACATGTGAAGTAGCACAGCATACAATATATTTATACTTTTTTTCTAAGTATATCTTTGATTTGTAGGACTTTGTTATTACATCCTGAAGTAATTACACACTCATTTCACGTGTACTGTGTTTATTCTTCAAACTCTAGTTACACATACCAATATCACACCATTTATGTAATTTTTAAATGTTTCCCACCCATCTAGCAAACAATACCATGGGACATAGCCTTATTTATCCACACGTCTCTTGAGCTGCACGTCTCTAATCTAATCCTCTCTAATCTCTAATCCTCTGGTAGCAAACAATACCATGGGACATAGCCTTATTTATCCACACGTCTCTTGAGCTGCACGTCTCTAATCTAATCCTCTCTAATCTCTAATCCTCTGGAATGTCGAGTATGAGGAAAGATTGAAAAGATGTAATTTGCAGAGTCTAGTGGAGAGAAGGAAGAGGGGAGATATGATAGAGACCTACAAGTTGGTAAGGGGTTGTTATAGGATCAATGGTGGAGAAGTTCTACAGAGAATAGTGGGAGATCAGGGGAGAACCAGAGGTCATGCCTGGAAACTGTATAAAGAGGGTGTGAGTAGGGGAGTGAGAGGCAGGTTTTTTTCGTGCAGAGTTGTGAATAATTGGAATGCCTTGCCTGAGAGTGTGGTGTCTGCAAGGAGTTTGAATGTGTTTAAGACCCGGTATGATGAGATGTGTGTGAGATAAAAGGACCTCCTAGATGAGTCTTTGACTCCATGAGGTCTTGTTTAATAATAATAATAATAATAATAATAATTTCATTTTATTTCCAGGATTCCTCAGAGCTTCTTGAGAACAAAGAAAATTTAAGTAATGCAGTTTCTCAGGATGCGAGAACTAGCACCGAGATTTCAGTGTCTAACTGTTGCTTACATAAGGTTAATATACTTATATTAATTAAGTAAATTTTTTGAATCAAGCCATTATGACTTCATTTTGATGAGATGTCATTAATAATACTTCACATGTAAATGTCAGCATTTATGTAAAATGTGAAAGTTTTAGAAAAATTGAAAATAAAGTATTAACATAGTTTCATACTTTTATCGGTACACTTTTTTTTTTGTCTGGATTGTACAGGAAATATATTGCAATATTTTTATTATATTACATATTTTCAAAGGTTTTGTTTATGATTGTATACAATATAACTATGACATTTCATAGTTATATTGAAATACAATATCCTGATATGTATGTACATCGAAGGTTATACAGTATAGTGTGACAGTACTGATCAATTAAATGTACATGATTAATTACCTCATATCAACAATTTTCCTCCAAATTAGTAAGCACAAAATTGTCAAGTCTTATATTTCTATTCTGTAGGGCACTTTGATGCATCAATCCAGCTAGAGCTTAGTTTTCTGTTGGGTCTTTTTCCTGCCATCTTTGTATCAAGGATCCATTTTAGTAACCTTTAGTCTCCTATTGGGGTGCTTAAGGTTCAAAGCTGTATAACTGCGAGGAGACCTCCACATAGTCTTTTAAGGAATGCGGAGAACTGATTGTAGTTTCTGATCTAATGTTCAATCCTCACCGTCTCGTGGTATACCCTATTAGGTATCTACCTGGAACAAGGATGGGCTGGCAATTTAGGATTTAACCAACCAGTCAAATTGTATTCTTATTGCCTTAAACCACAATGTAAAATGATGGTACAACATGACAGAATTTCATACTGGCTGGGGTATTGCCTGGTTAAACCAGGCCCACATTGTTTTTCATCAGGGAACCAGGGTGAATAGCAAAAAAGTCAGCTGCTGGAACAAATTGCAGAACACACCTCAATTCAACATCAACAGAGTTCAAGATTCACACTATCAGCATAAGAAGCATCAATGGAAAGGAAATGGAACGAGCAGAATAATTTGATAAGTACCAGATCGACATAATAGGCATGACTGAAACAAAAAAGACAAAAACATATGAGATCTTTCTAAATAACAAATACAAAATGCTATATTCAGGCAATCACAATCAAGGAAAAGGAGGAGTAACTATAGTATTCAACACTAAATATGAGAATAATCTTCTTTGAATGGCAGGCAATATCAAGTAGAATAATGTGAACAAATATCAGAATGGGGGGAAACTGGACAATGACTTATTTGTGCTTATGATCCCATAGAAGGTTCTACCAAAGAAGAAATGGAGCAATTTTTTGACATTATAGAAGGCAATTGGATCAATCAAAAAGAAAAATTTGATCCTTTTGGAGATCTAAACAGCAGAATAAGGAATGATTACCAGACATATAGAAATGGTTTGGGAATATTTGGAGAAAAGTGCAAAGATAATAATAATGGTAAATGCGTGCTGGATTTCTGTTTAGGACACAGATTAGCGATTACTAACACCATGTTTCAGCATAAAAATGTGCACAAATTCGCATGGAGAAAAGATGCGAGAAGCATGAAAAGTCTCATTGACTATTTTATAATTAAACATGATGTTTTCACACTGGTTCAAGACACAAGAGTATGCAGAGGATTTGAAACAGGAAGTGATCACTGTTTAGTTTTCAGCAGGATAAAATTGAATTTCATATTGAAAAGAAGAACATGTAAGAAAGTTTTAAAGCAAATAAAAGTTGAACAACTCTCAGATGTTAACAGTAGACTGAAATATATAGAAACATCATTGACAAAAAAAGAAAGAATTTAAAAACAAAAACCAAAACTTAGAGATTCAGTAATAAATCCTGAGGAAAACATAAATTGATTCAGCCAGAGAAGCACATGGTGAGGTTGTCTGTAAGGATAGAAAAATCAGAACTTCATGGTGGACTCAGGAAGTTAAAGAGGCAAAAAGAAGAAAGCATATTGTAAGTTCCTGATAAGTAAGTCAGCTTGTGCACTTAGAGAATACAGAGCAAAATATAAGAAAGAATAGTACTGTGTAAAACTGGTTATTTGTAAAATGAAAGTTATGGGAAGACTTTGGTAAGAATATAGAAAATAAATATCACCAAGGTGGCAAAATGTTCTGTAGGCTATTGAAAAGCTTAGAAATTGAGGAAAAGGTACTGTAAAAGAAATCAGAGATGATAAAGGTGATGTGAAAACTGAAGATAATGATATTGTAGATGTCTGGAGTAATTAGGACTGCTTAATTTGAATGAGAAAGACTGCTAAATGAAACAAGCGATGTCAGCATGATGGTAGAAAACTCTTTAAAGGAAATTAGTCAGGAACACTTATCAATACTCGAAGTAGAAAAAGTCATCAAAAACCTGAAATGTGGAAAGGCAGCTGGATTTGATGAAATTTGCCAGAAATGTTCAGATATGAAGGTATAAAAGTGTTATAGCAGCTGCATTGCATAATTCAGAAGGCCTGGTTAGAGGATCAAATTCCAGAGGATTGGAGCATAGCTCTCATAGTACCCATCTATAAAAAGGGAAATAAAACTGAATTTTAGAATTATATAGATATTTCCTTACTGATTGCATCATCATCATCATCATCATCATCATCAAATTCCTGCCATGTACCCTCAAGGGGTGTACAGGATATGACAGTACTACATGAAAAAATTACATCATTACTAACTTCCTATCTACAATTTTCCTCCAAATCAGTCTGTTACTTGTCAAGACTGCAACATTATCAGATCTTATGTTTCTATCGTCTAAGGCACTTTGTACTGTATCAATCCACCTATATCTTGGTCTTCCTCTGGGTCGTTTTCCTGCCAACCTGGCAGAGAACACTTGTTTTGCTAATCTTTCCTCTCCCATTCTATTTAAGTGACCATACCATCTGAGATTAGCTCTGCTAACGCATTCCTGGATGCTGACAATGTCAAGTTCTTTCCTAATATCCTCATTTTTAATATGATATTGCCATTGATGCCATCTGTTCACGCCTCTAATCTTTCTCAGGACTCTCATATTTGCGGTCTCTAGTCTTTGGTCAAGTGTTTTACTTCTGACCCAGCTCTCAGATCCATAAGTTAAAACTGGTTTGAACACAGTCTTGTATACAGCTAATTTAGTGTTCCGACTAATTTCTTTCTTATTCCATATGAATTTATTCAATTGACTTCCCACGATACCAGCTTTGCTGATTCTGTTGTCTATTTCTATATTTAGTTTACCATCTTCAGTAAAAATTGTGCCTAAGTAGCTGAAATGTTTTACTTGTTCCACAGGTTCACCATTCACAACACAGTTGACATTTTCAATGATTCTGCCTATTTTCATTGTCTTTGTCTTTTTATTGCTGACCTTCATACCATATCTATTACAACAGCTATTCAATTTAGTCAGAGAATCTTGCAGACTTGTAGCGGATTTATTTAGAAGTATAACATCATCCGCATAAAGCAAAGAGCTGACATTAACATCTCCCATTTTGATATCAGGTTTAATACCACATTCCTTCATAATGTGATCCATATAGATAATGAATAACAGAGGGGATAATGTACATCCTTGTCTCACACCAGATTTAACATTAAACCATCTTCCTGTACTTCCTTCAATTCTAACTGCTGACTCACAACTCAAATAAAGACTAAGTATTGCTTGATATAATGCCCCATTGACACCATATAACTGCAGTGTATTGAATAGCTTCTCTCTTGGCACCTTGTCATATGCCTTTTCCAAATCGACAAAACTTAAATACAGATCTTTGTTATATTCCCATGCTTTCTCGACTATTTGTCGTAAAGTGAAGATCTGATCCTGACAGCCTCTATTTGGCCTGAATCCAGCTTGTTCTTCACCAAGCTTTTCTTCCACAATTCTTCTCAACCGTTTCTCAAGTATACTTGCATAGATCTTGCCAGGAACACTCAGTAGGGAAATACCTCTGTAATTCTCACATTCAGTTTTATTTCCCTTTTTATATATGGGTACTATGAGAGCTCTACTCCAATCATCGGGAATTCGTCCCTCTGTCCAGGCTTTCTGAACTATGCAGTGCAGCCACTGTAAGACTCTTATACCACCATACTTCAGCATTTCTGGTCGAATATCATCTACTCCTGCTGCCTTTCCACATTTCAAGCCTTTGATGGCTTTTTCTACTTCAAGTATGGATATGTATTCCTGATTGCATGCCTGGTCAGTGTTTTTTATCACTGTGCTGTTATCACTGCTTGTTTCATTTAGCAGTTTTTCAAAGTAATTACTCCATACTTCAAGGATATCTTTTTCTCCTGTTTTCATTTCACCTTTATCATCTCTAATTCCTTTTACAGCACTCTTTCCTCCATTCCTAAGCTTCTTCAACAACCTCCAGAATATTTTGCCACCTTCTTGATATTTATTTTCTATATTCTTGCCAAAGTCCTCCCATGACTTTTGTTTAGCTAGTTTTACACACTGTTTAGCTTTCTTACATTTGTCTCTGTATTCTGTAAGAGTAAAAGCTGACTTATTTGCCAGGAACTTTTGATATGCTTTCTTCTTTTCCTTCACTGCCTCTTTAACTTCCTGTGTCCACCAGGGAGTTCTGATTTTTTTATCTTTGCACACAACCTCACCACATGCCTCTCTGGCAGAATCAATCAATGTTTCCTTCAGAGTTTGCCACTGAATCTCCAAGGTTTGATTCCTGTTCTCAAACTCTTTCATTTTCTTTTCAATAATATTTCTGTATTTTAGTCTACAGTTTACATCTGAGAGCTGCTCAACTTTTATTCGCTTTAAAACTTTCTTACATGTTATTCTTTTCAATATGAAATTCAATTTTATCCTGCTCAAAACTAAATAGTGATCACTTCCAATTTCAAATCCTCTGTACACTCTGGTGTCCTGCACCAGGGAGAAAACATCACTATCAACAATAACATAGTCAATGAGACTTTTTTTATTCCTAGCCTCTTCTCTCCATGTGAATTTGTGCACATTTTTATGTTGGAACATGGTGTTAGTAATAACCAGTCCATGTCCTGAGCAGAAATCCAACAGATATTTGCCATTATTATTAGCTTTGCTCTTTTCTCCAAATTTTCCCAAAATATTTTTGTATGTCTCACAATCATTTCCTACTCTACTATTTAGATCCCCAACAAGGACCAACTTTTCATTTTTCATTGTGTCAGTTGCTTTTTCTAAAGCCTGAAAAAATTCCTCCACTTCTACCTTAGTAGAACCTTCTGTGGGACCATAGGCACAAATAAGTCTCATTGTCCAGTTCCCCATTCTCATATTTGCCCACATTACTCTACTTGAGACTGACTGCCATTCAAGAAGATTAGCCTCGTATTTTGTGTTGAATACTATGGCTACTCCTTCTTTTCCTTGATTGTTATTGCCTGAATATAACATTTTGTATTTATTGCTCAGAAAGATCTCACCAGTTTTGGTCTTTTTTGTTTCAGTCACCCCTATTATGTCGATCTGGTACTTATCTAATTCCTCAGCTAGCTCCATTTCTTTGCCATTCAGGCTTCTTATGTTGATAGTACCGATCTTTAACTCTGGTGATGTTGAGTTGGGGTTTGTTTTCAGATTTGTTCCAGTAGCTGACTTTTCGCTGTTCGCCCTGGTTCCCTGGCGAAAACAACGGGGGCCTTGTTTAACCGGGCGACGCCCCAGCCGGCATGAAATTTTGTCATGTTGTACCATCATTTTTTATTTTGGTTTAACCAATAAGAATACAATTTGGTCGGCTAAATCCCAAATTGCCAGCTCATCCTCGTTCGTTCAGTATCAAAGTAGATACCCAACAGGGTGCACCACGAGAAGGTGAGGATTGGACATTAGGTCAGAAGCCCTGGTCGGTTCTCCGCATTCCTTTAAAGGCTATGTGGAGGTCTCCTCTCAGTTATACAGCTTTGACCCTTAAGCACCCCCCTTACTGATTGCTCCTGGTAATATTTATGCAAGAATACTTGAGAACAAATTTCCGCCAGACATTACAGCCCTCTTTGTCCACATACTACATTTCGGTTACTTTGTCTGGCAAAATAAATTTTACCTACAAAAAGAATATATGGCCATGGGCTCACCACTATCTCCCCCAATTGCTAACTTTTATATGGAAGCTTTTGAGCAAAGTGCTCTTGATTCCTTCACTCAAAAACCTACAGTATGGCTTAGATACATTGACAATGTTTTCGTTATCTGGCCACATGAGCAACAAACATTAAACACGTTCCTTAGCCACCTGAACAAACAACATGAACGCATACAATTTACTATCGAAATTGAAAATCAGAACTCGCTCCCGTTCCTGGATACACTGGTCACATGTTTTCCTTCAGGCAGTCTATCATTCATGGTCTACCGCAAACCGAACACATACTGGCCAATACATACATGCTAAATCATACCACCACCCATCACAAAAATATGGAGTCATTAACACCCTTAAAAACAGAGCTATAACAATTTGCTCTAACCAGCAAGCTCTTAAACAAGAATTAAAAATGATTAGCATTGCATTTATAAATAATAGCTATAACAAAAATACTATTAATAAAGTTCTTCATTGAACTTCATCAAAAAAGAATTTAGACTACAGTAAAACCATAGCCATCCCATACATTAAAGGGTTATCAGAAAAAATCAACTTACACCATTATAATCTCAATGCGACCTTTAAACCACCTGCAAAATTAAAAAACATATTCAACTTCTCTAAGGATCCTCTCCCTGCATCGGCGCATCCTGGAGTTACTGCATGTACTGCACCTGTAACTTAGCTTATATTGGTGAAACTGGATGTGCAATCCCTATACATGAACAAAAGAACACAAAAGACACATTAAATATAACAATTTTGGTGAACTGGGCCTCTCAGATCACGCTCTCAACACCCTACACCAAATTGATTGGAAAAGTACCCACTCTTTATACCATACAAAAACCTGGTATGAAAGAAAATTTAAAGAAGCCTGTAAAATTCTGATTAACCACTCTGACATCAACAATAATGATGGCATGAAAATCTCAAGAATCTGGATGGCACATATTCAGCCTACTTAATATCTAGCATACTTTAGGACTGATACCAACTGATTGAAATTTATATGTATAGTTATATTTTTAATATATATATATATATATATATATATATATATATACATACATACACACACACACACACACACACACATACAGGGTGTCCCTGAATTCATGGCCCAAACGTGAGGGAATGGTAGCACACACCGAAACCACCAATATTCATCATAGAATATGCTGCCGCAAATGCAGCTCGGTGCCAGTAGGGGATGCAGCCGAGGCGGCATGGCTTAAAAGCGCTTGATCGGCCAAACCACAGCATTCTCAGCATCGACTGGACACGAGATGGAGCAGTTTACGAATGCAGAGAAAGCCAACATGCAACTGATGTACGCGTTGGCAGCTGAGAGCAATGGTAAAGAGGTTGTACCATGAGCAATATCCTATCCGCTGTGTGCCCGATCATAAAATGTTTGCCCGACTGCACCATCAGCTGTGTGAGGCAGGCACCTTCCACGTCAGTCGACATGATGCCAGACAAGCACGGATGGTCAAAATGCCAGCTATGAGTGAAGACATCTTGTGTATGGTGACAGATAACCCAGGTACAAGCACGCGATCCGCTTCCGGAGCCTGGGTGTGCATCGGAGCAATGTCTGGCGAGTACTGCATGAAGAAGAGCTACACCCCTATCACTTGCAGCGAGTGCAGGCATTGACAGCTGTTGATTATCCCCTGCAACAAAGTGTCGTACAGCCCAATTTCCCCGCTCGTGAATCAATGGATGAATCAACTTTCTCACGTGAAGGCATAGTCAATGTCCATAACGCGCATTTGTGGGTGGCCCAGAATCCCCATAGTACATGTCCACAGTCGAACCAGCAACGGTTCGCTGTCAATGTTTGGGCAGGGATCGTGCATGACTACGTAATTGGATCCTACCTACTGCCACACTGCCTCAATTGGTGAACGTACTGTATTTTTCTGTAACAGGTATTGCCGGAATTGCTTCAGGATGTTCAAGTCGCCATCTGCTCTTGTATCTGGTTCCAGCACGATGGGACACCTTCCCATTTCAGCATGGACGTTCGTCAGCATTTTAATGCCACATTTGGGAATCGATGGATTGGGCACGGTGGTCCCATCCCTTGTCCCCCCCAGATCGCCCGATCTTTCTTGTCTCGATTTTTTTTTTTTCTGTGGGGACATTCAAAGAGTGTCATGTACAAGGCGGCCGTGTAGTCCGCGGAGGATCTGGTAACCCGACTGTCCGTTGCAGCTCGTAAATACCGGGCCCGACAAGCCCAGTGTTTATGAGCAGGTACGCCAATCACCACTCCACCATTGTGCCTTGTGTATCAACGTTGGTGGGTGGACGTTTGAGCATTTGTTGTAATGATCTCCAATAAATGTCACTCTGTGTCTGTCCTTCATTTCCAACTCCTCACTACGTTTGTGGTCGCATATTCTATGACAAATATTGGTGGTTTCGGTGTGTACTACCATCTCCTCACGTTTGGGCCATGAATTCAGGGACAGCCTGTGTGTATATATATAAATATAAACATGTTGCTCTCCAGCCCAATGTAATTTTGTAAACAATAGATAATAATAGGACTAGCATGGATGTAGTAAAGGTTTTTTTTTTTCACCAGAGGTCAGGCCAATAATTGTGGTAACGGTTGGTCAGTAACTTTAACAAACCATGTAGACTGTAGTGCAGCTTGTTTCTCTGTATATAGTGTATATGCTCCAGAAGATGACCTTAATATGAAGGTTGAATGTTGATTTTGGTTTATATTAAACTAAAAGTTTTATTCTAACACGGTAGTTGTCTCCGTAATTTTCCAAAATGTATTCTGATCACTGTGTAAGCCTAAAAGAAATAGTACTGTCATAGTTATCCTGTACACTCCCCCCCCCCCCGAGAGTATATATCAGGAATTTGATGATGATAATTTCCTATTCCGTTTAAGTGACCATATCACCTTAGATTAACTCTTCCCACATATACCTGAATGCTTAAATCGCCAAGTTCCTTCCTAATATACTAATTTTTCATGTTCTGCCATTGATGCCATCTGTTCATTCCACTGATTTTTCTTTTAACTTTCTTATCTGTGTCTTTTAAATTTTATTTCTAAACCATCTCTCAGATGGTTTAGAAATAAATTTGGTTTAATTTGGTTTAAACTCTGTGTTCTGTACTACTAGTTTAGTGTTTTTGCTAATTTTATTCTTATTCCATATAAATTTATTCATTTCGCTCCCAACTTTGCTTTATTTTGTTGTTTATTTCCATGTTGGCCACTAAAATCCTGTTGAAATATTTGACTTGTATTTACATTCTCCATTGAGAATACAATTGAAGTGTTTCATTCTTCCTACAAATGTTCATAGTTTTGGTCCTTTTATTGTTGATTTTCATGCAAAATTTTGATGCTGCTGTTATTAAATTTAGTTAGAGAATTGCACTGCAAATGTTTATGAATATAACATTCTTGACATAATGTTAGGTTAATATTAGATTTAATTATTTAATTAATATTATATTTAAATATTAAATTATCAGTTTAATATTAAATTGATATTAGATTTAATACAACTTTCTTTCATAATTGTGATTTACATAGATGACGAATAACATCCAATAAAGATCAGCTTCTTCCTCTCTGAGTGCCTCCATAGTACAATTGGAAGAACAATGGAATGTTGTGCCCTTCGAATAGAAAAAGGACTGAGTTTGATTCTCATCGTGATGGGAAAAATCTTTATATGGGGTTTTTTTTTTTCAATTAAAAGTGAGTTAGCCAATCTCACATGGAGGTAGTAGGATTTTTCCCTCCTGGAAACTCAGGTTTTTATCCTGCATGCAGACAAATCGGCCTTCAGGACACATGCAATTTACAGACAAAAATATACTAGTGGTGGTGGAGGGCAGTAGATGGCACTGGTGTAGATAATGGAGACGGAGAGATGTAGAGCAGGTGCCCTCCTTCGATGAGTCATTGGACTCCTTGGAGGTGTCACGAAATAATAATAATACGAAGTTCCCTATTACTGCAAGTTGATATGCTTTGAACAGACAGGTAAATCAAATAATCCACATAGATGAATACAAAATATTCATCTGCAATTACAACTGCAATTACATATGATCATCTAGAAAAAAACACCAAGCTCCATCACACTAAATTCAGAAAGAAATGCTGTTTTTGGAATCTGCAGTTGCCCTTAGAAATAGAAATCAAATGAATTTAAATAAACACTGATGATACAAGAAACTTCCCAAATTTTTGGGCAGTTTCTTGCATACCATCCATAGAGGGGTGCCCCACGAGGATAGGATTCTAGTGTTTAGTGGATAGGAGACTAGATATTTTAGGAATTGCATAACTGCAATTCCTAAAACATCTAGTCATTTCCTACATTTCCCTAAATCTTTGTGGAATGATGATTGCACAGCAGCCAAAGAAAGCTTTGGATATTTTCCTTAGGTACCCCACAACAACAAACTTAATTGTTTTAAAACAAGCTTGACCAAAACACATCAGGTGTCGGAGCCAAAAGGAATCCTGGATCATCCACTTTACCTATTCTATATCAAGATTCACAAACAACAAAGAAGAATGAGAAAAAATCCAGAAAATGAAAGGCAGATATACCACCCACCAGCTGTCTGTCTTTGAGCACAATGGTTGCACAGTTACTGATCCAGCAGTGATTGTTGACATACTTGGGGAGATTTTTGTGAAAACATTGGCAACATATTCTTATCGCTCTGAGTTCCTTGTCCAAAAAAAGCAAAGCAAAAAACAATAAATCAATTTTTCTTGGAATGGTACAAAAAATACAACAGACCATTTACCACAGAAGAAAGAAAAGCTGCTTTTGTAGATAGTTTCTGATATTGAGACCACATGTTTTAAGATAAATAACAAGTTTAATAAAATATAACCCTACAAGTTTCATAAGTTGTTAGATTTAGATTGTCATCAGTATTAGCAAAAGTTGCACAGAAAAGAGACTAGAAATATTTACCATTATACATATTAGATGTTATCAGAACTTCACAATTTGTATATATAAATAAATAATCGGAATAAAAACCTTAAATTAATTACTGTATATGTGTTGTTGGAACAATGCCAGTTGCTGTCACGTTCTGTAGCATCTCACATGGCATATCAATTGTCCGTGGTAGTTAGATTTTTAATGAAAGAGACCAAAACTAGGCGTAAGATTAAGCCTTGACTTTTGTTACATTATGTGGAGATCTGCAGCATTTCAGAGGCTTTCTTGAACTTTCTTGTAAATCAATATAAGGCATTTTTCTTTGTTGCCAAACTACTTGATGGTCTGTGGTAGTTGTATGAAATGCCATGTTCACATGTCTGAACATGGCATTGCTTTGGATGTAAATGGAAGTTCCTGAGGCCTCCAGGGAAGGAGTGTATGGGACAGTCATTAGTGATATGATGCGTAGTCTGCACAGCAGCCTCATCCACTCCTAAATCTGCTTAGCTGACTCCAGAGGTCTTGAGTTAGATTGAATCCTGGCGGTTTGATAGTTAGACTAGAGCTAGTGCTGCTGTTCTGAGAATCGAGGTATTACAACTCCAAGTTGTGGCTGTCAGCTTATTTATGATGATGTTCCTGGTAGATATCTTTATCTTAGTTTTTTTCCAAATGTTTTCAGTAAGTTAGACTATGGTCAAATGTGACACCAAGGTAACAACGGTTACTTTCATGGAATAGAATCCTATTTCATTAGTTTATTTTTTAGTTTTCTATGAGCCTAATGGTTATTTAGGTGGAAAGCAGAAACAACAGTTTCGCTGGAATTGGGAGATAGTCCCCAGCTTTCAAAGTAATTTTGTAGTGAGCTGAGATCTTTGCTCAGCTCACTACAAATGTTACAGATGTTTCCTCAAGGCTTTGGACAGTAGAATAAATTTTCTGCTTTTTTTGTGAATTCAGATGAACCTTTACTTTCCTGTTGGAGAGCATTTGTTCTAATAATTTTAGAGTTTTTGGACAGTTTATTATTTTAGCTGCTTTATACAGTAAACCTTTCTTCCATATGGTATCATAAGCAGATGTTAGGTCTATGAAGGCAGTACCTGTTTTTAAACTCTTTTAGTATCTATCTTCTGTGCAGGTTGTGAGAGCTAGGATCCAGCTGCAGCAGCTTCTGCCAGGTCAAAACCCAGCCTGTTCACTAGGTAAGATGGCGTCTATTTTTTGGAGACATTTTTAGAGAGGATGATCCTTTCAAAAAACTAAAGGAGTGCAGAGTAATACTATAAGATAGTAGTTATTAGAGTTATCAGTTGACTCATTTGGTTTTGTTAGGGCTATTATCTTTGATTCATGCCAAAGTTTTTTAATATGTGTTGATCATTTATTATTGTGGAGAAGGAGCAATTAATTTGGCTTCATGCCACAGTTTTGGTAGTTTTCCAGTTGTTATAATATTTGAGAAAATGGTGGCCAGCCATGTTTGACTTCATTGGCCGAGATGTTTTAGACACTCAGGGAGGATACCATCCACTCTTGCAGCCTTGCCATTCTTGGTGAGTTTTAAGTCTTTCTGCACCTCTTTAAGAGAAACTGGCTGTACAAGTTCAGGAAATTCAGAGACCATGTTCAGATTTTTCCTGATGGAAGATTGCACAGTTATTTTCCTGGTAGAGCTGGGACTTATCTTGCAGGTTTTCAGTAAATGATTATCCATTTGATCCATCTAGCAATTGATGTTCCTGTCTATTAGTGTAGGACAATGCTGGCTGTTAGGGAATCTGTTGAGAATCATTCTGGTTGTTGACAGAGGGTGGTCTTAACATTAACTCCAATTCTGATATCATGTTTAATACTACTTTCCTTCATAATGTGATCCATATAGATAATGCATAATAGAGGGGATAATGTACATCCTTGTCTCACACAGTTTTAACATTAAACCATCTTCCTGTACTTCCTTCAATTCTAACTGCTGATTTACAACTGAAATAAACACTAAGTATTGCTTGATATAATGCCTCATTGACACCATATAACTGTAGTGTGTTGAATAGCTTCTCTCTTGGCACCTTGTCATATGCCTTTTCCAGATCGACAAAACTTAAGTACAGATCTTTGTTATATTCCCATGCTTTCTCAACTATTTGTCGTAAAGCGAAGATCCGATCCTGACAGCCTCTATTTGGCCTGAATCCAGCTTGTTCTTCACCAAGCTTTTCTTCCACAATTCTTCTCAACCGTTTCTCAAGTATACTTGCATAGATCTTGCCAGGAACACTCAGTAGGGAGATACCTTTGTAATTCTCACATTCAGTTTTATTTCCCTTTTTATATATGGGTACTATTAGAGCTCTACTCCAATCATCGTGAATTCGTCCCTCTGTCCAGGCTTTCTGAACTATGCAGTGCAGCCACTGTAAGACTTTTATACCACCATACTTCAGCATTTCTGGTCGAGCGAATGTCATCTACTCCTGCTGCCTTTCCACATTTCAAGCCTTTGATGGCTTTTTCTACTTCAAGTATGGATATGTATTCCTGACTGCATGCCTGGTCAGTGTTTTTTACAACTGTGCTGTCATCACTGCTTGTTTCATTTAGCACTTTTTCAAAGTAATTACTCCATACTTCAAGGATATCTTTTTCTCCTGTTTTGATGTCACTTTTATCATCTCTAACTCCTTTTACAGCACTCTTTCCTCCATTTCTAAGCTTCTTCAACAACCTCCAGAATATCTTAGCACCTTCTTGATATTTAATTTCTATGTTCTTGCCAAAGTCCTCCCATGACTTTTGTTTAACTAGTTTTACACAGTGTTTCACTTTCTTACATTTGTCTCTGTATTCTCTAAGAGCAGAAGCTGACTTATTTGCCAGGAACTTTTGATATGTTTTCTTGTTTTCCTTCACTGCCTCTTTAACTTCCTGTGTCCACCATGGAGTTCTGATTTTTCTATCCTTGCAGACAACCTCACCACATGCCTCTCTGGCTGAATCAATCAGGGGTTTTCTTGAAGGCTTGCCACTGAATCTCCAAGGTTTGGTTCCTGTTCTCAAACTCTTTCATTTTTTCTTCAATAATCTTTGTGTATTTTAGTCTACAGTTCACATCTGAGAGCTGATCAAGACTAAATAGTGATCGCTTACAATTTCAAATCCTCTGTACACTCTGGTGTCCTGCACCAGGAAGAAAACATCACTATCAACAATAACATAGTCAATGAGACTTTTCTTTTTCCTTGCCTCTTCTCTCCATGTGAATTTGTGCACATTTTATGTTGGAACATGATATTAGTAATAAGCAGTTTGATAATCATTTCCTACTCTGCTATTTAGATCTCCAACAAGGACCAACTTTTCCTTTTTCATTGTGTCAGTAGTTTTCTCTAGAGCCTCAAAAAAATTCCTCCACTTCTGCCTGATATTTGCCCACATCACTCTACTTGAGACTGCCTGCCATTCAAGAAGATTAGCCTCATATTTTGTGTTGAACACTATGGCTACTCCTTCTTTTCCTTGATTGTCATTTCCTGAATATAACATTTTTTATTTATTGTTCAGAAAGATCTCACCAGTTTTTGTCTATTTTGTTTCAGTCACCCCTATTATGTTGATCTGGTACTTATCTAATTCTTCAGCTAGCTCCATTTCTTTGCCATTTAGGCTTCTTGTGTTGATAGTACCAATCTTTAACTCTGGTGATGTTGAGTTGGAGTGTGTTTTCAGATTTCTTTCAGTAGCTGACTTTTCGCTGTTCGCCCTGGTTCCCTGGCGAAAACAACAGGGGCCTTGTTTCACCAGGCAACACCCCAGCCATCATGAAATTTTGTCATGTTGTACCATCATTTTCTATATTGGTTTAAGCCAATAGGAATACAATTTAGTCTGCTGAATCCCAAATTGCCAGCGCATCCTCGTTCGTTCAGTATCCATGTAGATATCCAACAGAGTGCACCATGAGAAGGTGAGGATTGGACGTTAGGTCAGAAATTTTGGTCGGTTCTTCACATTCCTTTAAAGGCTATGTGGGGGTCTTCTCTCAGTTATACAGCTTCACGTAAATCAGTCTATCAGTCTGAACACAATGAATTCCTACAAACAGTAAATGTTCATTAGAGTCAAGTCTTTATTAGGCCTTTAATTTGAAAATATAAAACTTCTTAGTAACTTCCCTGGGACTATGCAGTGCTTCCTTATTTAGTATTGTCGTATTCATCCACACTGTTTCGCTGGAGTGTAAATATTCTTACTTCAGGCAGTTTTATACAAGATGCACAAATCTTAAATTCATTACCAGAGAAAAACTATTTCCTTTACTACTTTATTTTATTTATTTACAGTTTTATATTACTCTAATTACATCACTTGTTTCAATAAAGAAATATCACCAGCATCCTTGAGACAGAAGGTGTAACTTTTGATTTAGCATTTCTTCGAATGTTGAAATAAAACATCTACTTAATCTCCTTTTATTTGCTATTCACTTGCTAACAGTCTCACCAATTCATACAAAGGATTCACCTTGTTACGATTCCCTTTTCGGAATCCACTATCAATGCATATTGTGACTGTCAAGCCCATACACAAGAGGTTGGTTGATCAATCTAGGGTACATTAGTACTGTATATGTGGGAAATATCCCATCATATTCTCATAGCATTAATATTAACAGAATGTTAGAATTCATCTGGTTCAATTACGAAAACAAGTAAAGAAGGAAAATGACATTTTCATTAATAGTTTTCATTCATTTATATTGTACCCTATTTTAAACAAACAAAAGCTTGTGCATTTGATTAGGCAAAGTTCAATTACAAAATAAACGAGATTATAATATCTTGTCAGATATAATATACTCTTCATTGCAGTGAGAAAATTTTATCTATATAGAGCTAAGACTGGAGAATCAGCTGTAAATTGTTATTGTTTATATAACTAATTTATTAGTTCATTGGTGTAGTATCTTTATTCTCTAATATTAATGATTTCTTCATTTCTGTATGTATTATGACTGCACAGGTGTCCATAACTTTATAATGTAATTTTGTTTATTCACTGTTCCAAGGTTGCTGGTACTCATAGTTACTCGTTAAAGAGGCGCTACTCAGAAAATGAAGCAGATATAATGAATGCAGTACAGAAATGTAAGTTAGCCTATTGCATTCTTGTTGTTATTATTATCATCATCATTATTATTAAGAGAAACCTCCAGGGAGTCAGGGACTCGTCGAGCGAGGCCACATACTAATATGTTCTACTCAGCTTCAATGATTGCACTGTGCAATCTTAAAAGGCTGACTTTTTTTTTTTTTTTTTTTTTTTTTTTTAGTTCTAGCTGGGAAAAAAAAAACTGACTTGTGGAAACTAAAGCAAATGAACTTCTGAAATCAATTTGCTTATTTCTTAATAAAATGGTCACAATATATTTTTATGCTTTGTATATTCCCAATGACCACAATTAGTGGTCTGATCTACTGAAGTTTCATCATTCAATCAAGATGGATAGACATTTCATTAAATGTGTTATGTATTGTGGAGCTTCTTTGTAGGTTGAAGTTACTTCAGCATTCCTTGTCATAGTCAACTTTATCAGCATTACCGCCATCATTATCACATGCTACACAATTTCACTGGAAGTAGCTATTGATACAGTTGAGAATTTTTTTAATGAATGTATTGATGATGTTTTTTGTATGTGGTACCCTGCTCCTGAGGGTGTTTTTAGTGAAGTGGCAGGTATCAGAGGGGGAAAGCAATGATTTTTAAGTAACTGTTTTTACTCCTCATGTCTACTCTACTACTATGACATAAAACAACATAAAAGTAGAGTAGACATTAGGAGTAAAAACATGACAAGTGTTTTATTGTCTAAATAGCTTACTCATGCTTGTGTGTAAATTGATTTTTGCGCATTCAGAATACTGTTTTCTAATATATGACTTACTGAATTATTCGAGATTTAAAGAACTGGTGAGATCTTTCTGAACAATAAATACAAAATGTTATATTCAGGAAATGACAATCAAGGAAAAGAAGGGGTAGCCATAGTATTCAACACAAAATACGAGGCTAATCTTCTTGAATGGCAGGCAGTCTCAAGTAGAGTGACGTGGGCAAATATCAGAATGAGAATTAGACAATGAGACTTATTTGTGCCTATGGTCCCACAGAAGATTCTACTAAGGTAGAAGTGGAGGAACGTTTTGATGCTTTAGAAAAAGCAACTGACACAATGAAAAAGGAAAAGTTGGTCCTTGTTGGGGATCTAAATAGCAGAGTAGGAAACGATTGTCAGACAGACAATATTTTGGGAAAATTTGGAGAAAAGAGCAAAGCCAATGATAATAGCAAATACCTATTGGATTTCTGCTCACGATATGGACTGGTTATTACTAACACCATGTTCCAGCATAAAAATGTGCACAAATTCACATGGAGAGAAGAAGCAAGGAATAAGAAAAGTCTCACTGACTATGTTATTGTTGATGGTGATGTTTTCTCTCTGGTGTAGGACATCAGAGTGTACAAAGGATTTGAAATTGGAAGCGATCACTATTTAGTCTTGAGCAGGATAAAATTGAATTTCATATTGAAAAGAATAACATGTAAGAAAATTTTAAAGTGATTAAAAGTTGAGCAGCTCTCAGATGTGAACTGTAGACTAAAATGCACAAAGATTATTGAACAAAAAAAATGAAACAATTTGAGAACAGAAACCAAACCTTGGAGATTCGGTGGCAAGCATTGAAGAAAACACTGATTGATTCAGCCAGGGAGGCAGGTGGTGAGGTTGTTTATAAGGATAGAAAAATCAGAACTACATGGTGGACATGGGAAGTTAAAGAGGCAGTGAAGGAAAAGAAGAAAGCATATCAAAAGTTACTGGCAAATAAGTCAGCTCTTGCTCTTAGAGAATACAGAGACAAATGTAAGAAAGTGAAACACTGTGTAAAACTAGCTAAACAAAAGTCATGGGAGGACTTTGGCAAGAACATAGAAAATAAATATCAAGAAGGTGGTAACATATTCTGGAGGTTGTTGAAGAAGCTTAGAAATTGAGGAAAGAGTGCTGTAAAAGGAATTAGAGATGACAAAGGTGACATGAAAACAGGAGAAAAAGATATCCTTGAAGTATGGAGTAATTACTTTGAAAAACTGCTAAATGAAACAAGCAGTGATGACAGCACAGTTGTTAAAAACACTGACCAGGCATGCAGTCAGGAATACATATTCATACTTGAAGTAGAAAAAGCCATCAAAGGCTTTGAAATGTGGAAAGGCAGTAGGAGAAGATGATATTTGACCAGGAATGCTAAAATATAGTAGTATAAAAGTCTTACAGTGGTTGCACTGCATAGTTCAGAAAGCCTGGACAGAGGGATGAATTAATTCACTATGATTGCAGTACAGCTCTAATAGTACCCATATATAAAAATTGAAATAAAACCGAATGTGAGAATTACAGCGGTATTTCCCTACTGAGTGTTCCTGGCAAGATCTGTGCAAGCATACTTGAGAAACGGTTGAGAAGAATTGTTGAAGAAAAGCTTGGTAAAGAACAAGCTGGATTCAGGCCAAATAGAGGCTATCAGAATCTGATCTTCATTTTACGACAAATAGTTGAGAAAGCATGGGAATATAACAAAAGATCTGTATTTAAGTTTTGTCGATTTGGAAAAGACATATGACAAGGTGCCAAGAGAGAAGCTATTCAATACGCTACAGTTATATGGTGTCAATGGGGCATTATATCGAGCAATACGTAGTCTTTATTTCAGTTGTAAGTCAGCAGTTAGAATTGAAGATAGTACAGGAAGATGGTTTAATGTTAAAACTGTGTGAGACAAGGATGTACATTATCCCCTCTGTTATTCATTATCTATATGGATCACATTATGAAGGAAAGTGGTATTAAACATGATATCAGAATTGGAGATGTTGATGTCAGCTCTCTGCTTTATGTGGACGATGTTATACTTCTAAATAAATCTGCTACAAGTTTGCAAGAGTCCCTGACTAAATTGAATAACTGTTGTAATTGATGTGGTATGAAGGTCAGCATTAAAAAGACAAAGACAATGAAAATAGGTATAATTGTTGAAAATGTCAATTGTTGTGAACGGGGAGCCTCTCAAACAAGTAAAACATTTCGACTACTTAGGCACGATTTTTACTGAAGATTGTAAATTAAATATGGATTCCTACCATACCAGAATCAACAAATCTGGTATGGTAGGAAGTCAATTGAATAAATTCATATGGAATAAGAGAGAAATTAGTCGGAACACTAAATTAGCTGTATACAAGACAGTGTTCAAACTAGTTTTAACTTATGAATCTGAGAGCTGAGTCAGAAGTAAAACACTTGACCAAAGACTAGAGACCGCAGATATGAGAGTCCTGAGAAAGATTATAGGCATGAACAGATGGCATCAATGGCAATATCATATTAAAAAACGTGGATATTAGGAAAGAACTTGATATTGTCGGCAACCAAGAATGCATTAACAGAGCTAATCTCAGGTGATATGGTCACTTAAACAGAATGGGCAAGAAAAGATTAGCAAAACAAGTGTTCTCTGCCATGTAGAAAACGACCCAGAGGAAGGCCAAGATATAGGTGGAATGATATGGTACAA
This sequence comes from Typopeltis vanoorti, assembly GCF_054136105.1. Taxonomy (NCBI): domain Eukaryota; kingdom Metazoa; phylum Arthropoda; class Arachnida; order Uropygi; family Thelyphonidae; genus Typopeltis; species Typopeltis vanoorti. The sequence goes on along the minus strand of NC_143562.1, from coordinate 122,996,206 downwards.
AGTGCCTTACACGATAGAAATATAAGATCTGATATTGTTGGAGTCTTGACAAGTAACAGACTGATTTGGAGAAAAATTGTAGATAGGAAGTTAGTAATGATGTAAATTTTTCATGTAGTACTATCATATCCTGTACACCCCTTGAGGGTACATGTCAGGAATTTGATGATGATGATGATAATATATTTTATTACATGTACTAGTAATTATTATTACTGGGATTTACTTAAGGATCAGAGCTAGGAGGAGGAGAAGACTGGGAAGAGAACTCTCAATAGTCTTTTAAGAGATACTCGTGCCACAAAGTTTCTTTAATTCACATGAAAACACAAGGAGATAATATATATAAGTAAATAATATTTATTTAAAGCTATATATTTCAGCCTGACTATTACACAGCATCATCACTTTCAATGCTAGTTATTTACAAAGTAGAACACAAACAATGAACTTGAAACATTGAGAGCTGTGTGATGTTATATATAAAACTATACAAAATTATAACTAAGGAAACATGGTATTATTAGTTATTCACGAATCGTATTTAAAAAAAAAAAAAAAGTTAACAAACTTTAATGATGTATGATGAGAGTAAGATTCTCCCATATCTTTCAGACCATAGGATATTGTGGTCCATATCTATTCAATATTGTGCCAAGTCAAATTTCTTGTTGCTGATGTGAAATCAGTGTTCTTATATTCTCTTTTCTGGACAAACTGGATGCTCACTGGAAAAGTGAATACATCATCATCATCATCAAATTCCTGACATGTACCCTCAAGGGGTGTACAGGATATGATAGTACTACATGAAAAATTTACATCATTACTAACTTCCTATCTATAATTTTTCTCCAAATCAGTGTGTTACTTGTCAAGACTCCAACATTATCAGATCTTATATTTCTATCGTCTAAGGCACTTTGTACCATATCATTCCACCTATATCTTGGTCTTCCTCTGGGTCATTTTCCTGCCAACCTGGCAGAGAACACTTGTTTTGCTAATCTTTCCTCGCCCATTCTGTTTAAGTGACCATACCACCTGAGATGAGCTCTGCTAACGCATTCCTGGATGCTGATAATGTCAAGTTCTTCCCTAGTATCCTCGTTTTTTAATATGATATTGCCATTGATGCCATCTGTTCATGCCTCTAATCTTTCTCAGGACTCTCATATCTGCGGTCTCTAGTCTTCGGTCAAGTGTTTTACTTCTGACCCAGCTCTCAGATCAATAGGTTGAAACTGGTTTGAACACTGTCTTGTATACATCTTGTATATAAGGTCTTGGAGAAATTAGTCAAGGAAAAAATACAGGAATGGATTGATGAAAATGAGATACTGTATGGGGGACAGCATGGTTTTGTGAAGGGTAGATCATGCCTCGGTAACTTGCTTAGGTTTTATAACACAGTGACAGATGAACTGGATAAGGGTAATGGGCTTACAGTGATACTGCTCAACCTTGCCAAGGCCTTTGACAGGATACCACGTGGAATTCTAATCCGTAGACTGCGATGTTTACGGATTAGAGTCCAAAAGATGGCCTGTGACTAGTGGTGTGCCACAGGGTTCTGTTCTTGGAGCACTACTTTTCAATTTGTTCATTAACGATATAGGAAAGGATCTGAGAGGAACTGTCCATTTGTTTGCTGATGATGCAAACTTGGGTAGAGCAATAGTGAGTGCACAGGATGTCAAAATTTTGCAAGATGATTTGGATCGTTTGGAGGACTGGGCTAAGGAAAATGGATGTCGATTTAATGTGGCAAAATGTAAGGTTATGCATTTTGGGGTGAAAAGATTAACAGCAGTATATCACATTGGTGGAACTGTACTCCAGGAGATTGATGAGGCCAGGGACTTGGCAGTGTTGGTGGATAGGGAGTTAAAGTTTAGGGGGCACGTTGCAAAAGTGGCTAAATCAGCTCGTCAAATCACTTGGATGCTGAAGAATACTTTGTCGAGCAGAGATAAGCTAGTTATCGTTCCCCTGTATCGAGCCTTGATAAGACCCCATCTCGACTACTGTGCCCAGATTTGGTCTCACCTAGGTTTCTTCTTGATGGGGAGGAGGTTGAGAGGATCCAGAGGCGAGTGACCAAGATGATAGCAGGTCTATGGAACCGTATGAGAACAGGTTGAAGATTTGAGGGTTGCAAAAATTGGTTGATAGGCGGAAAACGGGAGATATGATTGAGACATTCAAATTGCTGAAGGGTTTCTATACGATTAATTCAGTAGGTAATTTTGAGAATAGGACTAGGGGACATCCATGGAAGCTGGCAAGAATGTTAGTAAGGGTGTTAGAGCTAGATTTTTTACTTTTAGAGTGGTGAATGAGTGGAATAAGCTGCCCGTGTCTGTTGTGGGTGCTTTGACAGTGAATGAGCTCAAAGCAAAGTATTATAGATATTATGTGAATGTCGAATAGTTGTGACAGACATGATGTTTAGGGCCTCCCTCAATGAGTCTAAGGACTCCTTGGAGTCGCCCGTAATAGTAATAAAGACTTGTTTAGTCTTTATGATCAGTTTTCTGCATTACCTAAAAGAATGTTACTTTCTTTAATTCACATGGAAACAGTAAATTATATTTATTTAAAGCCCTGTATTTCAGCCTGAATATTACAGGCCATCAGCAGTAGTAATGTTAGTTAATTACAAGAAAAACCACTAACCCCGGATTGATTTGAAACAGTGAGAGTCATATGATGTTATGCATAAAATAAAACAAAAGTATATAGCCGACAAAAAGTATTATTAGTTATTCATTATTGTATTAAAAAAAAACTTTAATGATGTGTGATGAAGATAAGACTCTTATATCTTAGGTAAGCAGAGACTCATTAGGATTTAAATTTGAACAGTGAAGTAAGGCCTCAGCACCTTCTTTGAACAAACGTTCAAAGAAGGTGGTTCACCCTGTTGGGTATCTATCTGGATACTGAACGGACGAGGATGTGCTGACAGTTTGGGATTTAGACGACCTAATTGTATTCCTGTTGGCTTAAACCAATATAGAAAATGATGGTACAACATGACAAAATTTCATTCTGGCTGGGGCATCGCCCAGTTAAACAAGGCCCCTGTTGTTTTCGCCAGGGAATCAGGGCAAACAGCGAAAAGTCAGCTACTGGAACAAGTCTGAAAGCATACCTCAACTCAACATCACCAGAGTTAAAGATCGGTACTATCAACATAAGAAGCCTGAATGGCAAAGAAATTGAGCTAGCTGAGGATTTAGATAAGTACTAGATCGACATAATAGGGGTGACTGAAACAAAAAAGACAAAAACTGGTGAGATCTGTCTGAGCAATAAATACAAAATGTTATATTCAAGCAATGACAATCAAGGAAAAGAAAGGGAGTAGCCGTAGTGTTCAACACAAAATATGAGGCTAATCTTCTTGAATGGCATGCAGTCTCAAGTAGAGTGATGTGGGCAAATATGAGAATGGAGAACTGGACGATAAGACTTATTTGTGCCTATGGTCCCACAGAAGGTTCTACTAAGGTAGAAGTGGAGGAATTTTTTGATGCTTTAGAAAAAGCATCAAAAAATTCCTGACAGAATGAAAAAGGAAAAGTTGGGCCTTGTTGGGGATCTAAATAGCAGAGTAGGAAATGATTGTCAGACATACAATATTTTGGGAAAATTTGGAGAAAAAAGCAAAGCTAATAATAATGGCAAAATACCTGTTGGATTTCTGCTCAGGATATGGACTGGTTATTAATAACACCATGTTCCGACATTAAAATGTGCACAGATTCACATGGAGAGAAGAGGCAAGGAATAAGAAAAGTTCCATTGACTATGTTATTGTTGATAGTGATGTTTCCTCCCTGGTGCAGGACACCAGAGTGTACAGAGGATTTGAAATTGGAAGCAATCACTATTTAGTCTTGAGCAGGATAAAATTGAATTTCATATTGAAAAGAATAACATGTAAGAAAGTTTTAAAGCGAATAAAAGTTGAGCAGCTCTCATATGTGAACTGTAGACTAAAATGCACAAAGATAATTGAATAAAAAATGAAAGAGTTTGAGAACAGAAACCAAACCTTGGAGATTCAGTGGCAAGCATTGAAGAAAACACTGATTGATTCAGCCAGGGAGGCATGTGGTGAGGTTGTCTGCAAGGATAGAAAAATCAGAACTACATGGTGGACATGGGAAGTTAAAGAGGCAGTGAAGGAAAAGAAGAAAGCATATCAAAAGTTCCTAGCAAATAAGTCAGCTCTTGCCCTTAGAGAATACAGAGACAAATGTAAGAAAGCGAAACACTGTGTAAAATTAGCTAAACAAAAGTTATGGGAGGACTTTGACAAGAACATAGAAAATAAATATCAAGAAGGTGGTAGGATATTCTGGAGGTTGTTGAAGAAGCTTAGAAATGGAGGAAAGAGTGCTGTAAAAGAAATTAGAGATGATAAAGGTGACATGAAAACAGGAGAAAAAGATATCCTTGAAGTATGGAGTAATTACTTCGAAAAATTGCTAAATGAAACAAGCAGTGATAGCACACTGGTAAAAGACACTCAACAGGCATACAGTCAGGAATACATATCCATACTTGAAGTAGAAAAAGCCATCAAAAGCTTGAAATGTGGAAAGGCAGCAGGAGTAGATGATATTCGACCAGAAATGCTAAAATATAGTAGTATAAAAGTCTTACAGAACTATGCAGTGGCTGCACTGCATAGTTCAGAAAGCCTGGACAGAGGGACGAATTCCCGATGATTGGAGTAGAGCTCTAATAGTACCCATATATAAAAAGGGAAATAAAACTGAATGTGAGAACAAATGAGACTTATTTGTGCCTTTGAGCTCACAGAAGGTTCTGCTGAGAAAGAATTTTTGGAGCTATTAGAGTAGGCAACTTACACACAGAGAAAGTCAGTTCTTGTCGGAAACATAAAGCAAAGTAGTATATAATTAATAAAAATGTTTTGGAAACATTTAGAGAAATCAGCAAAGGTAATAATGATTTTAAGTACCTGCCTGATTTCTGTTCATGACATGAACTAGTTACTAATACCTTGTTTCAACATAAACATGTCCACAAACATGGAGAGAAGACATAAGAAAAGTCACATTTTCTATGTATTGTTGATATTGATAACATCATGCTAGTTCAGGATATAAGAGTATATAGCAAATTTCGAAATAGGAAGTGATCACTCTTTAGTTTAGAGCAAGATAAAATTGAATATCATAGTGAAAAGTAAAGTATATGAGAAAGTTTTAAAATGAATCAAAGTTGAACAGCTTTCAGAGGTGAATTGTATATTCAATACACAAATATTATTCAGCAAAGAATGAACGAGTTTGAAAACAAGAATCAAATATTTTAGATTCATTAGCACTCCTTGAAGAAAACCTATCAAAAATTCATTACAAATAAGCTTGAGAGCTGAGAAAATACAGAGAAAAATATAACAAAGCAAAGCACTTTGTAAGAGTAGCTGAACAGAAATCATGGCAAGACTTATCATAGAAAATAAATATCAGAAAGGTGGCATTATGTTCTGGAAACTGTTGAAAATTATTTGAAATGGAGGATAGAATACTGTAAAAGAAATCATGGATGACAAAAGTGTAATAACATGAAAGATTGCTAAATGAAACAAGCAGTAGCAGTACAATGGCAAAAAAGATCAATTGATCAGGAATGCATATCAATACTAGAAGTAGAAAAAGCTATCCAAAACCTGAAATGTGGAAAGACATGCTGTTATTTCACCAGAAACAAAAATACAGAGCTGTAAAAGTGATTCAGTGGCAATACTGCATAATTCTAAAGCCTATAAGCTATCCCTTTACTTGAGTCAGATAGCTGTGTACTCATTAATAAATCCAATACAAGTCTGCAAGGTTTCTTAACTTAATTGAATAACTGCTGTAATAAATTTGAATGAAAATCAGGAACAAAATGGCAGAGACTGTGAAAATAGACAGGAACAATGAGAACGTTAGTTGCATAATTGATGGAGAACCCACAGAACAAGTAAAACGTTTTAGCTGCTAAATCATAATTTTTAGTGAAGATGGCATAACACGTTAACTGCCGCGATACTAATTTTTTTTCCACCTTCATAGGCCACTGTGAATAATGACAAGTTAACCTGTAAAACAGATATATATCACATGGTGCTAGCAGAAAGTGTATGTGTGAGGCATGTTGCATACGGCAGTCAACGTGTTAAATATGGAAATAGACAAAGGAATTAGCAGCACTGATATGGTAGGAAGGCATCCAAATAAATCTGTATGGAATATGAGAGAAAATATTCAAAACACTAAACGAGACAAGTTTTCAAACCTGATTTAGCGTATGGATCTGAGAGCTGGGTTAGAAATAAAAGACTTGATCAAAGACTCGGAACCATAGATGTGAAGGTTCTAAAAAAGATTAGGGGGAGTGAACAGATGACATCAATAGCAGAGTAATATTAAAATATGCAGATATTAAGAATGAATTAGACATTGATGACCTTCAGGAATGTGTCAGCAGAGCTCATCTTGGACAGTATGATGATTTGAACAGAATGGACAGAAATGGTTAGCAAAACAGGTGTTTTCAGATGGTATTTAAAAAAAAAAAAAGATGAATACCAAGGTAGTTGATGCAGTAAGAAGTGCCTTAGAAGACTAAAATATAAGATCTAGTAGTGTTGGAGTTCTGATAGATAACAGAATAATTAGGTGTAAAAATTGTTGATAGGAAGTTCTTATTTGTAACATTTTCATGTATTACTATCACAATCTTCTGTACACCCTCCGGTGATATCAAGAATTTGAAAATGATAATTTATGAACTCAACTGAACATAGCAATGCTTCCCCTGCCCATTAAGTATCATGTCCTTCTTTTCCACTGTCTTAAGCACTGCTCATAATTTTAAACCTCAGTGAATTCTATGTTATTTTTTCAACTCTCTTGGTATTCTATCACTGCTGACACTTAAATAAATTGGTTTGGTTAAAGACAGTGCCATTTCTCTTGAACTTTCTTGTAAAATATGACTGATATATGTCAATCAATCCCATAACTGTATTCACTTGGAGATTTCATAATATCCTAAACATAGCAAGTTGATCTACCTCTATTCTCATCTCATCCTCTGTCACTTGGATCACTGCTTTATGCCCACCAGAATGATACACACAAAGGGATTACTCAGTAATTCAACTATATCTGCTTTATTCACCTCCTTACCCATTAGTATTCAGTAAAGATCAAATTCCACAGTTATTCTTATTTTTACACATCACATTGCAAAAGAATTCTTTCAAATTTTATTATTATTATACAGTTATCTCCATAGAGTGATAAGACTCATCTTGGGAGATCCTTTATTCATACACTAGCCATTATTCACACAGTACCTTTAGTACTTCTCCTTAACCTCATTCACTGAAAAAGGACTCACAACTGCCTCTGGCATCCCGTTCATTACCCTCCAAAAAATTCTAGTCCTAACATTCTTGTTAACCATAGCGTACACAATTTCCATGGGTGATCCTTCATTCTCTCCCTCCTACAATGTACCGAAGAAAGTCATTAGTGTCAATTCTATAGAATCCCTTTAATAAATTATATACTTCTATCATATCTACTCTTTTACACATATCAGCTAGTTTTTGAAGCCCACATAGGGAGCATTCTGTAGACTTGCTACAATCTTTGTCCCTCGTCTCTGAATCCTTTCCAGCAGTTCTTCAACATCAAAGACTCCAGGTGACCAGATCTGTGCACAGTAGTTGAAATGTCGCCTTATTTATGCCTTATAAAAAGGATTAATAACTCCTTATCCCTGTTAGTCAGTCTTCTGATTTTTGGTCACCTTTGCAGTATGCCCTCTTAAATCCAAACTTTAACTCCCTTGACAATCATTTCCAAGTCCCTGACCTCATCATTTTCCTGCAGTTCAATTCTATCAATATAGTACACAGCATGTGATCTCTTTCTCCCAAAGTGTATCAGCTTACACTCGGTGATGTTAAACTAGCAACCATTTACCTTTGCCCATAGCACCAACCTATTGAAGTCATCGCGGGATATCTCTACATCACTTTTATTGGCTGTTGCTATTCCCAGTTTTGTGTCATGACAAATTGAGGACTCAACTATCAGCAGTGTCATACTAGTGAGAATTATTTCGGTGATTCATTTAGCACATAGGTTTGGCTCAGGTGGCTGGAAACAGCAATCTGACCAGAGAAAAGAGGCACATAAGTTGCGAAGATCTTCCCACTTTCTTATAATGCCATACACTGCATAGATATGAGTGATACTGTATATTTTGCCTCGTGGGGGAAGAGATCTGAGCTAGACTGTGGTCTGAGCTGCCTAGAGGAAAAATAACATTCACAATGTACTTAGATGGATTGTTGAGGAAGAAATCCAGGGTGTTGAGTATTCTGGTGGGCATGTGCATAATTTGTGTGAGATCATTGTGTTTGCAAATGTCTCAGTCTCTTTACCTGCTTTATCTATGCAGTTGGAAGCAGGCAGCTAGTACTTGAGTTTGAGTACTTGAAATATCTATGAGTATTCTTGCATAAATCTGGCTCTTATGAAAAAGACATGGATTATCGCATTTGATAAGTGGGGTCCTCTGGAGTTGACAAGTACAGTTATTCCTAGAACAATGCAGATGTTAGGGACACCAACCATTTATAGTACTATAGTATATCGATAACATAAGTTTACGTCATCTGTTTACAAAATTAATCATCCGTCTTTCGGTACCTACGTCAATATTGTCTTATATGGTACAAAATACTGTAGATGTTTTACATATTATTAACACTAGACAACAAAAATTAAAAGCTAATGCGAAAAATAAATTCAGATTTATTTACAGGTAAAATGATGCATGCATTAATAATGAACAAGCAGCAATATGATTTGCTTTATGGTAGCCTAAGGCAATCGATGTGACTGCTTCACAGTAGCCTAGCCTATATACCAATGAATGAATCGTTATAAAATTTTTATTTTATTCTAATTAATTAAATAAATTAAACTATTTCATTATTTACAGTTAATTTTGTACAGTAATTATTTAATACTGCATCTTTATTTACACTTCTCTCATATGCGAATGGCAGCGTGTACAGTCTGTAAGTGTATACATAAGTTGTGATAAATCAACTTTTTATAAGAGATCAGTGTATATTTTATGCTAGTAAATGACAAAAGAGACTAGTATCTACTTATATTTTATGAATTCGTGGGGGGAAAATGAAAAAAAAAATTAATTTTGTTTCTGTTTATAAATAATAACAATGCTTAAAACATTATATAAATGCAATCCAATATGATAAAGGTTACAGCTTATGTTTCGACATGAATTGAATAGTTAATAATTGGAATTGTTCGATTAATGCTTTAGATTACAAAACAAATGCACTGTGTTTGTGTCGGAATCATCACGTTCGGCCAATTGCATCTAGACTTGCTGATATTCATTTGCACTTTCACTGCTCGTAACAAGTGAATCAATACTTCCGACACTGCTCTTTGAGTAGTGTCACTACAGATAAACTGTATGCTTGTGCGCATTATTTCTGTGAGATACCAAACTTTATTATTGGTGTGTGTTCATGGTGAAGGCGAAATATTTTTGGCAAATCTTATTTTATTCTGTTAAAATAACATATAATTATTTATTTATTATAGATACAAGACAGAATTATGATGAGTGTCACTGTTCAAAATATAAAAAGAATTATATTTTCTCAATTATCTTTACATGAAACAAATGCACTGTGATCTAACGCAGTGTCGGAATTCCGAAACCTACACTGCCCTTTTGAGCAGTGTCACTACAGATAAATTGTATGCTTCTGCGCATTATTTCTATGTATGAAAGTTTTATTATTGGTGTGTTTTTCTAGTGAGGGTGAAATATTTTTAATAAAGCAAGTTTTTAATATGTCATCATCAAATTCCTGACATGTACCCTCAAGGAGTGTACAGGATATGATAGTACCACATGAAAAATTTACATCATTACTAACTTACTATCTACAATTTTCCTCCAAATCAGTCTGTAGCTTGTCAAGACTCCAACATTATCAGATCTTATATTTCAATCGTCTAAGTCACTTTGTACTGTATCAATCCACCTATAACTTGGTCTTCCTCTGGGTCGTTTTCCTGCCTACCTGGCAGAGAACACTTGTTTTGCTAATCTTTCCTCGCCCATTCTGTTTAAGTGACCATACCACGTGAGATTAGCTCTGCTAACACATTCTTGGTTGCGACAATGTCAACTTCTTTGCTAATATCCTCGTTTTTAATATGATATTGCCATTGATGCCATCTGTTCACGCCTCTAATCTTCCTCAGGACTTACATCTGCGGTTTCTAGTCTTTGGTCAAGTGTTTTACTTCTGACCCAGCTCTCAGATCCATAAGTTAAAACTGGTTTGAACACTGTCTTGTATACTAATTTAGTGTTCCGACTAATTTCTCTCTTATTCCATATGAATTTATTTAATTTACTTCCTACCATACCAGCTTTGTTGATTCTGTTGTCTATTTCCATATTTAATTTACCATCTTCACTAAAAATCGTGCCTAAGTAGCTGAAATGTTTTACTTGTTCCACAGGTTCCCCGTTCACAACACAGTTGACATTTTAAACCATTCTACCTATTTTCATTGTCTTTGTCTTTTTATTGCTGACCTTCATACCATACCTATTACACTTCATTCCATCTTCATCTTCAATAAAAATCCATCTTCACTAAAAATCGTGCCTAAGTAGCTGAAATGTTTTACTTGTTCCACAGGGGTTCCCTGTTCACAACACAGTTGACATTTTCAACCATTCTACCTATTTCAATTGTCTTTGTCTTTTTATTGCTGACCTTCATATCATATCTATTACAACAGTTATTCAATTTAGTCAGAGAATCTTGCAAACTTGTAGCAGATTTATTTAGAAGTATAACATCGTCCGCATAAAGAAAAGAGCTGACATTAACATCTCCAATTCTGATATCATGTTTAATACCACTTTCCTTCATAATGTGATCCATATAGATAATGAATAACAGAGGGAATAATGTACATCCTTGTCTCACACAGTTTTAACATTAAACCATCATCCTGTACGTCCTTCAATTCTAACTGCTGACTTACAACTGAAAAAAAGACTAAGTATTGCTTGATATAATGCCCCATTAATACCATATAACTGTAGCGTATTGAATATCTTCTCTCTTGGCACCTTGTCATATGCCTTTTCCAAATCGACAAAACTTAAATACAGATCTTTTGTTATAGTCCCATGCTTTCTCGACTATTTGTGGTAAAATGAAGATCAGATCCTGACAGCCTCTATTTGGCCTGAATCCAGCTTGTTCTTTACCAAGCTTTTCTTCCACAATTCTTCTCAAATGTTTCTCAAATATGCTTGCACAGATCTTGCCAGGAACACTCAGCAGGGAAATACCGCTGTAATTCTCACATTCAGTTTTATTTCAATTTTTATATATGGGTACTATTAGAGCTCTACTCCAATCATCATGAATTCGTCCCTCTGTCCAGGCTTTCTTAACTATGCAGTGCAGCCACTGTAAGACTTTTATACCCATACTTCAGCATTTCTGGTCGAGCGAATGTCATCTACTCCTGCTGCCTTTCCACATTTCAAGGCTTTTATGGCTTTTTCTACTTCGAGTATGGATATGTATTCCTGCTTGTTGAGTGATATTTACTACTTTGCTATCACTGCTGGTTTCATTTAGCAATTTTTTGAAGTAATTACTCCATACTTAAAGAATATATTTTTCTCCTGTTTTGATGTCACCTTTATCATCTCTAACTCCTTTTACAGCACTCTTTCCTCCATATCTAAGCCTCTTCAACGACCTCCGGAATATATTACCACCTTCTTGATATTTATTTTCTATGTTCTTGCCAAAGTCCTCCCATGAGTTTTGTTTAGCTAGTTTTACACAGTGCTTAGCATTCTTGCATTTGTCTCTGTATTCTCTAAGAGCACAACCTCACTTATCTTCCAGGAACTTTTGATATGCTTTCGTCTTTTCCTTCCCTGCCTCTTTAACTTCCTATGTCCACCATGGAGTTCTGATTTTTCTATTCTTGCAGACAACCTTACCACCTGCCTCTCTGGCTGAATCAATCAGTGTTTTCTTCAATGCTTGCCACTGAATATCCGAGGTTTGGTTCTTTTTCTCAAACGCTCTCGTTTTTTCTTCAATAATCTTTGTATATTTTAGTCTACAGTTCACATCTGAGAGCTGCTCAATGTTTATTCGCTTTAAAACTTTCTTACATGTTATTCTTTTCAATATGAAATTCAATTTTATCCTGCTCAAGACTAAATGGTGATTGCTTCTAATTTCAAATCCTCTGTACACTCTGGTGTCCTGCACCAGGGAGAAAACATCACTATCAATAATAACATAGCCAGTGGGACTTTTCTTATTCCTTGCCTCTTCTCTCCATGTGAACTTGTGCACATTTTTATGTTGGAACATGGTGTTATTAATAACCAGTCCATGTCCTGAGCAGAAATCCAACACGTATTTGCCATTATTATTTGCTTTGCTCTTTTCTCCAAATTTTCCCAAAATATTTTTGTATGTCTGACAATCATTTCCTACTCTGCTATTCAGATCCCCAACAAAGACCAACTTTTCCTTTTTCATTGTGTCAGTTGCTTTTTCTAAAAAATAACTCCACTTCTACCTTAGTAGAACCTTCTGTGGGACCATAGGCACAAATAAGTCTTATTGTTCAGTTCCCCATTCTGATATTAGCCCACATCACTCTATTTAAGACTGCCCACCATTCTAGAAGATTAGCCTCGTATTTTGTGTTGAATACTATGACTACTCCTTCTTTTCCTTGATTGTCATTTCCTGAATATAACATTTTGTGTTTATTGCGCAAAAAAAATCTCACCAGTTTTTGTCTTTTTTCTTTCATTCGCCCCTATTATGTCGATCTGGTATTTATCTAATTCCTTAGCTAGCTCCATTTCTTTACCATTCAAGCTTCTTATGTTGATAGTACCGATCTTTAACTCTGGTGATGTTGAGTTGAGGTATGCTTTCAGATTTGTTCCAGTAGCTGACTTTTCGCTGTTTGCTCTGGTTCCCTGGCATAAACAACGGAGGCCTTGTTTAACCGGTCGACGTCCCAGCCGGCATGAAATTTTTTATGTTGTACCATCATTTTGTATATTGGTTTAAGCCAATAAGAATACAATTTGGTCGGCTAAATCCCAAATTTCCAGACCGTCCTCGTTCGTTCAGTATCCAATGAAATACCCAACAGGGTGCTCCACAAAAGGTGAGGATTGGACATTAGGTCAGAAGCCCAGGTCGGTTCTCTGCATTCCTTTAAAGGCTATGTGGCGGTCTCCTCTCAGTTATACAGCTTTGACCCTTAAGCACCCCATTTTTAATATATAAATTTACTTATTAATAAATTGGTTACTGATTAGATAAAAGTGAATTATTTTTCTTATTTTGGATATGCAGCAACCCCACTTAAAATTTTCAGGTCGCCACTGCTATGCACAGTAGAAGTAGATTGCATAAGAAAGAGCTGTTATATTACCAGGACCTGGTGAATTTAGAAGGAAATCATTACAGAAACAATACACCAGTTAGATTCTATGCTATAAAGATTGGAAAGGAAGACTTTACAGTGGTAATGTCATGAGAGAAGTATGCTGGATACATGATAGCAAAAAAAAAAAAATATTTGGCTAGTCTCCTCCAGATTGAAAAAAATGTAGCAAACTCAAGTAATTTGGGAAATGAGGAATAGTGAGAAAAGATATTTGGATGAGAGCCTGTGGGTGGACAAGAGAGGCTTGGCACCAATCAACAAAAGGCAACCACTGATGAGTTAAGAAGCTTTTAAATGTAAAGTGAGGCTTTTATCTTATACTGAATAGATTCAAATGTACTGCCTCCTTCAACTCTTATCTTTTTTTTTTGTGACCTTTTGCTAGTTGCAGTTCTTCTGTTATTAGCAAACTCTCCTCCCAGCCCAGTATTTTTGTAGTCTCTCAAAAATATAGTACCTTTATTCTCTGCTGCTTTGACAATATTTGTTAACCAAGTTAACCTCTGTTAACCAAGTTTCACTATATACCTATAATTTTTAATGATAATATCAAGCTAACCAACTTCTTATCCTTATTTCTGATGCATCTGACTTTTAATATATGCCATCATCCTTTCACGGATTTATGCCCAGTGACCTGTCCAGTCCCATTCCTGACTTCCATGCCCTCCAACTGGGTGGTCATCATCATCAAATTCCTGACATTTACCCTCAAATGGTGTAAAGGATATGATAGTATTATGAAAAGTTTACATTATTACTAACTTCCTATCTACAATTTTCCTCCAAATCAATCTATTACCTGACAAGACTCCAACATTGTGAGATCTTACATTTCTATCTTTTAAAGCACTTTTTATTATATCAATCCACCTATATCTTGGTCTTCCTCTGGGTCTTTGTCCTGCCAACCTAGCAGAGAACACTTGTTTTGCTAATCTTTCCTCTCTCATTCTGTTTAAGTGACCATACCACCTGAGATTAGCTCTGCCAACACATTCCTGGATGATAACAATGTCAAGTTCTTTCCTAATATCCTTATTTTTAATATTATATTGCCATTAATGCCATCTGTTCACATCCCTATTCTTTCTGAGGATTCTCATATCTGTGGTCTCTAGTCTTTGTTCAAGTGTTTTACTTCTAAAAGAGCTCTTAGATTCATAACTCAAAACTGGTTTGAACACTGTTTTCTATACGGCTAATTTAGTGTTTTGACTAATTTCTCTCTTATTCCATATAAATTTATTCAGCCGACTTCAATATTTAATTTACCATCTTCACTAAAAATCATGCTTAAGTAGCTGAAATGTTTTACTTGTTCTATAGGTTCTTCATTCACAATACAGTTGATATTTTCACTGCTTCTACAATTTTCATTGTCTTTGTCTTGTCATTGCTGACCTTCATACCATATTTATTACAATGGTTATTCAATTTAGTCATGGAATCTTTTAGACATGTAACAGATTTATTTAGAAGTATAACATCATCCGCATAAAGCAAAGAGCTGACATTAACATCTCCAATTTCGATCAGATTTAATACTACTCTCCTTCATAATGTGATCCATATAGATAATGAATAACAGAGGAGATAATGTACATCCTTGTCTGACACCAGATTTAACATAAAACCATCTTCCTGTACTTTCTTCAATTCTAGCTGCTGACTGCTAACAACTCAAATGAAGACTAATTATTGCTTGATATAATGTCCCACTGCCACCATACAACTGTAGCATTTTGAATAGCTTCTCTCTTGGCACCTTGTCATATGCCTTTTCCAGATCTACAAAGCTTAAATACAGATCTTTGTTATATTCCCATGATTTCTCAACTATTTTTCATTAAGTGAAAATCTGATCCTGACAGCCTCTGTTTAGCCTGAATCCAACTTGTTCTTCACCAAGCTTTTCTTTCACAATTCTTCTCAACCATTTCTCAAGTATACTGGCACAGATCTTGCCAGGAACACTCAGTACAGAAATACCTCTGTAATTCCCATATTCAGTTTTATTTCCCTTTTTATATATGGGTACCATGAGAGCTTTGCTCCAATCACCTGGAATTCATCCCTCTGTCCAGGCCTTCAGAACTATGCAGTGCAGCCAGTAAGACTTATTCCATACTTGAGCATTTCTAGTCGAATATCATCTGCTCTTGCTGCCTTTCCACATTTCAGACTTTTGATGCTTCTTCAAGTATGAAATTTATTCCTGATTGAATGTCTGTTGAGTGTTTTATTACTACTGTGCTGTCATCACTGCTTGTTTCATTTAGCAATTTTTCGAAGTAATTACTCCATACGTCAAGGATATCTTTTTCACCAGTTTTTATGTCACCTTTATCATCTCTAATTCCTTTTACTGCACTCTTTCCTCCATTTCTGAGCTTTTTCAACATTCTCCAGAATATTTTCCCACCTTCTTGATATTTATTTTCAATGTTCTTACCAAAGTGTTCCCATGAATTTTGTTTAACTATTTTTACACAATGATTAGGTTTCTTACATTTGTCTCTGTATCCTCTAAGAGTGCAAGCTGACCTATTTTCCAGGATCTTTTGATATGCTTTCTCCTTTCCCTTCACTGCCTCTTTAACTTCCTGCATCCACCATGGAGTTTTGATTCTTTCCTTGCAGGCGACCTCACCACATGTCTCTCTGGCTGAATCAGTCAATATTTTCTTCAGGATTTGCCACTGACTCTCCAAGGTTTGGTTCCTGTTCTTAAACTCTTTCATTTTTTTCTTGAATAGTGTTTGTGTATTTTAGTCTACAGTTCACATCTGAGAGCTGCTCAACTTTTATTCGCTTTAAAACTTTCTTACATTTTCTTCTTTTCAATATGAAATTCAATTTTATCCTGTTCAAGACTAAATGGTTATCACTTCCAATTTCAAATCCTCTGTACGCTCTAGTGTCCTGCACCAGAGAGAAAACATCACTGTCAACAATAACATAGTCAATGAATCTTTTCTTATTCCTTTTGTCTTCTCTCTACATTAAAATGTCACATTTTTATGTTGGAACATAGTGTTGGTATTAACCAGTCCATGTCCTGAGCAGAAATCCAACTGGGCAGTATCAGAGTATATTTTTGGGTACTTTTGAACTGTCCGTTCTTTCAGTATTTGTATATTTTGTCCAATATAGAGTCTATTTTTAGGTCTTTACGTATATCTGTGCTGCTGCTTTTATTTATTTATTTATTTTTTCTTTCTTTATTCACTTCTTGGACAGTCACATAGATGAAGAATAACAGTGAAGATAGTGTGTATCTATGTGTTACACCTGGTTTGACACCAAACAGTCTTTCAAACCATCAGTTTTAATACAGATGTGAAACTGAAATGTTGTGGTATAAATCACATCTGTAATATGCCTTTATACCACACATTTTGCCAGCCTGGTTGGCTGAGTGGTTAGTGTTGCGGATGGCAGGCATAAATGTTTGTGATTGTGTTTAGGTGGAAGATGAATGTCATCGCCTGGTGTGAGACTACTCTCCACTTATTGGAGGCATTCCACTACAGTGTGTAGTCATTGCTTGCCAGAGTGGATATTCGTGAGTGATTGAAGTGGCTTGAAAAAGTTCCATGTTTGGGTCTCTAGAACAAGTTTTCAGACTGTGTAAAAAAAAAAAATCCCTAGCGCACCCATGGTACAAAATATACTATATGTTTACAAAATAACCTTTTTGTGGGAATAACATAAACATTAATTGGACAGAGTGTGATTCGTATATACTGTATTCATATATACTGTATTTATATATATATATATAGAAAGTATTTTACCTTGGGTATAATAAATGTTAATGATACCATGCAATTTTAAACTGGTTTTACTCCATTTCCCAAGTAAGCAAACAGACAAACAAGTCAAGTGTGCGCCTGCAAGTGTTGCAAGTCTAGCTGATCCTACAGGTAGTGCAAGACCAAGGCAACTCATGGTAAAAGTAGAATAAGCTCTGATCACTAATCTTAATATTTACCCTTAATGCCAAAACACATCTCCTGATGAGACCTCAATAAAGGTCGAAACCAGTCTGGGTAGTGGGCCCCTTGCCTTTAATACAAAACATCATACATCTCCTCTAGGAGATGTGTTTTGGCATTAAGGGTAAATATTAAGATTAGTGATCAGAGCTTATTCTACTTTTACCATGAGTTGCCGTGGTCTTGCACTACCTGTAGGATCAGCTAAACTTGCAACACTTGCAGGCGCAAACTTGACTTGTTTGTCTGTTTGCTTACTTGGGAAATGGAGTAAAACCAGGTTTAAAATTGCTTGGTATCTTTAACACACACACACATACAGGGTGTTCGGGATAAATTTGACAGTTTCGTAAGGAAAAAGAAAATCTTCTTTGTATCTATTAAATTTAATGAATTGACAAAAAAACATTACAGGCAGAGTTAATTACAATACTATCAACAAGATTTACTCAAAATAACCACCATTAGCATCGATCACAGCTTCAATTCTGCTTCGGAACCTCGAACAAGCTGATGCTACAGTCTCCCTGGGAAGGGCTGCAAAAAATGTTTTAATTTTATCCATTAACTGGGCTTTTGTATTACTGGAAGTGCGATTGGTGTCTTTTTCAACTGCGCCCCATACAAAATAATCCATGGGGTTAAGGTCTGGGGAGTTTGGAGGCCAAACATTTGGACTGGTGAAGTCGTAGAAATTTTCAGACAACCATTTTTGACTTTTCCCAGAGGTGTGGCAAGGGGCCGAATCCTGCTGCCATACATACGGCCTACCATTGGCTACCCTTGTTATCCAGGGCTTGACTACAGTTAGCAACTCCACGAACAAAGCCCGAATTCCAATGCCAGGGTTCTTCAACACCTGTTCCTGCAGATTTGCGAGGAATTCTGCTGTACGAACGCAATCAGATCGTCTGCTAGGGATCTTTCTTCTTGCTACATCCTCGTAGTCACCATTGCAAGTCTCTAGTTCATGCCTGATTGTTTTTACTGTATTCAGGGAGCATTGGGCAGCAGTCGTAATATCCTTATTTTGATGGCGGGCACGAATCATCATGATACAAGTTATTCTCTTCCATGATTCAGGTGGGTTCCAGCTATCCATCCTTTCTGACATCTTGTATATGAATGAAGAAGGGTCCAAACTTTTAAATGAAGAGAAGTGTGTGTTAATACATGTAACTTACGGAAAAATATAATTAATTATAAATATGTCAAATTTATCCCGAACACCCTGTATATATATATATATATATATATATATATATACACACACACACACACACATACATACAAGTAACCCTCATATAACGCGGTACTTATACAATGCGATTTCGCTATAACGTACTCATAAAATTGTAGTAACCCTTTATCTTTTCATATTTTTTTCACCGCGCGACTTAAAAATCAAATTTTATCTTCGTAAAATTTGTGTTTGCCCGTATCACGCATATAGTGATAAGTAACAAATTTGTATTAGGGGAAATACCCTTTAGCACACACATGTACGTCAGCTGTTTACCATATAAAGTGTTTAAAATTTGTCTTCATTTTCTGCCAGGAAAGTGCATTAAAATCATAAGTGTGTCAATCTCAAGCTGAGAACTTTATTTTCTGGTGAGTTACATACAATATGTAATGCTTTTTTCATGTAAAAAAAAATTATTTTTATAGTAATGGCCACATAGAGGGCTTTTGCGATATGGTTGAGAACGAAATTAGTGAATTAATTGATGGGGAAATGAACTTAAATTAGGAGGAACTGGTACAATTAATAGATGATGTCAAACCAAATGGCGGGGAAAGTTCTGCCGAAGATTCTAATTGTGATGAATTCGTTAAAGAATTCAGTTTAAAGAAATTAGCAGAATTGGACTTGGCAAGAAATTCAGGATAATGATCCCTCAACGGAGCGCTCCGGAAAATTCACGAGACAATTGGATTTTTTTTTTGCTCCATATTATGAACTTAATAAAAATTGCAGCATAGTGGTAAGCAAGGTCTTATTACTGACTTCTTGATAACTAAACCTGCCGAAGTATGCAATGAGAATTATACAAATGATGTCCAAGAGATTTCAAGTGATGACGACATCCGGCCACTCGTAAATAAAGAACATCTATGAAATGTTCGTTTTGAAGACAGTTGATGATGATTAAAATATGCACTTTATTATGTGCAATGAAGTTTACGTACAATTTGTAATTTTATAAGTTTATACTTTATATTTGTTTCATAGTTTATGTTTTCTTAACTTACATGAATTACAAGAATTAAATAAAAATATATTTTTGTTGGGTATGTCATTGTTGTTTATATAATTAAAAAAAAGCGATTTCGGAAAGTAACCCTACTTTTTCTATGTAATCTGAGTCTCGCATTATATAATGATTTATATAATGCGGCATTTCCGTGGAACCTAACATCCGCGTTATACGAGGGTTACCTGTGTGTGTGTGTGTGTGACCAAACCCTAACTTTTCCTACTAGATAGCAAATGAATAAATGGATACTAATCAGAGTTTCAGAAGACTTGCTTACCTTGAATGGTTTGGCAATTCATAGATACTTTGAGACAAATCCATACTGCCATTTCTGGTCTGTAGCAGAATTTTTGGCTTCATTTCTATATGAATCATTCTGATGCATTTTAAACAACTTTACTCTTAGTCTCTTTGATGTTGCATTCGCTAAAGTTGTCTTCTATGTATGTAAGGCATGTTGCTCTTGTGTCAGCATAGTGGTGAGCATATGAGAAATAGAAAGCTAGACCTGAGATGTCTTCTCTGTTGTTATTAACATATCTAACATTCTATTTTTGTCTAATTTCCAAACTTCTAATTATTTGCCTTATGTAAGCAAGACAAGAACATGGAATATTGTTCTTGTGACCTTCCAGGATGTTTGTTGAAAGGATTTTGGTCTCTAGGGTTATGAATGTAACAGAACTTGTATAGTCAAAATTGGCTTGAAAGCCACTCTTATGTCATATGATTTCAGGAGAGTTGTGATTTTCAGAGAAAGTTTGCCAATATAAGGAATGAAAACTGAGGCTCTTAATTATCATTTGTCACATTCTTTTTTCGGTCAAAAAATCTACATAATCACGATCAGACTTGATCAGGAAGTAAAAAGAAAGATGCATAAACCAGAACAACTAAAATGCAAGAAAGCCAGACTTCTGAATCATCTTCCATTTCTAAAAAAAAAATGTAGGAATAATAATATAATTCTGAAGTTTTATTCTTTTCAAAGAACTTTTCCATTCTAAAAGAGCCACAGATATCTATCGAAAAGCATCAATAGCTATGTTATGCTAGAGAATACCATCCACAAGTTATTCACTCAACCAAGCTGAATTCGTCATGTCTTCTTTTGCACTTTAATACTCTATCTAACTGGTAGATGCTAAGCTATTGTCTTGTTTAGTTGATATGATTAACACTACTTATAATAAAATTTTTCTACCCTCCAAAAACAGTCAAATCAAAAAAAACTAACAATATGTACAAGAAACCTTTTGAGCCAAGAGTTTTCCCTACCCAATGAAAAAGTACTATTTAACATTTCTAATCATGACTCGACATCAGCAGAAGCTAGAATTTTAAACCAAGGGTTCAAGTTTGCTTTCTCAGCAGAGCACTTCCTAAAATAGATATTATTTGCAAAGTAGAAAAGGTCCTTTGCTTTCTACCTCAACCTGTTGCAAATGACATTAGATTGAAGACTGCGATCCTTCTCCCTTCGTTTCGTCCTCCTAAAAAGAACAGTAGTTCCTTAGAAAAAAAGAACATTTTCAGATTTAAAGAAGAACAAAGATATTTTCACTATATTATTTCAGGAAATTACAACGTACTAGGATATACATTAAAATAAATTTTAATATATTTCTATATTTCGGCAGCGTCACGCTGCCATTTTCAAGAACTTAGGTACAAGATACGTGCACGTAGGCACAGCAAAACAATAAATGAGCAAGAAGTATGAAGCTATTATTACTCCTAAAGTCCTGATGGTGCCCTCTAGCGGGCAATGTTGGTATTCTTGGGCGATTGGGCTGGAGGTCTTCTGATGTAGGTTTCCCAAATTTGAGGAAGTCTCATGCAGCCAAATTTGTTGAGGTTTGGCTCGTTTCTTAGGGCTGAAGCTGATTCTATGAAAAGCCTTTCATATCTGTATTTACTACGGTGTATTATCCTGGCTTTTTTCCACCGTATTCTATGGCAGGTATCCAGAGCATGGTCAGCAAGACCAGAGTGGCTGTATTGTACAAGCACTCGAAGATGACCTTTCAAGCACCTTAAGCCACGAAATTTTTGTTGATTTTACGCGACATCTCGTGCACTGCAGCGGAGAAAGAGTTTAGATTAGTCCGAGATCGACACATCAAAAAATTCGAAAATTTAAAAAAGGTCGTGATCTCGAAATCGCAACTTCCTACCAATACGGTAGTGAATCTGTCGTCACTAAATGTGAAACCTGAAGCACTTGATGCCCTCGCACGTGGCCACAACTTCGCCATTGCGCCCAAAAGAATACCTGCTGAGGATATCATGATACCGATTGAACGCAGGATCCGACACCTCCCAAGCCACGTCGCCAATGATATTAGACTGGATGTAGCTTGTGTTTTTACCAAAGCCAAACCACCTAAAACCAACATGCCCTGTAAAGAAATGAAATCTCTATTAGAATTAAAGAAAAACAAGAAAATAATAATCACCAAAGCTGACAAAGGGAATGCCACAGTATTGCTGAACCAAAAAGATTACACAGGTAAGCTGAAATCTCTATTGTTAGATCGTGCCACTTACTTCCCTATCGAATACAATCCCACCAACTCACAAATTAGAAAACTCCACAGGCTCCTTAAGAAGGTCACTTCCTGACCTGTAGAAATCACCAACAAACTAAAACCATATAACTCCATACCCCCCGTATTTATGGACTCCCAAAAATTCACAAGGAAATGTGCCATTACGTCCCATAGTGGATGGCATTGATTCACCCACATACAAACTAGCAAAACATTTGGCCAAAGCTCAATCACACTATACTGGCAACACACCTTCATACATAAAAAACTCAGCCCACTTCAAAGCCAGCATAGAAAAACTTTACACTCAAACACACGGACATAATGGTCAGTTTTGATGTCTCCTCCTTATTTACAAATGTCCCACTCAAAGAATCCTTAGAGCTAATCCAAGCAAAATTTCCTCCCGATATCACAGCCCTATTTTGGTTCACAATGAACTCAGGCTATTTTGTTTGACAAGGAAAATTCTACAAACAAATAGAGGAGACAGCCATGGGTTCTCCACTCTCCCCACCCTTGGCAAACTTTTATATGGAGACTTTTGAAGAGCAAGCCTTGAACTCTGCCCCACAAAAACCAACAACCATTTGGCTTCGCTATGTAGATGATGTATTCGCTATTTGGCCACATGGCTCCGATGCACTCCTCTCCTTCTTAACACACTTAAACAACCAACACCCCAGAATCAAATTCACCCTGGAAGAGGAAAAAAACAACTGCATTCCTTTCTTAGACACACTAGTCACCCGCCAGCCTAATGGAACCTTGGTTTTCTTAGTATATAGAAAACCCACCCATACAGGCAGATACATTCACCAACAATCCCCCCCCCCCTCACAACAATATGGAGTCATTAAGACACTATACAACAGGGCTAAACTTATCTGCTCGAATGACAATGCCCTAACCACAGAACTAAACCACATCCTCAACACGTTCTCAGCCAATGGCTACCCCCCCCTCCCCCTCACAACAAGGATTACTCTAAATCCATCACCATACCCTATATCCGAGGCACCTCAGAAAAAATCACAAAAATCTTAAAAAAACATAACTTCTTGTTACAAACCATATAAAAAATTGGCATCCCTTATCTGCTCAACAAAAGACCAACCTCCCCCCCCCCCAGACCTACCTGGTCCTTGCAGCTGTAAGCTGTCCTACTTCGGCCAAACAGGCAGGACAGCAAATATCAGAATTTCAGAACACAAGGACCACATCCGATTTCACCAATACAGCCACTCTGGTCTTGCAGACCATGCTCTGGATACCTGCCATAGAATACGGTGGAAAAAAGCCAGGATAATACACCGTAGTAAATACAGATATGAAAGGCTTTTCATAGAATCAGCTTCAGCCCTAAGAAACGAGCCAAACCTCAACAAATTTGGCTGCATGAGACTTCCTCAAATTTGGGAAACCTACATCAGAAGACCTCCAGCCCAATTGCCCAAGAATACCAACATTGCCCACTAGAGGGCACCATCAGGACTTTAGGAGTAATAATAGCTTCATACTTCTTGCTCATTTATTGTTTTGCTGTGCCTACGTGCACGTATCTTGTACCTAAGTTCTTGAAAATGGCAGCGTGACGCTGCCAAAATATAGAAATATATTAAAATTTATTTTAATGTATATCCTAGTACGTTGTAATTTCCTGAAATAATATAGTGAAAATGCATAACCAACGTCTAAGCCTTTCCACGAGAAGAACAAAGATATTATAGTACTTAATCTATGTTATAACTAATAATTAAGGAATTGACAGCGTAGAAATATAAATTAAATAAACTTTAATATATACTTTCCGATATTTCGGCAAACGTCACGTTGCCATCTTCTTGGGAACTTATTACAAAGACACGTGCACACAAGTACTACATAACAGCAAATGAGAACAGAAGCTAAGAAGTTAACGGTTTCCTAAAGTCCTGATGGTGCCCCTGGCTGGCTATATTGGTAGTTCTTGGCCTTTGGGCTGAAGTTCTTCTGATAAATGTTTCCCAAATTTGGGGCAGTCTCATGCATCCAAATTTGTTGAGGTTTGGCATGTTCCTAAGGGCTGAGGCTGATTCCATGAATAGTCTTTCATATTTGAACTTGCTGTGGTGTATTACTGTGGCTTTCTTCCACCTTATTCTGTGGTGGGGTATCCAGAGCATGGTCTGCAAGCCCAGAGTGGCTGTACTGGTGAAATCAGATGTAATCCTTGTGTTCTGAGATTCTGATATTTGCTGTCCTGCCTGTTTGGCCAAAGTAGGACAATTTACAGCTGCAAGGGATCTGGTATACACCAGGTAGGTCAAGGGAAAATGGTTGGCTTTAATGGAGCGGATAAGGGATGCCAATTTTCTATACGTCTGTAACAAGTGGTTATGTCATGTTTTTTTAGGATTTTGTTGATTTTTTCCGAGGTGCTTCAGATGTAGGGGTTGGTGATGGATTTAGAGTAATCCATAACCATATAACTCTAGACCCCCCATATATATGTGCTCCCAAAAATACACAAAGAAAATGTGCCATTACGTCCCATAGTGGATGGCATTGATTCCCCAACTTACAGACTAGCTAAGTATTTAGCCAAAGCGCTCTCACACTATACTGGCAATACACCATCACACACAAAAAAACTCAGCCCACTTCAAAGCCAGTATAGAAAACCTTACACTCTAACATAATGACATAATGGTCAGTTTTGACGTCTCCTCCTTATTCACAAATGTCCCCTCTCAAAGAAACCTTAGAGCTAATTCAAGCTAAATTTCCTCCCGATATCTCACCCCTATTTCAGTTCACAATGAACTCAGGCTATTTCATTTGGCAGGAAAAATTCTGAAAACAGATAGGGATGACAGCAATCTCATCAGAAAGATGAGACTGTAGAACATCTAATCAGTGCCTGCAGCAAGATAGCTCAAACTAACTATAAATACCGCCATGATCAAGTGGCCAAAATAATTCATTGGCATGTATGCAAAAATATGGCTTTCCTACATCTGATAACTGGTGGCAGCATAAAATAGAGACAGTATTGAAAAGCGAAACAGCTAAAATTCTGTGGGACTTTCGAATACAAACTGATCGGCATTTGGAACACAACAGACCTGACACATATCGATATCGCAGTATCCAGTGATAACAACATTAACAACAAAGAACTAGAAAAAAATTACTAAATATCGAGATCTGGCAATCGAAGTTGGCAGGCTGTGGCTTAAACACACTACCACCATCATCAAATTCCTGACATGTACCCTCAAGGGATGTACAGTATATGATAGTACTACATGAAAATTTACATCATTACTAACCTCCCATCTACAATTTTCCTCCAAATCAGTCTATTACTTGTCAAGACTCAAAACACACTAAAGTTATTCCAATAGTTATGGGTGCACTTGGCTCAATTTCAAAGTAGCTATCTACTATTTAAAACAATTAAACATCAACGAAGTGACCCTATATGACCTACAAAAAACAGCATTACTTGGAACAGTGCATATTTTACGACGCTACTGATGGACTATTCTTAGATTCTTGGGTAGAATATGAATTGTTCTGTATCACCTGTCAAATTGTTGTTTAAATAATATTTGTTCTTTAAATAATGTTGTTTAAATCTTGTTTTTACTGTGTATCAATTATAATAATAATTAAGGCTGATAAAGCCTTGATTATTATTATGTTAAACTGTTATTATGAATACAACTAATTATATGTTCAAAATTTCATTTTTACTCTCTGATACAGTGGTGGCCAGTGAAAATTTTAAGTGGGGTGCTACATATACAAAATTAAAAAAATTATTTTTTTCTTAATCAGTAACCAATTTATTAATAAATAAATTTACATATTAAAAAATTGTTTTATTAAAAATATTTCATCTTTACCACGAACAAACGCCAATAATAAAAGTTTCGTATCTCACAGAAATAAAGCACGTATGCATACAATTTATCTGTAAGCGACACTGCCCAAAGTGTTGGAATCACTTGTAATGTGCAATGACAAGTGCAAACGAATATCGGCGAGTCTAGCTGCAATTGGCGCAGTAATTCTCACATTGCGTTAGATCGCAGTACATTTGTTTCGTGTGACAATAATTGAAAAAATATAATTAGTTTAATATTTTCAATAGTGGCACCAATCATAATTCAGCCTTGTATCTATAATAAATAAATAATTATATGTTATTTTAACAAAATAAGATTTACAAAAAATAGTTCACCCTCACCATGAACACCCTTCAATAATAAAAGTTTCGTATCTCACAAAAATACCGTGCGCAAGCATACGATACACTGCCCAAACGAACAGTGTTGGAATCACTTGTAACGTGCAATGAGAAACACAAACAAATATCAGCAAGTCTAGCTGCAATTGGCCTAATGTGATAATTTTGACACTACGTTAGATCACAGTGCATTTGTTTTGTAATCTAAAGCGTTAATCGAATAATTCTAATTATCAGCTATTCAATCAATGTCAAAACATAAGCTGTAACCTTTACCATGTTGTATTGCATTTATATAATGTTGTAAGCATTGTTATTATTTATAAACATAAACAAAATTTAATTTTTTCATTTTTTCCTTGAGGATGCTGCAATGTCGCAGTGCTTATGTACGAGCCGCCACTGCTTTGATACCTTTACTTACACTCCGTTAGTTATGAACCTACTTGGACAAACTATGAAGTAACCAATAACCTTTTACACAATGTTGACTATGTGTCCTGCACATCTTAAAAAAAAAAAACTGAAATCTGTACATCTCTTAACTCCGTGATTATATAGAAACTCCCAAGGTTACCAAGACTGGTATTCCTCTTCGGCCTGTTGTAGATGATATTAGCTCGCCTACTTATTTATTATCAAAACATCTGGTTAATCTTCTAAAGGAGCACCTCAGACATGTGGACACCTTCATCAAAATCTGGCAACACTTTAGAAAAACTAGGAGAAATTTCTATCTTACCAACAGACATTCTAGCTAGTCTAGATATTGTTTATTTGTTCACAAATGTTCCTGTAGATGAAGTTATGGCACTTGTAGATAATCTGTTCCCTCCTGCCATCTCCCAATTATTTCGGTATTGTCTCAATTCAATTATTTCTAATGAAATAGGAAAAACCTACAAACAACTATCTGGCTTTGCAATGGGAAGCCTTCTATCTCCTCCATGTGCTGACTTATTCATGGAAAACTTTGATATTTCCTGCTATCTACAAATCCTAAACTTTCACTTTGGTGGAGATACATATATGACATAATTTGGAAACACAGTGTGGCTGAGTTATATATTTTCTTTAATCTATTAACTCCTTCCACAATAAAATAAAATTTATTTTAGAACTTGAAAATGAAGGAAAATTACCTTTCCTAGATGTTTTAATTCGAAAAAAGCAGAAGGAAGCTTGTCTCTTAGCATACCATAAGTGCAATCATACAGGTGCAATAAAGAGAAACCTACATTTCTCTTTATTGCACCATATAATGCAAAAATAAGGTATTATATTATGCTGAAAAAAAGGACGATCTCTATTACTGGAGATAAAGAAACACTAAAAAAAGAATTACATTCTCTGCTCCAATAATGGTGAGCAGCGGATATTCTAAGAAAATGATATAAAGAATATTATTGTCTACTTCTCCACAACAGATCTCTGACAGAGTTTAGTTTCCTTCCATTATATTGGCAGACTTTATCTAAAAATCATCAATCTCCTGAAATCTCATAACATAAGAGTGGCTTTCAAGCCTATTGTGACTATACAAGCTCTGTTACTTAAGGACCACAAACCTTTCAACAAACATCCTTGAGGTTACAATATTCTATGTTCTTGTGGCCATGCTTGCATAGGGCAGACATCTAGAAGTTTGGAAATTAGACAAAAAGAGCATGTTGGAGATGTTAATAACAACAAAGAAAGCTCAGGCCCGGCTTTCCACTTCACTTCTTGTACACGCACCACTATAGTGAATAGGATAATAGCTCTACATTAGTTTTACGTCACCTTACATAGAAGACAACTTCAGTGCCTGCAACATCAAAGAGGCTACAGTGGTTATCCATTCACAAGACATACTCAAAAGAAAACAAGGTATGATTTTATGTGATATTTGGAAGTCACTTATTTAGATCTTTCAACAAGTCAGACTTACTTTTCTGCCAACTATCATGCATACTTACTGAACAATGTCAAATATTTGAATTTCCCAGTCCTGAAAATACTTCAGGTGCTTTGGTTGCTTACACTTGGATAAAGTATTAAACCAAGAATATAATTTCTTGGCATCTTTAATTTGTAGTATAACCAAGTGGAAAAACTTCAACAACTATCTCTAATCTGGAATATTTTAATTGATACCTGTTGGTTACTCTTATATGGAAATATAACTTCATCATTACTTCAACCTTTATCACCTCTGGGTCTGGCTCCCATTGATGAGACCTCAATATAGGTAGAAACTGGTCTTGATAGTGACCCATCACATAATGCATAGTATTATACGTGTGCGTAATTATATGTGCTTTGTATTATGGGACTAAAGCGAGTGATGTGAAGTCATTAGCTTCTATATTTGAGTTGCCCAGTCCTGAGAATACTTCAAGCAAACTTTGTTTGCTTACACATGGATAAAGGATTAAACCAAGAATATAAATTCTTGGCATCTTTAATTTATTTCCAGTTAGTTATAATTTGTCACATTCATTTTTGCTTAAAAAATCTACATACTGCTAGTCACTGATTAGTTGGTAGGTCTCTATGCGGTTCAAGGGTTGGTTGTTGATGACCTTCTCCATAATTTTAGAGAGAACAGAAGTGAGACCAGTTGGACTCATTGGATTATCACCTTTTTTAGGGATGAGCTGGATTTGGGCATGCTTCTATGTCTTAGGGTAGATGCCAATTGGATAGGATAGATTGAAGAAAGAATACATAAGTGTTAGTTTTGGAGCACAATTTTTTAATGCAATATGTAGGATACTGTCAGCTCCTGATGCCTTGTTTGTGTTAAGGTTATTAAAAATTCTTTGGATTTCTTTCTGGCACATGACTATGAGCGAATGGAGAGAGAGTGTTTTTTTTTTTTGGTAGAATGGTGGGGACTTTACCCAAGTCATCAATGCAGGAATTGGAAGAGAAGAGTGATGCCAGTAAGTCAGCCTTGTCTTTAGCTGAGGTAACCACAGTACCATCCAGATGTGACTGGTGGAAACCTGGATGGACAAATGTTGCACCCAGTGGCCCTTGAAAGAAGGTGAATTTGTAGCATTTTGCCATTTCAAAGTCTGATCTGGATTTGATGATGATTCTTTTACAGCTGTTGCAAACTGTAGTGTAAGCATAGCGAGCAGCTGGTGTTGAGACATTCATAGTATGCAGAGGTTTTTTCTTTTCATGCATTAGCACACTTTTTTGAAAACAAAGGCTTGGATTGAGGCTTATAATTTTGAGTGGAATAAGGGATGAAAGCCTTTATTCCTGTGAGGATTATTTCTGTTATTCGGTGTGAGTAGATGTATGGATTAGAAAATCTGACGTAGTAGTTGGACCATGGAAAGGAGGAATAGAAGTCACCAATGTCATTCTGTTTGGTGCCCTTGTAGTGCCAGATGATGAGAGACTAAGAATTGGTGGGTGGACGTTGTTCTTTGGCAAAAGAGACTTGTATGAGGTTGTGATCTGAGTTACCAAGGGGGAAACTGACAACCACAGTATACTTTAAAGAGGAGGTTGCTAGGAAGAGGTCAAGTGTGTTGGCAAATTGCAGTGTTGTCAGGTATTCTGGTAGGGAAATTGATGATCTGTGATAGGTCATTGCTAATGTCAAACACCTCAGCATCCCTACCTTCTTGATTGGTGAAACTGGAGAAGGGAAGTCAATACGAATTGCAGACGTTGAAATGTCCAAGAAGAATGACTTCACTATTGAGATATTTTGAATGTAGGAAATTGAGCTTTAGAAATAGTTGAATACATATATATATATATATATATATATATATATATATATATGTAGAAAGTTTTTTTAACTTGGTTATGTTATGTATTAAAGATACCAAGTAATTTTATATAAACTTGGTTTTAATCCTATTTCCCAAGTAAACAAACAGACAAGTCAGTCAAGTTTGCGTCTGCACGTAGTGCAAGGCTGAGGCAACCCATGGTAAAGGTGGAGTAAGCTCCAATCACTTTCCTTAGAATTTTCCCCTAATGCAAAGCACATCCCCTTGCAGAGATGTATGATGCTGTGCATTAAAGGCAAGGGTCACTACCTAGACCGGTTTCAAATTTTCCCGCTTTGCATTAGGGGAAAATTCTAAGGAAAGTGATCGGAGGTTACTCCACCTTTACCACGAGTTGCTTCAGACTTGCCCTACGTGCAGGCGCAAACTTGACTTACTAGTCTGTTTTCTTACTTGGGAAATAGGATTAAAACCAAGTTTATATAAAATTACTTGGTATCTTTAATACATAAAAAAAAAGTATATATATATATCGTGTATACTCCAGATGATGCTTAGTATGAAAATCAAAATGTCAGAAAATTAAATTTATGGTTACCAAGTTCTGAGTAGCTGTAATGGTTGAACTGGATGTAGTTCTTTTGTTCAGAAATTCTGATACTAGCTGTCCTGCTTGTTTGGCCATAGTAGGACAGCTTGCAGCTTTGAAAAATTTTGACTTTAGTGTAGCAGATAAGGGATGCCAGTTTTTTATGTGGTCTGCAAGTGGTTGTAAGGTTGTATTTCCTTAGGAGTTTGTTAATTTTTCAGATGTGCCCCAGATATGTGGAATAGTGAGAGATTTGAGTAATCTATTCTTTGACGTGGAGAAGGGGGATTGCAGTTACAAGGTTTTAATATTTTTGGGGAATTGTAGCTATTAGCTAAGGAAGTGTTAAGAATATGGTCAAGTCTAGTAGTTGGGCACTTCTATCAGAACTGATTAATTTTCTCTGTTATATAGGGTTTTTATAATCCCATATTGTTGGGAGGAGGTGATGTGACTGCTGGTGATTGTATCTACTTGTATATGTGGGTTTTCTTTAATCGAAGAATGCCAGGTTTTCATTCATCATCATCATCATGCCTATCAAGGATTTAGGCCTAGAGTAGCCTGTTCCGCCCTTAGAAGTCATTGTTGAATCTCTTAAGAGGACGTCCCCGTTTTCTTTTTTTGTAATGGTTAGCAACATCATCAGCAACAATTCAATATTTCTCTCAGGTCCTTTCCTATATTATTAATGTACAAATTAAATAGTAGTGGCCTAACAACAGATCCCTGTAGCATACTACTAGTCACAGGCCTTCTACTGAACAGCTGAAATGAAGTTTATGAGAAAAACTGCAAATTATACTCTATTTGATCACAAAATAAATGAAGAAATTATGAAAGAATTAAACCAGGAATCAGTAACAGAAAAAACTTAAAAAATAGAAACACAAATTGATGGAACACGTTGAAAGAATGAAAATAGAAAGATTACCAAAACAAGCCAGGTTTTCATGCTCATGTAATCATAGCATCTAGAATTGGGAGATTTGCCATTTTCCTTTTCTAAGGTAAACTGGATTCTGGGATGTTGATTATTTAGATGCATTAAGAAAATTTTGGCCATATCCAGGCTATGTAGCCATATAAATAACACATCATCTACGTATTCGAGAGTGTGGGTTTATGTGGGGCAGAATTTAAGGATTTTCCTTCAGAGAATCTCCATGAAGAAGTTAGCTAGGGGTGGAGAAAGTGGAGAACCCATGGCTGGCCCCTTTATCTGTTTGTAGAATTTTCCTTGACAAATGAAATAATCTGAGTTCATGGTGAACTGAAATGGGACTGAGATATCATGAGGAAATATGGCTTAGATGAGGTCTAAGTGTCTTTAAGTGAGACTGTGAATAATGAGGTGACATCAAATCTGACCATTATGTTGGTGTAAGATTTTCTATACTAGCTTTAAAGTGAGCTGAATTTTTTATGCACGAAGATATGTTGCTAGTATATTATGTGAGCACTTTGCCTAAACATTTGGCTGATTTGTAAGTGGGTGAATTAGTGCCATCCCCAATAAGATGTAATGGTATATTTTGTTTATGAATTTTGGTAGTCTGTATATCCATATATATCTAGAGTTATATAGTTTTAGTTTGTTTATGACTTCCACAGGCCAAGAGGTGACCTTTTTAAGGAGCCTATGGAGTGTTCTGATCTGTGTATTGGTGGAATCATAGCCTATAGGAAGGTAGGTAAAGCAATCTTGAAGTAAGAATGCAAACTTTCCTGTGTAATCCATTTGGTTTAAAATCATAGTGGCATTTCCCTTATCTGCTTTAGTAATTACTATTCTGTTGTTGTTTTTAATTTCTTTCAGAACTTCAAATTCTTTTCTTGAGAAGTTGCTTTTTGGTGGTCTAGCATGATTGAGTGGCTGCATCCAATCTGTTGTTGGCAATATGATTGGGAAGACTTGAGGATACCTCATTCTGCTTCTTCTTTTCATTCTTTCTTCTACAGGAATTTTTTTTAGGTGCTAGTGCACAGTTATGGCCACATATAGGTGCACTAATTGCTTCAGGAGAAAGGATAAGTTTATTATCGTGTAAGAAGATGGTTGAGACTTAAAAGCTGAGTGTTTTTAATAGATTTTATATTTCTTGATGTGTGATATCTTATACTTTGAAATTTTTTTTCCTGCTAAAGCATTCAAAATGTCGGAAAGGATCGTCCAAAGATCACTGCTCACAATTGCAATAAATTTCTATTCTAACATGGATAGCTTTGTTAGTGTGAGCCAGGAGAACGCAATAGTGTGCCTATAAATGCAGAGACCCTTTGGTAAAGTAAACCAGCGTTTCAGTTTCATACAATTCAGGATAATGTTGTTATCCTGGCAGCGTTTTAAAAAGGCTAATCTATTCAGTTGTCTGGATATCTTCAACTTCAGCATATTGTATAGATGGACCTTGCATTCATTGGAATCTCCTTGGATAATGGTAATTCTGGTAGACAGGCTTATAAGTTGGTTACTCATAACTATTATTTTTCAGGAAATAACACCATATACTAAAATATTAATTATAATAACTTCTATTAATATTTTCCTATATTTTGGCAATGATATGTGCATGTAGGCACTAACACTGAGCAAGTGATGCTGAAGAAAGGCAACTAAAGTCTCGTAAGTTGTATACTACGAGTGAACAAGAGGACACAATTTGGAGTAAAGTGGATGACAAACAATATTAAACAGGAATTGCATGCGAAAGAGATATAAGGAGACAGGAGAAGAGAAGATGCATGAAGAGTATAAGACACAGTCCAGAAGAGTGACTAGTATGGTAAGGAAGATGAAACTGGAATATGAGAGGAGATTAGCCCTACGATCCAAAGAAAATCCTAAGGAATTTTTTAGATATGTGGCCAGTAGGAGGAGAAATGACTGTGGAAGAATGATATTGTGGGATAAAAAATGGGAATAGAGTGACTGATGCAGCAGACATAGTAGAATTGTTCAATGTACACTTTATTGGAGTATTTCATCCTGGAGGAGTCAGTTTTAAAACTAGAGGGATAGGGCAGGTTCAAGGTTTAGAGTACAGGAGGATAGTATGTTTCAAATACTGAGTACTCTGGATGTCAGTAAAGCTGTGGGAGTGGATGGTATTTCACCATGAGTTTTGAGAGAATGTGCTAGGGAACTGACAGTGCCTTTAACCTAGCTTTTCAATGAAAGTCTGGCTGCTGGAAAGGTGCCCATGGAATGGAGGGAGGGTAAGATAGTGCCATTGCATAAGGGTGGTAGCAGACTGGAAGTGTCTGATTAACTTGTGTGTCATCAGTAGTTAGTAAGATCTTGGAGAAAGTAGTGAAGGACCGTATACAGCATTGGGCAGATGAGGGTAATGTTATCTGTGAGAGTCAACATGGATTTGTGAAGGGGCGCTCTTGTTTTAGCAATATGCTAGCCTTTTATGATAAAGTTACTAGAGCATTAGATGAGGGAAAGGCATATACTACCATTTTCTTAGACTTAGCAAAGGCATTTGACAGGGTGCCAAATGATAAGCTGATACTTAAGTTGCAGCACGTGGGCGTGGATATCAGATTGGTCAACTGGATTCAGTATTGGCTGTCCGATAGGTATCAGAGAGTTGTGTATGGTGGGGCAGTTTCAAGGAAGCAGAGGGTTACAAGTGGGGTCCCACAGGGCCCAGTACTGGGACCTATATTGTTCAACCGTTATATCAATGACATTGTCAGTGGATTGTAAGGGGATATTCAGTTGTTTACAGATGATGTGAAGCTGGGAAGGATTATTAGTAATAGTGCAGATGTGGCAGCCGTGCAAGAGGATTTGAATAAGCTAGATAGATGGGCAAATGAATGGGGGGTATCAGTTTAATGCAGAAAATGTAAGGTCTTGAGGTTTGGGAAACATCGATGGGACACTGCATACTCTCTGAGAGGAGTTATACTGGAGGAAGTAGGGGAGACAAGAGATCTGGAGTTGATGATTGATAGAAACCTGAAATTTAGGGGACATATTGCAAATGGTGAAGGTAACACAGAGGATTGTTGCAATAATGAGAAGGACACTGGCCTGCAGAGATAAAAGTGTTATCATTCCGTTGTATAAGACCCTGATCAGACCACACTTGGACTATTGTTCTCAGATTTGGTCCCTAGGATTTGAAGGGGATAAATTAATTGTGGAAAGGGTACAAAGGCAGATAACAAAGATGGTTTCAGGACTGTACAATGATAGTTATGAGGATCGGCTGAGGGAATGTGGACTGCAGAGTTTGGTGGATAGAAGAAGGAGAGATGATATGATTGATACTTTTAAACTGTTGAGAGGTGGTTATAGGGTTGACACCAAGGTGTTCTTTTGCTTGGTTGAACAGCGGGAAGGAGTGATGACTAGAGTCCATCCCTGGAAGTTACAAAAGGAAACTGTGAGCAAGAGGGGTGAGGAGTGGTTTCTTTGCATGGAGGATGGTTGAACCATGGAATGCATTGCCTGATGGAGTGGTGAGAGCAACAATGGTCAAGTCAATGAGGTCAAGGAGTGGTATGATAGACAAAGTCTATGAAGACTCGATGAGTCTTGATAGACTTTGTGTTTCTTAGGATGGACCTCCCACGATGAGTCTTTTGATTCCATGGAGGCCTGAATAATAATAATAATAAAGTCTGGATTAGAGTCCTAAATGGCACCTCCTGTTCAGCTAGATTTGGTGATCTTTGCAGCTAGGCTGAAGATCTGGGAATGAGTGCTTCCCAAATTTGTTGAGGCTTGGAAAGTTTCTCAGGACTGAGGCAGATTCAAGGAATAGCCTCTAATATTTGTATTTGCTGCAGTGTAATAAAGTGACCTCCTTCTACTGTATCCTGTGGTTGGTGTCCAAAGCATGGTCAGCAAGTCATGAGTGGCTGTAATGGTGGAACTGGATGTAGTCCTTGTGTTCAGAAATTCTGATAATGGCAGTCCTGCCTGTTTAGCTGTAGTATGATAGTTTGCAACTGCTAGAGAACTTGTAGATACCAATATTTGTTGACTACCATTGATTCCAGTTTTACACTGTGAGCAATTTACTGAATATTTCTCCTTAAATCATTTCCTGTTTCATTAATATATAAATTAAATAGAATTATGTGCAAATGAATATGCAAACAAAGAGCCCTGGAGTACATCATTAGTCAACTGCCTTCTGAATTCAATACTAAATGTACTATCCTTATATCTGATCAATTGTCTAGTGGGCTTGCCTGCAAGAGTCAAGCTTGCTGCAGTAAGTCTCCTTCCCCATGGTCTGGGGACAGGACCAAGGCTTGCTGTAGTGCTCTTATAGTGTCTTGAGTAACTCTGGTGTTACTCCAGACACTACACTTCCACTCAAGTCTTTCACTCCTGAGCAAGATCATAGCTTGCTGTAGAGTGGGCATCCATGTATGGTTCCATGGCCCCAAAGCTCTCACCCCTCATGGGGAGCTCTGGTGCTGAACAAAAAACATATTGAGCATGAATCCTTCATTCTCAATTGTTTCAGGAGTCTTAACAAAGTCCCAACCAAGTAATGATACTATTGATACACCTTTCAATAACAAAAATAAGAAACAAAAGGCATGATACCAGTATAATTTTATCAGTTTTTCTGATCATCCATGAAACAGGTGAAAAGCCAATAGGGAAAATGTCACCACTCTTCATTCCAAAGGTTCTAGAAGGACTGTTGGGTTCTCCCAAAACAGTTAAATAACTACTTTCATAGAAACATGCTAACAACATTCCAACAAACTATTCAGAGCTACATCAATGGGTGGAATATTAGTAACAGTTATACCCCATAAAACATTCATTTCCTATAGAAGAGTGATCTCGAAATGAGATCTTCTAATGTTCCTGATCAGGAGATATGTTTAGTGCTGAAAGATTGGGGAGAGGTGACAGGTATGAGGCACCTGATCCATAGGGATGGTTCCAACCAGAAACATAATCCTTACCTCTGACACTCCTGAGCCTCCAACATCTGTTAAAGCAGGGTATCTCAGTTGTCCACTTAGATGCTTCAAATGCCAGAAATATGGACATGCCCAAACTGCATCTTGTGGCTCTGCCACCTGTTCCCAAAGTGGTAAAGAGCATGATATCCATCTTGCTCTTCGAAGAAAGCTAAATGTGTAAACTCAGGAAGATCATCCAGCATACTTCTGGGCATGTCAGAAGTGGAAAGATGAGAAAGAAAATAGAAAAAATAAAAACATAACAAAACATAACAAAACATATATCAGGATGCAAAAAGAAAGTTAGCCACCACCATACCTACCCTGAGATCCTCTTATGCTGAGAAAGTAACAATTAAGAAAATGTCAACAGCAACTCAAACTTATATGTCTGTTCCACCATTTGATAATTTTACCATATCTGAACCTTATGATTGTGAATGCTTCTCTGTTGTTCGCAACAACTGCACGATGTACGGTCCCACTCTGAAAATGGTTTCATTCGATGAGAACCCACTTGTGAAAAAAAATTATGGCAAAGTTATCACTTAAAGACAAACCACCAGACCCTTCAACAGAAAAAAATTAATACTTCATGAGCCACTGAAAGCAACTTGAACTGGTAGTTCAAGTTGCTTTCAGTGAACCTGATACATCTGATGATTTATTGCATATTTTTCCAGAGGAAGAGATGGCACTGGTCATCCATACTTCCCAAAATCTAACGAGAAATATAATCCTGACAAGGATAAGTCCTCGACTTCCTAGAAAACAGACAACCTCACGAAGCCTAAACAATAGGAAAATTTTTACAATGGAATGTTGTGGGTTTTACCAGAATATTGATGATATCAAGCACCTGCTGCAGATATACAATTTTTTTTTTTTGTTTCTGTCTTCAGAAACTTATTTTAAACCAGTGAGGATCCTACCTTCAGGAACATCACTCTTGTATGCAAAGGCAGAACTGGAGATGGTCTTGCACATGGTAGAGTAGCTATTTTTGATGGCAGTCATACTGCATTCCATCGCATTCAGCTTAATACTAATCTGTAAGTAGTAGTGACTTTCCTATATTTACCACCAGGTAATATATTTACCACCTCAATTACTGCTCAATATATTTACCACCTCAATTACTGCTCAATATATTTACCACTAGGTCCTGAATTAAATTAAACGGAACTTAATAATCTCATAATGCAACTGCCCTCAGCCTATACTCCTAATGGGTGACTTTAATGGACGTAACACTGTGGGATAGCACGAACACGAATGTACAAGGCCATATCGTTGAGCAACTGCTTTACAACCATGACCTCTCCCTTATTAATAATGGAACAAATAGCTTTGTTCACGTGCCTACTCGCTCTTATTCGGCAATCGATCTTACATTCTACTCCCCTTACTTTTTTCTCACTGCTTACATGAGATGTTGATGAAAATATATATGGAAGTGATCATTTTCCTCTTATCAACTCTGTCTTCACAGGAACTAGGTCTTCCTACATGGATGCCCGTGTGGGAAATGGACCAGGCTGACTGGAATACATTTTCCCATCTTGCAAAATTTAATACAGTAGCAGTCAGCCAAACACTTATTAATGAAGCATTTAATATGTCACAAATTGTATTATCCATGTAGCACATTCAAAAACATCATCCCAATTTCCACTCCATCTAGAACCCTGGTGGAACCAAGGGTACCAAGCAGCTAATAAAGATAGAGCATGGGATATATTTTGCAGATATTCTACCCCAACAAACTTAAAAGCATTTAAACCTGCTTGGGCCAATGCACATGATGTGAGACATCAGACTCAAAGAAAAACTTGGATTAAATTTACATCATCGATTAATCAAATAACCAGTGCAAAAATTTAATGGATAAAATCCAGAAGATGAAAGGTAGATACAGAACACACCATAAATTATAGTTCCAAGAAATTATATTCTTGGTTTAATCCTTTATCCAAGTGTTAGCAAACAGTGTTTGCTTGTGAAGTATTTTCACGACTTGACTTCTATAGAGGCTAATGACTTCGCATCAGTTGTCTTAGTATCCTTACATATACTAAGGTATTCCTAGATAACAAACTATGGAAGCTATTGGCAGGAGTGGTGTCAACATTACCTGCACCAAACAACTGTTCTTTTACTTCTCCTCTCTTAACAGCTTCACTAACATTCTTGATCTCTGTGCCTGAGGAAACATGGTTTTGTTACATTCTTATTAAATGCATTTCCTATCATAGAATCTCCATACCATCTTCTTGCTTTTAGTTTCTTGCTCTTTCATACTTTTCCCATTCACATTTTCTTTTATTCTCCTCTTGTTGTGCTACATGACAAACATTTCTCCAGTTGCTGAGTTCATGTTTTGTCTCTTGAAAGACTCTGCACATGTTTACCCTTTCTCTCCTCACTGCTGCTTTATTATCCACATTACTTTCAATGGATAGATTGGAGTTCTGGGCTAAGGAGAAGGAGAATGGATGTCAATTTAATGTGACAAAATGTAA
This sequence comes from Typopeltis vanoorti, assembly GCF_054136105.1. NCBI lineage: Eukaryota > Metazoa > Arthropoda > Arachnida > Uropygi > Thelyphonidae > Typopeltis > Typopeltis vanoorti. The sequence continues at coordinate 122,956,727 of NC_143562.1, read as the reverse complement.
GGTTATGCATTTTGGGGTGAAAAGATTAGCAGCAGTATACCACATTGGTGGAACTGTACTCAGGAGATTGATGAGGCCAGGGACTTGGGAGTGTTGGTGGATAGGGAGATGAAGTTTAGGGGGCACATTACAAAAGTAGATAAATCAACTCACTTGGTTGTTGAAAAATACCTTGACGAGCAGAGACAAGCAAGTTATTGTACCTCTGTACCGAGCCTTAATAAGACCTCATCTCGACTACTGTGCCCAGATTTGGTCACCTAGGTTCCTTCTTGATGGGGAGGAGGTGGAAAGGATCCAGAGGCGAGGGACTAAGATGGTAGCAGGTCTATGGAATGAACCATATGAGAACAGGTTGAAGATTTGTGGGTTGCAGAAATTAGTTGACAGGTGGAAAAGGGGAGATATGATTGACACATTCAAATTGCTAAAGGGTTTCTATAGGATTAACTCGGAGGATATTTTTGAGATCAGGACTGGTGGTGGGAGAACTAGGGGACACCTATGGAAGCTGGGCAAGAGTGTGGTCAGCAGGGGTGTTACAGCTGGGTTCTTCACTTTTAGAATGGTAAATGAGTGGAATAAGCTGCCAGAGTCTGTTGTGGGTGCTAGGACGGTGAGTGAGTTCAAGGCAAGGTATGATAGATACTGTGAGAATGTCATATAGTTGTGTGGAGATGTTTAGGGCCTCCCTTGATGAGTCTAAGGACTCCCTGGAGTCGCCTGTAATAATAGTCACTCCACTGTCCTACTTTCAGCACAACTTTCATTTCTTGCTCTAATTGATGGAACATTTGCTTTTGTTCATGAATACATGAGCAAAATTCAATGATTCAATAAATTCATTGAATATGGAAGCCCTGACTGTCTTTTTTCTCCTATGCATTTATACCATGTAAAAGAAATTTTAAACAATATTGCATAATAAGATTCACAAACACAGACTTGATTACATAGTGTAAAGAAGTAAAATGTTATCATTAATAATTAGTGATATTGTGAATATTTACTAAAATAAAAATAATACTGTATGTTACATGCAACACCATTACTTACATGCACAATACTAACAACAGCTATATATGTATATATATCTTATTCTTTTTTTGCAGCTTATCCCACTTAAGTAGGGTCACTGTTTTTACTGAGTCTCCTCCACATCTTCCTGTCTTGGGCTGTAACCACATCCAAGTTCATCCTCAAGTCCTCCTCCACCACTCCCTCCATCTCTTCTTTGGCTGCCAATGCTTCCTCCTACCATGCACATCAATCTGCATGACCTTTCTTTCCACATACTTATCCTCCCTCCTTGTCACATGACCAAACCATCTCAATCTTGCTCCTAAGTTCATAATTTTCACCGCTCCTCTTACATAGTCATTTCTCAGACAATCCTTTCTGGTCACACCACACATCCACCTAAGCATTCTCATCTCCGCTACCTCCATCCTGCTGATGTTATTTTTCCTGCGGGCCACAGTTTCTATAGCATACGTCATAGCTGGTCTCACTACTATCCTGTAGATTTTGCCTTTTAGATTCATCGGCACCCTCTTATCACATAGCACTCCAGCCATCTTTCTCCAGTTTCTCCATCCAGTTTATATCTGCATCCCACTTCCTTCTCATCCTCTCCGTCCTCTTTCACTGTTGAACCTAAGTATCTAAAGTCTGTAACCTTCCTGATGGCATTTCCTTCCAGCTCCAGATCTGTTTCTTGGCTCCCATCCACTTTGTAACACACATTCTGTCTTACTTCTGCTCAGCCTCATATTTCTCTTCCAGTACTTTCTGCCATCTTTCCAGTTTAGCTGCCACTTCTTCTCTTGATTCTGCACACAGCACGATCTCATCCGCATACAACATTGTCCAAGGTGTGTCTTCTCTCACCTCCTCCGTCACAATATTAAACAGGAATGGACTTAATGCTGACCCTTGATGCAAACCAACTTTCACTTGAAAACTTTTTCTCTCTCTCAAGCAAGTCCGAACTCGTGTTCACATTTCTGTGTGCATGCGTGTGTAGTGCTTTTTTGGTGCTAGTATGACATGGTACTGTGTACCAGCACTTTTATATTAACATTGACGTGATAAGTATGGATGCGGTATATTTAGAAATTTGTAATCTTCAGTGATTGCTTACGTGCTTACTGACTAGTATTACGATAAGCTTTGTTATTTAATCAACTTATGAACTCACGTTTCTAAGTCTATGTGAAGATGTTTGTACTATAAAACTTTTTTATATCTTTTATGTAAATTTTTTATTATAATTATCATATACATTTTACTTATTTTTTATATACTTTACAATAAATTTATTCTCAATAAACTGTTTGTTATATACTTAATGTGCTGTTCTTAGTTCAAAAACAATATAATACTACGAAGTGAAAATATAATAAATAATTTATTACTATTATTATTTTCATATCATTTTAATTTGCAATTTTTCTATTTAGCAAATAATGAGTATTGGCACTTATTGTTTTACAGAACAAGTGCTGCGCGTGCACACACTCTCACTCACTTTAGATCTTGTAACTACATGTAAAGCATTTTCCACACACCACTTTCTTGAATCATATAATCTCAACAGTTTTTATCCTTTTTAGACAGAATTCCTAGATATTAGTCTGTTGTTACAGCAAAATTTCATGGTCAGTTTCATACAGGAGAAAAGGTAATACAGAAACTGATCCTACTAGTAGAATAGCACAATAGTTAAGTTCATTGCATCTGTAATCACTTAGGGATGCTGAAGAAATAATTATAACCATGTCAAAAGCTTTAAATCACCCTTCAGACTGAAAATCTTAAATGCAACTATCATCGCACAAAGGAATTTCTGGGCTCATTTCTATATTAAAAATACAAGTAATTAATAAAGTTTCTTTCAGTTCAAACTGAATAAATCCAATATGGACTAATGAATATAATAAAATTTACACGTTATACTACCACAGTTTTCCCTCTACTGTGTTCTCTTCCCTCTCAAACAGCTAATATAATATGAGACATTAAAAAACTGTAGATATTTCAAGTAAAGTGCTGAAATATCTACAGAGTTCTTTTTATTGTGCAGGAAAGTTGTGCGCTTATAATTTTGTTGTAAAACAAATAGAATTAATAACATTTCTTTGTTTTACAGATTTGGAAGCTGTGGAAGTTCACTTATTTTCACAACATTACAGTGTTAACTTTGGCTTCTCATATAAGTACAGTAATAACATAATAATGTTTGTTTTTTATGCTTGTCTTGAAACAAACATTACAAGCATTAAAACAAAAAATAAAAATTAACAGCTCATTCATATATAATTAAGCTAATTTCTAATATAAACAGTTAGAAAGTAATACCATTTTATAACAAACTTCTTAACTTTAAATTCTCTTTTTTATTATTATTATTATTTGTGGGATATCTGTTTTATAATACAAATATCCTGCAGTGTCCAACCCTAATAATATAATAATAGAACATAATAATAGAATAAAATAACATAATAGTGACTGACAAAATTTACAAGTTCCCTAGTGGTTGGAAGATGGTCTTAAAGAATATTCATAAATAACCCTCCATTTGTAATAAGGCTCAGCACTATTTTAAGTACTTTCTTCATGACCATTACAATCTACTTCAGTTTCATAAGGAATGTGTATTTATCAAAGGATAAATCAATTTTAGATAGATCTGAACATTAAATCCATGATCTCATTTATACTGATACATCTACTGAAGGCAGTGACTGAGAAGTCACATGATCTGATTCATTTTACTGATTTTAGGTTAGATGAAACACAAACAGATCTCTGAAAGAAGGTAACTGAGTATCAGAATCAGTATTTTTTTTTTTTCATTATAAAATGATTGGATAAGAATGGTTTCTAGTTTAATGGGGATTCCATTTAGACTTGGATGAAATAGTTTTTTGTCACCTGTTCATCCAAGAGTAACCTTAAACTGCTTTCTGGTAATACAACTATTCCCTTATCATAATAATAATACTATGTTATACTTGACAAGAAATTACATTCTTCTTTGAATCGTTTACCAAGCAAAAATTGACAATGTTGACATATGAAGTTCTTCTTGCCTACTCTACTTTATAGAGGCTTTTGACCTCGCATAATTTACCTTAGTATCCCATAACATAAAATATTATGGGAAATGTCTCATCAGTGGGAACTAGACAAGGAAAGACACAGCAAGGTTAAATCGGTGCAGAAATCATGCAAGTAGTAAAATGATGTATATTAATAACTCTAGATTAGAAATTGTTATAGAACTTTTTTAAAAAAAAATCTGTTTCCTTAAAATGAAAGAAAGGAATAGACTTGTCCTAACTCTGTAGAGTTCAGTGTAATGATCTTATCAGAAATTTTACCTCCATCATCATCATCATCATCAAATTCCTGCCATGTACCCTCAAGGGGTGTACAGGATATGACAGTACTACATGAAAAAATTACATCATTACTAACTTCCTATCCACAATTTTCCTCCAAATCAGTCTGTTACTTGTCAAGACTCCAACATTATCAGATCTTATATTTCTATCGTCTAAGGCACTTTGTACCGTATCAATCCACCTATATCTTGGTCTTCCTCTGGGTCGTTTTCCTGCCAACCTGGCAGAGAACACTTGTTTTGCTAATCTTTCCTCTCCCATTCTATTTAAGTGACCATACCATCTGAGATTAGCTCTGCTAACGCATTCCTGGATGCTGACAATGTCAAGTTCTTTCCTAATATCCTCATTTTTAATATGATATTGCCATTGATGCCATCTGTTCACGCCTCTAATCTTTCTCAGGACTCTCATATCTGCGGTCTCTAGTCTTTGGTCAAGTGTTTTACTTCTGACCCAGCTTTCAGATCCATAAGTTAAAATTGGTTTGAACACAGTCTTGTATACAGCTAATTTAGTGTTCCGACTAATTTCTTTCTTATTCCATATGAATTTATTCAATTGACTTCCCACCATACCAGCTTTGCTGATTCTGTTGTCTATTTCTATATTTAGTTTACCATCTTCAGTAAAAATTGTGCCTAAGTAGCTGAAATGTTTTACTTGTTCCACCGGTTCTCCATTCACAACACAGTTGACATTTTCAATGATTCTGCCTATTTTCATTGTCTTTGTCTTTTTATTGCTGACCTTCATACCATATCTATTACAACAGCTATTCAATTTAGTCAGAGAATCTTGCAGACTTGTAGCGGATTTATTCAGAAGTATAACATCATCCGCATAAAGCAAAGAGCTGACATTAACATCTCCAATTTTGATATCAGGTTTAATGCCACATTCCTTCATAATGTGATCCATATATATAATGAATAACAGAGGGGATAACGTACATCCTTGTCTCACACCAGATTTAACATTAAACCATCTTCCTGTACTTCAATTCTAACTGCTGACTCACAACTCAAATAAAGACTAAGTATTGCTTGATATAATGCCCCATTGACACCATATAACTGCAGTGTATTGAATAGCTTCTCTCTTGGCACCTTGTCATATGCCTTTTCCAAATCGACAAAACTTAAATACAGATCTTTGTTATATTCCCATGCTTTCTCGACTATTTGTCGTAAAGTGAAGATCTGATCCTGACAGCCTCTATTTGGCCTGAATCCAGCTTGTTCTTCACCAAGCTTTTCTTCCACAATTCCTCTCAACCGTTTCTCAAGTATACTTGCATAGATCTTGCCAGGAACACTCAGTAGGGAAATACCTCTGTAATTCTCACATTCAGTTTTATTTCCCTTTTTATATATGGGTACTATGAGAGCTCTACTCCAATCATCGGGAATTCGTCCCTCTGTCCAGGCTTTCTGAACTATGCAGTGCAGCCACTGCAAGACTCTTATACCACCATACTTCAGCATTTCTGGTCGAATATCATCTACTCCTGCTGCCTTTCCACATTTCAAACCTTTGATGGCTTTTTCTACTTCAAGTATGGATATGTATTCCTGACTGCATTTTACCTTGAAATTTTACCTTGCTTCAGAAAATCCATGGAGGGTCATTCCAAAGGGAAATCATCAGGGAAGTGAAACTGCATATTTGATTTTGGTAAAAGCAGGTTATTTTTGTTACCCCATCATTTAAATCAATAAAATAAAAACTATTGATTTTTTATTTTATTGTTCTTGGCACCCTATTAATTCTGGTGCCCTTTTCTATTCTGTGAATCTACCAAATTTTTGTAATTTGAGAGGATTTTAAAATTAATTGAAGCTTATTTCTAGATTTTGGAATTTCTGATTTTTATTATGGGATAGAGTACTATTTTCTATGCTATCCCATAGGCTCTAGGTTGAATTCACAAGGATGTTTGCATGCCTGTGTGTTATGTATATCTGTAGTGGAATATTTGTGCCCCTAATCATCGTTTCTTCTGTGAAAAAATTTGCTTTGAAGTTGTAAAAAATAAACGAATATAGCCTGACTTTAAAGCCCAAAAAATTTACAAAGGGAATCAAATAAATTTTTTTAATTTTTATGAGAGATACTCTTGTTGAAAGCAGTTTATAAAGAAAAATTAGTTCCATTCAGTTATTTTCATTCCTTCATTCTAGAAGGAATGAAACATATTAGCATATTTCTTGCATCCATTTATCAAGAATTTTTTTAGTGGTGTGAAGTAGACAAACTGTATGTTAAGAGTTCTGACATATCATCAGTATTAATGTAAAAGTATAAAAAAAAACATTTAAAAAAGTATAATTTGTTACTTTTGTTCCAGTAACTTAGCTATGTGGGCAATGTAATTTCATATCACTATGGTTTGCGAAGGAAGAACAGATGTGTCGCATGTTAGATTACCTTTTAATTACCTAAATGATGATAATTGACAATCACCACTAGTGACTCATCCAAATACACAGTGAATGCAGTCTGTCCTCTAAGTAGTTTAGACACATTCCTGTGCTGATCTCTTCTCCCATGAAAGAACACAACATAATCACTTGCATCAACATATTATATGGCACCACAAGAAAGTCGAGCCTTGCACTGTTGATTTTGGTAAACGTCCACCAACCATCTCTCCCACACACACTCACTCACTTCTCAGTATGTTCTTTTCTGAAAAAGAGATCATGAGAATTTTGCTCAAATTGGATACGAAAAAGTCTCCTGATGGAATTCCTCCGATAGTGGTAAAGGTCTGTGCTCCAGAGGCAACTCCCATTCTGTGTCATCTTCTTACTCTCTTATTCCAGTGTTATCTACCCTGAAGTCTGGAAATCTATCCCCAAAATAAGGGTGACAAATATATGTCCTTAAATTTCCATCCAATTTCTCTAACTTCAGTTCTTTCCAAAGTAATGTAAAGAATTATCAATTCTCAGCTAATAAATGACTATCAGTATGGTTTCTGTCACTGTCAGTCATCAGGTGATCTACTCACTTATGTCACCCATATCTGGAAAAATACCATGGAAAAGGTTTGGTCAATCCCAAGTGGTTATCCGTGGCATCTCCAAGGCATTCGACCATGTCTGACACAAAGGCCTGTTAAGTAAACTGCCATCATTTGATCTACCCCCTGACTTCTGCAGTTGTGCTGCCAGCTTTCTGAGTGGAGGCTTACTTCAGGTGATGGTGGATGGTTCCTTATCTTCTAAGTTCACAACCCAGGGCTCACTCACTCTATTTCTTCTACATATAAATGACTTACTCCAGCAGACTACCAGCCCAATACATAGGTTTGCTGATGACAACATGTTGCATTCCTTCCTTCCGCTCATTTTACAAATCAGAAATACACAAATCACCACAATCTCAGAGCCTTAACCACTACCACCTTACAGATGATCTGCAAAACATTCATCAGTGGTGTTTGGATAATCTTGTCAATTTCAGGTAAGAATTTTTCAATTTCAATTTCAAAAGTAAGAATGTCAATTTCCTCCAGTCTTACTTTTGACGACACCCAAATCTCTCCATGCATGATGAGATTTATCTTCTTGGGATAACACTATCCACAGATCTCTCTCTTGGCACAAACATATTACAGATATTGCCTCCAAAAATTTAAACTTTCTTTTTTTGCTCAAGGGGCTAATTTAATTCCAAACAACTTCTAACTTTATACAAATCACAAGTCCATCTGACCACTGAATAAAGCTGGATTCTGTACAGATAAGGGCAGTCCGACTAATCAATGAACCCTCACTCGCTGATACACTTCACTGACTTTCATCCACTCACCAGCAGCATGTTTTATGTGAAAGTCACCATACCAATTAATATCATTCCTTTTACAATCAACATTACTTATCTGATTTTTGTTACTTACTAACTTACTTGATTCCATGCTTTGCTGTTTCTTATTTTATATATATATATATATAAATGTGTGTGTGTGTGTGTAGTGTAGTGACACTCCAACATGTGGCTTAGATCCGTAAAAAGGAATAGCATTCCATAGTTTGTGCTTCATCTTGTGAATATGCTTTTGTTCTGATGATGGCTTGTTTGTTTCAGGCCAAAATATATGCAGTAATAAAATTACTATTAATTCTTGTGAATATGTGTTTCTAATAATTGTTCTTACTTTCTTCACTTCTTTGAAAAATTTGTATTATGTGCTTATCAAAACAGCAGTAGCATATTAAAAGGGAATCATCTATTTCCTTCTTAAATTTGGAATATAAAATTTCTTTATATTCCAAATCTGCTTTATATTCCAAAATCTGCTGATTGTGTTCAATCATTAATGAAAACCTCCACTCAGGAAGTTTTTATTAATGTTTCATCATTGAAAATATGTTGGCACTAGCTAACGTATTTTCAGTGATGTTGCCCTTTTGCATGCCCCCAAAAAAATTTTGTGATAAAGGAATCATTATACAAATTTGCAGCTAATTTCTTCTGTCTTTGGCTGTTATAGCTGTTGTGATAGTGTTTAATGCAATTAAATACTATCACAACAGCTATAACAGAAGAAATATAGAAGATATAGAAGAAATATAGAAGCCAAAGACAGAAGAAATATACAACATTTAACATTAATGTTTGATGTTCTATATTTCATTAACTTCAGCTTATTATTAAATCATCTCTGGAAATTTTGAATTAAAAAAAAAAAAGAAACATTTTGTTCTTTCTTTCATTTTTTCTTTTGTTTACTTATTTTTCTGAACTTTATGTATTTATTTGAATTTAAATGTCAAAATGGCTCTCTCACCTTTAAGTTTTGTCAAAAAACTTTGTGAACAAATTTTACATTTGTTTTAAATTCATTTTTTAAAATTAAATCATACTGTTTTAGCTACAGATCGTTAAATGAACAGTAATATTTTTTCTTTTTCATTAGAGTTATCATTTTTATTAATAATGCATAATTTAAAATTTTTAATATGCTACTGTTGTTTTGTAATGTAATGTAATATAAAGCATGTAATGAGTGCAGGATGAGCAGTTATAATGGAGAACTTCAACTGTGGAGCCAAAGATTGATAGTAGGAACAATTACAAGGAATGAATGAATTGCATCTGTACGGCTGCTAAGAGATAATTGCTTGAGACAGCTTATGATCATGCAGGGGATTATGGGTTTGAGAGTACTGGAGATGCTAATAGTATTAGAGGATCTGTCCAGTAACAATGGTAGCCACATACTCTGATTCAGAGTGATACAATCTTGATTGCCAAATTTTTACTTGCACTTCACATGTATATGTGCTCAAGAGTGTATGATTATAAAATGCAAAACTCACTCAGTCTGAATATCATCCTTATTAGTAAACAAATTTGGAATATAAAAATTAAAAGAATGATTCATAATTAATATTTTACTTAATTTTTGTAGCATGTCAATCAATAATAGGAGGAAAAATTTGTACTCGGGATATGGAAGAATATTTATGATTTCAAGAAATCATAAATATTCTCCTGTCCATTCTGGGAGGGTTCACAATTCCTTTTAATGCTTTGTATGCAATTACAGTGTCTCTAGCACAATTATCATCAGTATATCAATGAATACATGAAAAAATGTATTCACAATAAAACACCAGTAAAAATCAATTTAACCTTATCACTGCTGATAAATTGATGCTGATCGATTCCCCTTGCTGACATGTTTTTTTTTAAAAAATAGCATGCAAAACTTTAGGCTGTTTCTTTTCAAGTTTAAACTAAATTCTGACATTGTTTAATTGAAAATATTGCTCAGCATTTTTATACAGTACTTTACATCATTCTGTATCATCCCCATCATCATTTTGAAATTTATCCATTATATATTTTTCAAAATAGCCAGTAGACACAGTGCAGTGCAACATTTTTCATTTGTCTATGTGCTTCTTTCTTTCTCTCTTTCCTTTCCTCTCTTCAGGTGAGGTGTTTGCACACACACACATGGCAAAGATTGTGTGTATTGTGTGTGTGTGGGGGGGGGGGGGAGAAGAATCAGGAAGCATCTTCCTTTAAAAGGAGTGGTTAGTCTCCAGCTGATACACATCTCATTTCAATGGTTGTCCTTGTGTATACAATTTTGAAAATTTTCTCTTATGACAGCCAGTTGAAAATCTGCAAATATTTTACCTTCATATAATGTCTAAGAATTCATCATCATCAAATTCCTGCCATGTACCCTCAAAGGGGTGTACATATAACAGTTCTAAATTCTTAGACTTTTTTTTTTTTTTTTTTTAAATAAAAAATGATGGTACAACATGACAAAAAAAAAATGTCTAACAATTTAGAACTGTTATATGCATGAGGAAAACGGAACTTACTTACCACAAACAATTAGCAGAAGTACTCATCATATCTGACCTAACTGCTCATGTTATGCATGTTATATTCTGTATAACAATTGGACTTCATTATTGGCTGATTGATCTTATTCTCTTTCCTGATTTCATGATTGTGGTGTCACTTTCTATCAGTGGTAAAACATTGACCTTGTGACACATTGGCCTGGAAGGTTTCTTCTGTTATATTGAAAAATGAGAAATGCTTGAGTTTCACTCTCTTATATTCATAATAGATGTGACCATGTACCTGTGAAATTCAAATGTGTTTTGAATTTTTTTGAAAGTTGTTTCAGAAAGATTTTTTAAATGCAAAAACATGCTAGAGAATACTTGAGTTCAACAAGGATTCTATTTTTAAACTACTTCAGAGAATTCAAGCTCAGCAACGAAAATTTTAATCATAAATGCAATATATCATTTTGTACATCAAAATTAATTTTGATGTACAAATTCAAATATTTCACTAAAATTGAAGAAAGAGTTATAAGATGTTTCATGGTAAGTTGTAGCATTTTTACAGAGTTAATAAATATTTAAATGAAAATGTATTACTAAAATATATATTACTAATTTTATGCATGATCTGTAATTAATATAACTTAATGTAATGGATGAGTACATAGCTTATTTCATAGTATTAAAAAAAAAAACGGAAATTTTAATATTGTAAATGAATGCATTGTGTAGTACTGTGTAGAGTACCTACTATGAGACCTGGAACTCTGTAGAAGTGTTATGTAATCATTATAATTTAGCATTCTTTCTTTTAGGGTTACACTAAAAGAAAGAAAGTTTTAGATTTAGGGACTCAAAAACACACGTGTTAAACAGATTATTTTATTAATTACAAATAAAATAAAACTTGACGTTTCAACCTCAATATCGAGGTCATCATCGAAAGAATACAACTGTATACAGAACCAAGCTTCATGCTTTCTATACCAGTAAACTAAATCTACGTAGTTAATAAATCTTTTTTCTAGCCTGACCTCTAGTGATAGAAAAGAAAAACAAAAATAAATAAATAAATAAAATTATAAAAAAAAAAAAAATTATATATATATATATATATTATAAATAGATAAATGCAACTACAATAAACTGTTAGAGTCCTCATGTATTAATATTCTGGATAGTTACAAAATGATTTCTTTCAGTTGCTATTGAATTTTCTAAACACTTCACCAGGTTGTCTTCTTGTAGTGGGAATTTTTCTAATGCTAGTTTAGGATGTTATACAGGTTGTAGATGGGTCCTCCACATTCTTGAAATGGTGAGGCCATCATTTTTGTTGAGATTTAGGTTGTGTTTAAGCATTTCACAAGACTCTTTAAATTTTCTCTCAAATCAGGTTTTGGTGCGGTGTAGGGACTTGGTATTTTTCCAGTCAATTCTATAGTATGTTTGGAGTGCATGGTCAGAAAGGCCTGCTTTACCGAAGTGGAGGTATTTAATGTGTCATTTGTGTTCATCTTGTCTGATTGGGATAGTTTGCCCTGTTTCCCTTATGTATGTTATGTTACATGTGCAGTGTATTTTGTATACCCCTGGGTGTGCTAGGTGTGGAAGAGGATCTTTAGAGGAACTGAGTAGGTGACCAAATAAGCTAAGACACCTACTCAGTTCCTCTAAAGATCCTCTTACACACCTAGCACATGGAACATTCCATACGAAGGGCCAATCTTTGTGGAGCCAAAAATAGAAGACATTTATGTGGTGTAGTTTTAATAACTAATAAAAAAAATTGATGTTAAAAACTTATGCAAGTTGCTGCACAAAAATGGACTCTTTCTATGGCATGTTCCATGACTTTTGGGCAATCCTATATGAGAGCTGCATGTGGTATTGTATGTGAAGATGAATGTTTGTTTGTTTCTCTGGATGCAATGACACATATTTCTGCATTTGATCCTATACCCAAATTTTGGAAGGTCTTGCTGTTTGGCTAAGATTAGGCAAATAGCTGTGTTTCAGCAAAATTTTAAAGACTTGGAATTATACCATGAAGACAATCATAGCCATAGAGGAGGTATGTTTAATTGATAAAGGATAACATGTGTGTGGGGGGGAATAATTAATCACTCTTTGGTTGTTAAATGCTGGTCTTAGCATATTTGACAAAATTCCATTACTACAAAGGCTGAGGCTTACTGCACAGGGCATTGATTTGAATCCTGCAATGGATCTGTAAAAAACGTTCTGGAACATCTTATATATCTTTAATCATAAGATTTAAAAGTTATTCTAAAAATGCACTTAATATATTTCAAAGTTCATTGAAAAAAGTACTTTAAATTTGATTGTGATGAGTGTTTGTTAGATAGCTAGACAGGGGAATAAATATTTGGTCAAGTATGTTTAAATTTTGGCCCAATAACACCCAGTGTTTTAATTAATTTTGAATATAGTGCTTCAGTTGTACTAAACTGTAATTAATCTGCTGAAATGTGTTGCACTTCAGTGTGGTTGAATCTTTCTTGTGTTTATTTAATTTCACAACATATTATTTCTACATAGAAATTACTCTTCTCAAGCCTTTTTTTTTGTTTGTTTCAGCTTCACAAAATCCAAATCTTATTGGTAACTTTTCAAAGGTAAGTCTTAAATTTTGACACAAATTGAGAAATTTAGATTTTTATTGATATCTGTTTTATTTATCTCTGACAGTTAAAAATATAAATAAATTTACCATTCTTTCTCTCTCTCTCTCGCTCTCTCTCTCATTTACACACACTTTGGGCTGTAAAATTACATTGAGAACATATTTCTTAATTAAGTTCTTTAAGTAAGATATATATTATCCTCGGACTCTGCATATAATTTTTTGTTAATTTTGTTCTTCCAGAAAAGATGTCTGAATAAATTACCCAGTGTGATCAAGGATTTTTACTAGTCATTAATTTACAACTTATGCCAGCTAGCTTTGTTTTCATGCTAAAAAACTGGATTTTTCAGCGTTTATAATTAGCACAAAAAAAGATATAAAAATAGATAACAATGAAGTTCCTAAATGTTGAAAATTCATTATAAGAATAAATAAATTCATCCTAAACACAAGACTGGAGATGACTGTTGCCAAAATTAAAATGAGATGTTAAAAGATTTATTATTTTTATTAAGAGAGACCTCCAGGAAAAAATCTAACCCTCACCCCCCTTCTCAGCAGCATTCATTCCCAGCTTCCAAGGATTCCCTCTTGTCCTTTCCCCACCCTCCATAAATTGAAAAATTTCATCAACTGAAATCTTGCATAACTTCTGAAAGGATTCTACAGGATTTCAGTTGATGGAATTTTTCAATTTATGGACAGTAGGGAAAGGACAAGAGGTCATCCTTGTCTCAATCATATCATCCTTTATCCTGTTTGTTAGTGTCTGCAGGCTACAAATTCTCAATCTGTCTTCATAATCAGTATTCCACAATCTTGATATCATTTTTACCACTTTCCTTTGCACTCTCTCCACTGTATCAGAATCACAACAGATACCAGAACAGAACAGCACACAATAATCCAAATGAGGTTTTATCAAGGCCTTGTAAAGAGGCAAAATGAAAACTTTATCTTTACATGTGAGTGTTCGTTTCAGTATTGCAATTATCAGGGTTGTATTTGCGATCTTTGCTGTATATCCACTGAACTTCAACTTCCTATCTACTAACACTCCAAGATCCCTAGCTGCATCAGTTTCTTCTAGCATAATCCCACCAGTATAATATGACATTGGATGTCGAATCACACCAAAGTGAATGACTTTACATTTACTGGCATCCATTTTCCCATGCCCACAATTCCAGCCTGTTCAAATCATTCTGCAAGTACTGTGATATCAGCAGTATTGCTGATTACCCTACCTATCTTTGCATCGTCAGCAAATAGCTGTATGTCGCTTGTCAAATCCTTCCCAATATCATTAATGTATAGATTGAATAACAGTGGATTAAACACTGATCCTTGTGGTACACCACTGGATACTTAAATCTTTCAGACTCACATCCCCTGTATACCACTTTTTGATTATTCAAATTAAGGGGATATTAAATCCCACATTGTTTTAAAACCGAATAAGAAAGTCAAAGATTGGAATCAGAGAGTTTCATGCCAAATATAGTAAACTATAAAGTATCGGCGAATTACTAGCGTGAGCTAATGCAAGTAGTCCTAGTACGTAGTACAATCTCCGGCAACTCGTTGCAAAGGTGAGGGAAGTTCAGATCACTATTCTTAGGTATTTTCCATAATGTAAAAACACATTTCCTAGGAAATGTATGCTGTTATTACATTATGGTGGGAGGTCACTACCCAGACCGGTTTCAGCCTTTTTTGAGGCTTCATCAGTGAGTCTAGACCAAAAGATACCAAAGGGTATAGCAGAAAGAACTTATATACTTTGCTATATGAGTTCTCAACCAGTTGCAACCATTAAGTTATTTAAATATAAAGAGCCAATAGGCTTCATTTCAGCGATATAAACATTATTCAAATTAAGGGGATATTAAATCCCACATTGTTTTAAAACCGAATAAGAAACTCAAAGATTGGAATCGGAGAATTTCAAACTCTCTGATTCCAGTCTTTGAGTTTCTTATTCGGTTTTAAAACAATGTGGGATTTAATATCCCCTTAATTTGAATAATGTTTATATCGCCGAAATGAAGCCTATTGGCTCTTTATATTTAAATAAACCACTTTTTGATATCTGTCAGTCAGCCATCCTCTTATCCATGCTACTGTTCTCTAATCCAAACCCATATTCTCCAATGTATGCAACAGCCTTTATTTTGTCAAAAGCCTTAGCAAAAATCCAAAAGTGTCATGGTATATCCATTCCCCTTGTCTAGTTCAATGGTAACATTATTATAGAATGTGAGCAAGTTACTGAAACATGATTTTACCTTCCCTCTCTTCATTCCAAATAGAGATTCACTGTCAATCCATTTCTGAATGTGAGTCACCACAACTCCTGAGATACTGATTGGTCGATAGTTGGATACATCAGTCTTTACACCACCCTTGTGCAATGGGATTACCATACATTCTTTCCATTCCTGCATAATCTTCCCTGTTCTGAGAATCATATTAAACAGCCTATTCAAAGGAATAGCCAGTTCAGCTGAACACTCTTTTAGCACATGTGCTGATATCCCATCAGTCCCTATTGCTGAATTCTTATTCAGTTTGTGCAACAGCTTTAATACCTCATCCTCATATACCTGAGGAAAGGTATATGAAGACAAGTGAAGTGGTAGCAGTGAACTCAGTGTTGCATACATCACATTGATAGCTTTTAACAAAATGTGCACTCATTAGTCGAACATCCTCTTCTGCATATGTTACCTCATGCTATTTGCATTTAATGAGATATTTCCAGATGTTATTTTTAATACAAGTCCTTGGTTTCGATTGAGAGATCCATATGAATAAGTGTAATGGATTTTTTTAGGACTCTGGAGAAAATGTTTTCTTTTAAATGCATCATGGTGAAAATATCAAACTCTACTGTATGATTAGTAGTTGTCATCTAGTGAACCAGAACAGATCTTGTTTTTCTTTTATGCTCAACATCTCCAATATGTTCTTTCTTTCTCATATCAAGGTGTAGGTTAGGTAACATGAACATGGTATTCTATAGACTCCCAGAAGTTTGTAAAAGAGAGTGCTGTTTTTAAGAGATTTGAGAAGGCTGTGAGCAAATAAATTATTCTATATCCAACATATTTATTAAGAAGTAAAAAATATTATTCTAAAATTTTACTATGTTAATTATTTTCTTTTTAATTTATTCATAATGAAAATTTTGAACTGGTGTGTTCAAATATAAAGAAACTTCCCTAATATCAGCACCTGGCTCCACATATATAAATGATTTAGAGCATTAAATACAAGATTTGCAGGGGGGGGGGTATTTTTATGCACTTTGATATCCTATTGAATTCCTCCTTTCAAAAAGAAGAAAGTTTATCATGTGGATGAAAGTTTCTTTACATTGTGTAAACAATGGCTGTGGATTTCTGGCAGTCTTATACATCAGTTATGTGACATCAAGCTTGATGACCTGTTATTTTGCACGCGTGGAAACATTGAGAACTAGCCTTGAGAAAGAGAGAAGAAAGAAACATTCAAAGTTGAGAATGTAAGAAGTACAATTGTTTCTTCTAGGGATAAATCATAAAAAGTAACTTATTGATTTGCAAAGATTATGGAAAATGAAAACATAATTTCTTGCTATGTGTTGCACAGCACATATTAAGAGATAGCCATAACATTGAAGTTTAAATAGTATATAAAAAGGACAGTGTCGAAATAGTCTGTTATTGTTTCATAAGGATGAAAGTTTAATGACTAACACTATAAAACACATATCACTAAACTAAATTTTTTTTATATACTAAATGTTCATCCCATGTTTAGGGATATCCATCAAATTATGATATAAATACATAACCTACCCTTTTTAGCTCAGTAGAAGTGGCGTTTGCACTCTATGGTGCTTGACTGCATGACAGAAGACATGGGTTCGAATGTAGTTGCTGACTAGAGGAACATTTTCTAAGCCTTTTCTCGATCGTGCCCAAGTTAGTCAATCTCTGGCATAGGCAAGCAGGTTTTTTCTCCAGGAAACTCAGGGTTTTTCATCCTGTAAACTCAAGAAAATTGGGCATCGAACCGACACTATTTTCATACATTAAAAAAATTGTGTTAGGGTCCACGAGATGGCAGCACTTGTTAGCCATCTTCTTCACTGCGTACTGATTAATTAGTGATAGCCTTGGGCCAGTTATCTCTGATTGGCTACCAGTGGAGATTGAACTGCCCACTCAGTCTTAAAAAGTTAGATTGGGCTAAAACAGCCTCGCCTACTCCCTACATGGAAACAAAAAGGTGTTAGCTGTTTTTTTTTTTTTTTTTAATACATAACCTATGATGAAGTCTAATGATAGCTAAAGAAGACAAGTCCTAGAACATTATTCTAATATGTATTTGTCAGTATTTTGTTGGTAAATTTTTGGTTTATTAAGTTATTATTCAAGAAAGGAAAGGAAGACATACGTTCTTGTTGCCATCCTTTTAAGACAGGAGCTATCTTCTCTAGCTGTTTACTATGTGGAAGTCCTATTTGATAAAGTAGTTTTTCTTTTTGACTACACATGTAAAGAAGAGTGAATACTTATTTGGAATAATATAGTCACCAAAAACATTAAAACTTATTGAGAAGAATTAAGAAATCCTTTTACTTGTATCTGAGACAATTTTTTATTTGGTTCATTTATCAACTTTGTTTCATTATTGCTGACTGGAGATTTAAAAAAGTTGTTATATGGTAGTCATATACTACTAAGTTACTGAAGCATTTGTTACCAAGTTAAAATGCTTTCCAATATTTGGATGACTGCAGTCAATATTCAAAAGCCAATTATCATTCTGCCTTCAAAAAAAAAGGAAACTTTTTTAACCAGCATTCTCCTTCTATTGACATGTCTACAAAACCTGTGAATATGAATCCAAAATTTAACCACATGGACATCTTCTTATGTGTTTGTAATTTGTATGTTTTATTAAATATTAACTAGAGTTATTATACAGAGTTATTGTGATATCTAATTTTGATTATTTTGTCTCTTGTACCTGAGGAACAAGCAGGTTTTAGGAAAGGTAAGGGCATCAGATCCTTAGACATATCATAGAAAAATATAAAGAATTTAGTTTAATATAACTAAAATCTACATTCGATGTTTCGACCTTTATGTCAAGGTCATCTTCTGGAGCATACAACTATACACAGAAAACAAGCTACACTACAATCAAACTGGTTTGTTACAGACACTGACCAACCGCTACAACAATTGTTGGCCTGACCTCTGGTGAAAAAAAAAAATTATACATCAACGCTAGAGTCCTATGGGACTGTAGCGTTGATGTATAATTTTCAGTATAATTACTTCATAGTGTGTTGATGTAAAGATGTAAGAACTATAACAAATTCTTGAAAAAGTTAACAAGATAACAGGGCCTCCAACTCAATCCTAACAAGGCAAAGATTATGGGTCTCAAAGGAAATACAAACAGGGAAGCTCTTGAGAAACAAGTATACCTTAATGGAGAAAGAATCAAAGAAGTCAGCAAGTTTGAGTACCTGGGATCCATTATTAATGTGAAGAATTGCTGTTCAGAAGACATCAGAGAGAACATTAGGAATGGCTGAAACAACAGTCAGAGACTTGTCTAAAATCTGGAAGGATGAATCTATCTCCACAGGAACCAAGTTGAGGATTATGGATGCAGTTGTTTTTCCAACAGCAAGTTATGGATGTGAGACTTAAAACCTAAATAAGTCAGATAAGAAAAGGATAGCTGCTTTTGAGATGTGGTGTTTTACAGAAGGCTGCTGAGGATATCATATACTGAAAGGTGTACAAATAAATAGATGTTAGAAAATATCAGTAGAACTTTAAAGCTCCTTTAGGATATTGACAGATGATAGTTAAAATATTTTGGACACATTGAAAGGATGGAAGGAGGACTTCTCAGAACAATAATAGAAGGTAAAGTTTCTGTAAAAAGAGGAAAGGACAAGCTGTCATTGAGATGGATGCTGTGTGCAGAGTGATTGATATTCAGAGAGTTGAATCTTCCAGAAAAGCATACAACAGGACTACATGGCAAGGCCTGGTGTGTCACATCACCAAGCATTGGAGTGACCATATGGCATCTGTGGATGCCCAGTGAACAGATGAATGGTACCCCAGTAAATGGTGCATTGGAATCATTTCAACTTGACAAATTTTATATTCCTATACAAAAGCTGATTAAAAATCCATCAGGCCAGTTCCCATAATGATTTGTGTAGGGATGAATGGATGGATAAAATGACTTACAATATGTGTTTTTGCAAAATGTACCCAGAAGTTGATCTTTATAAACACATGAAATTTTTCATGACTTGTTTAAACTGCATTGTACAAGTATGTTTAACTTGTGTATATTGTGATCTACTCTACAATGAATGAGATGAAGTAAATGTTGACTTAATTTTTTTTGTTTAGTTGTACAAAATGTTTTCTATTTGTTATATATTTAGTTTAATCCTTTATCCAAGTGTAAGCAAACAAAGTTTGCCCCTGAAGTATCTTCAGGACTGGGACAACTCATAGCAAAGGTGGACACAGCTTCACATCACTTGCCTTAGTATCCCATAATGCAAAGCACATTCCTTGCAGACATGTATAATGCTATGCATTATGAGAAGGGTTACTACCCAGACTGGTTTCGACCTTTATTGAGGTCTCTTCAGTGGGAGCCAGACCTAGATGTGATACCAAGGTTGAAGCGATGCAGAAGATACGAGTTGCCAAAAGGTTACCTTTTGCTTCATGTACACTTTAATTAAATAATTGCAGACAAAGCAGAGTTTAGGTTCTTGCTACAATGCGTAATTATCAATACACTGTGCCAGAATAGATAGAAAGATCATATTTATTGCACTGCATTTCCTAAGATAGTGATTACTTGAATCTATGACTTGAAAGTGCCTGTTTCTCATATGTAAGTAAACATATTCTGCTGTTCATGAAGTGATGAGCCTTATTCTACTTATATATCTCCAGAGACATGTTGATTTGGATCCATGTTTTACCAATAACAATATTCCTATTCACTTATTTCTCTTTGATCTTCACACCAGTGTAAAGATATTTGAAAAAAAATTTTTTTTTTGTTGATGTAAAGATTTTTGAAATATCTTTCAGAGATCCATATGTCGACAGGACTTCACTACAAGGCTAGGAATCTGATGTGGTAATACCAATTGACTGGGAGTTGACATTCAGGAGTTATAATACAAAGGTGACAAAAGCTATTTAACCCATTCATGACATGCAAGGATGAATCATTTAATGTTTTACCTGCTCATGAAATAGGCCACAAAAGATGCTGGCCCATGTCACAGCTTCCACACATATTAATTGAAGGCACACATCATAAATTGTGCCATCTGTCTTCAATTGATATATTGAGGTTATACAGAAGAGAAAGAATGCATTACTTGGAAAAAGTTTCCATGTGGTTATGTAAATAATTATTAAGAGAATTTCATATTATGGTTCAGTAAACTATTAAATTTAAAATGATAATGAAACATTAACCAATAATGTAGATACATGAATCACATGCACTTGCTTAGTGAATTTAAAGCAGTAAAGAAAAATAAAGAGAAGGAAAGATTATACAGAAAAATATACCGTATTTTATTGATAGATGACGCGCACCTAATGTATAACTTGCATCCCCCAACATTTTCATCGCTCCTTTTGATGTATGGATAACATGCATATGCCAATTAGCGGTAGAGTTAGGAAGTACAGACAGAGGACAGAGGAATTCTTTAAAAGCACGTGCGTTGCTAGTAGCAGTGGTCGATTATTCCATACAATTCTGTTTTAAAATATTTCATAAAGTAAATCATTATTTGTTTATATTTTGTTATTAGATCTGAATTACCCATGGAACATATAAGTACTTCTCGGAGAAAATCCTACACAGCACAGTTCAAGCTTGAAGTGGTAGAAGTAGTAAAGGAAAAAGGGAATCGTGAAGCTTGTAGATTGTTCAGTGTTGGAGAAAGTAGTGTTCGTGAATGGCGAAAGGCTGAAAAAGTCCTGAAATGTTTACATACGAGGAAAGGTGCTTGTGGCCAACCATAGAAAAATAATTGTTTGATTGGGTTGTTAGTGAAAGAGCTAAAGGTAGGAGAATATCTACTGTCTGTGTGTTGCAGGAATCGAAAGGAATTGCGCAAAACAATAATATAAAGGATTTCAAGGCTTATCCATAAGTGTGCACTCCTCCACTAGTGTTGGACAAAATTTGCCATGCAACTGGGAAGTAGCTAAATTTCATTTGATTCTGAGAGAAAACTTGTGTGAAGTTGATGCTTGTCACTTTGGGAATATGGATGAAGTTCCCATAAGTTTTGGCATGCCTAGTTCTAGGACTGTGAATCTGAAGGGAGCAAAAGAGGTTTCAGTTTCAAAAGAGACCGTTCAAAAGGCATGAACGGTCTAACTTTACCGTGGTTCTCTGCGTAACTGCAGATGGTTCCAAACTGCCACCGATGGTGATTTTCAAAAGAAAGACTGTTCCAAAAGGTTGTGATTCCAAAAATATTATTGTTACTGCTAATGTTATAGGTTGGATAAATTCCGAGGTTATGAAATTTTGGTTGGAGAATGTGTGGCAAAAGAGAAAAATGGCATTTTTCAATCCAAAATCTTCGTTAGTGTTGGATTTGTGTAGGGCACACGTGACAGCAGAAGTTAAAACAATTGTAAGTATTCCAAATTGGCCATCATTCTAGTGGTTTAACAAAAAAACTCCAATCCCTTGATCTTGCAGTAAATAAATCATTCAAAGACAATTTGCAGGCTAAGTGGGAAGACTAGATGATGAATGGCATCCATGAATATAACAAAACAGGGCAGATGAAAAGAACATCACATAAAGATATAGTTACGTGGATTGTAGAAAGTTGGGCTGCTGTAAGTGAAAACGGTGTTAGAAATGGTTTCATTAAAGCACAAGGGAATGCAGTGGTGTCCGGTGACAATGATTATGAAGCTGAAGAAATACCAAACGAAATTTTTAACGCCATTGATTCTTTCATTATTGAGTCTGATGAAAATTTTTTGGATTTGAATAGTGTAATGTTCAATAAATATCAAGTAATACTTCTACCTTAGTTTTGTTATTACATTCGATTTACCTCTCATACCTTTCTAATGTATACCATGCATGTTAATTTTAAACGAATTTAGACTTTTTTGTATAGATAATGCGCACGTTATCTATCGAAAAATACGGTATACCAATCACTTAAAGGATTTCTATACACGGGGTTGGTATAATAAAATTCTATTAAGTGGAACAAATTTTGAGCATATAATCAATAGACATAAAGGAAATAATTGTACAGTAAATAACCCATGCCAACAGCACCTGTATACATTAATAGCTTATCGTATAACTTTATTTATTTTAATGTGCCTTCTACCCACAAAAGGTTTATTTGTAAACCTCTAGTATATTCATACCATAGGTGGGCTAAGTATTTTTTTGATTGATTTTATGTAGTTTTTATATTTTTATTCATTTTTTATTAATTTAAAAAAACCTGTGCTGTAGACCCAGTGTGGAACTTTTTCAAACCACTTCAGGCTTCCAATAAGCATAACAGTGGTCTCACACAATGTTTTGAAATTCATCTTCCACCTGAAGGTTCACAAACATCCATGCCTACAGATGGATTTGAACCTGCAGTCTGTTGGTTGGAGAACACATATGCTAATTGCTCAGCAAACCAAGCCAGCTACGCACTACATGGAAGAACAAATCCATCTGTCCATATTGTGTGTGAAATGATTCCTCTATTCATGGCATGAATCACATGCAGCTAGACCTTGATTTTTGATGTATGCAACCTATGACAGCATCTCATTAACATGTTAATTGAATACCTCCTCAACGTGCAATCAGTGAACTGGGGTATTGTTGGCTTCATGGCATATTGTTTAAGAAATACTTTTCATTGTGTATAATTTATGGAGACAAAATCATGTGTTCGAGTAATTACTTTACTTACAATCAAGAAAAATAACATTCAACATTTCGACTTCTGTATCAAGGTCATCATCAGGACCACATATGAACAAAACACAAGCTACATGCACTAGCCTGACCTGTGGTAAAAAGAAAAAAAATAAATAAAATAAAAAAATTTTTAAAAATTCAAATAAAATAAAACAAGTTTATATGTAATAAAAACTATAGTGAAATAATATACAGATAAAAAAAAAAATTCAAAGTGGAACTTCATTAAATTCACCTCTACAGTCCTGTTATCATAGATTTAGTTTAATTCTTTATCCAAGTGTGAGCAAACCAAGTTTACGCCTTAAAGTATCTTCAGGACTGGGGTAAGGTGTTACAACACTGGAAGCTCGTTGCAAAGGTGGAACAAGCTAACATCACTCCTATCTCAGTATCTCCCATAATGCAAAACACATCACCTTGCAGATATGTATAATGTTATGCATTAATAGGAAGGGCCACTACCCAGACTAGTTTCGATCTTTATTGAGGTCTCTTCAGTGGGAACCAGGCCCAAGTGGAGATACCAGGCAGAAGCATTAGCAAGGTCATCTCTACCTATAGGAGTTGCCAAACGGTGTGCCATCTTTTTATTAAATTACTCTGGATTTAGAGAAAGATGTTGAAAGTTTATTTTTCACTTGTTTAGACTATAATAAATTTAGTTTAATCCTTTATCCAAGTGTGAGCAAACAAAGTTTGCGCCTGAAAGTATCTTCAGGACTGGGGTAAGGTGGTACAACTCCGGCCACTCATTGCAAAGGTGGAGCAAGCTAACATCACTCCTATCTCAGTATCTCCCATAATGCAAAACACATCTCCTTGTAGATATGTGTAATGTTATGCATTAAGGGAAGGGCCACTACCCAGACACTGTTTGCTCACACTTGGATAAAGGATTAAACTAAATTTATTATAGTCTAACAAAGGGAAAAATGAACTTTGAACATCTTTCTCTAAATCCAGAGTAATTTAATAAAAAGGTGGCACACCGTTTGGCAACTCCTATAGGTAGAGATGATCTTGCTAATGCTTCTGCCTGGTATCTCCACTTGGGCCTGGCTCCCACTGAAGAGCCAGCCCTCAATAAAGGTCGAAATTAGTCTAGATAGTGGCCCTTCCTATTAATGCATAACATTATACATATCCACAAGGAGATGTGTTTTGCATTATGGAAGATACTGAAATAGGAGTGATGTTAGCT
The DNA here is from genome assembly GCF_054136105.1 of Typopeltis vanoorti. Classification (NCBI taxonomy): domain Eukaryota; kingdom Metazoa; phylum Arthropoda; class Arachnida; order Uropygi; family Thelyphonidae; genus Typopeltis; species Typopeltis vanoorti. Next base: position 122,932,097 of record NC_143562.1, on the reverse strand, counting down.
TGCTCCACCTTGCAACGAGCTGCCCGGTGTTGTACCACCTTACCCCAGTCCTGAAGATACTTTCAGGCGCAGACTTTGTTTGCTCACACTTGGATAAAGGATTAAACTAAATTTATTATAGTCTAACCAAGTGAAAAATAAACTTTCAAAGTCCTGTTATCCTTTGGTTTTCTTGTGTTGCAGTTCTGCTATCATGTTCTTTTGAATGCTTATATGGATTTGCAGATGGGTCTTCCAGACTCCTGGAATTGCTAATCCATCGTTCTTGTTGAGATTAGGATGATGAATCAGCATCTCACAGATTCTTTGAATTTTCTTTCAAAGCATGTTTTGGTGGTGGTGGTGTAGGGATTTTATGCCTTTTCAGTTAATTCTGTGACAAGTTTGGAGTGCATGGTTGGAAAGGCCCATTTTCACCATAGTGAAATAATTTAATCTGGCATTTGTGTTCATCTTTGCTTATTGAAATTGTGCAAACTGTTTTCCTCATGTAGGGTAAGTTGCAATTGCAATGGATTTTTAATCCATTGCAATTGCAACTTCCTTACCTTGCCTACCCCCCAGGTGGTAGGCAAGGTAAGGAAGGGGGGGATCTCTGGATGAGATAAGTATGCTTTTTAATTTTGGAGGAGGTTTGAATGTTGCTTAATATTGCATTTATGCAGTATTCTATTTTTTTCTGATATTTCCCTTAAATGTATGGTATGCTAAAGCTTTTTTTTTTACTTTTCATGGCAATCTTGTGGAGGATCGTGTGAATTGTTCTTTGTAGTCATTCTTTATAAAGGTTTGGCTGATATTTCATATTCATTCTTCAACTCCTACTTGTTGGAGCAAATTGTTAGGGCTTTATGCTTGAGGTTTCTAATGATCCCTAGTTTTTGTGTTGGATAGTAGTATGAATCTTTGTGTATGTATTGGCTTGTGAGTAGGTTTACAATAGACTGAAGGAAGCCATATGACAAATCTGTCTAGAAAAGGAAGATATTTATTGTTTTTCAATCTGGTGGTGAATTAGATGCATTTGTGTTGTTTGGCTGATGGCTTAGTTCTGGTTCTTGGCAGCTGTGGAACCAAATGGTGAAAATGCCATCGACATATCCGAGCCAAACTTTAGGCTTTAGACTTGCTGAATCTAGAGCACATTGCTTGAAGTCTTCCATTTAAAAGTTAGCCAGGGGAGTAGTGAACCCCTGGCTGTACCTCCATTTTGTAGTAGAAATTATTTTGCCACATGAAATACCCAGAGCAAAGTACATGGGCAAAAAAGACTGATATCAGCAAAACTTTGTTCTGTTGAAGAAGAGTTGTCATTGATCAAGATATTCATGAAAAGGGCAGTTATGTCAAAGCTGACTAATAAATCTTATGTTGAGTGTGATGTTTTTTATTTTTGTTTATGAAGAGTTGTGTATTTTTTTATATAGCAGCGGAAATGACTTACCAAGTTGTTGAGTGTCACCACTAATTTCTTTGTTAAATGACAATTAAGTTTATCAATTCCTTGAGCTATTGGTCATTGTGGTGCAATTGTTTTTGTGTACAGATAGGCTGTAAATTCTGGGAGCACAGGCATAATATGGATAACTGTTGTTGAACTGTTTCCTCTGGCCAAGTAGTCACTGACTTAAGTCTCTTTTTTTAAATTTTTTAATGTAGTTTGTAATGATTGTATTTAACCAATTGATACCTGTTGTGGATGTCAGTCAGTTCATTTCTTCAATGTAAGCTGTCTGATCAAGAACAACAGTAGCATTACCTTTGTCTGCCTTGGTAATAACAATTTCTTTGTTATTTCTTAGAGATTTAAAGGCTAATATTTCTGCTTTGGTTAGATTGCAATATGGTGTTTTATTATAATTTAGTATATTGGATGTTTCTATCCATATTTTATCAGCTGTTAGTTGCTCCTCGCTTTGCTTGTTTGTGATTGGCTGCTCCGCTAGGCATGGCATGTGGGTTGTCCATTGCTTTCTTGTTGTTTCAGTCGTTTGAACTTAGCTAGTAGTTTTTCATTGTTTTACACAAAACATGCTTTGCAGCATTGTCTGTGATCTTTTCAAGAATATCCGAAATATCAGGATTTTAGAAATGCTAGCCAATTAATCAACACAGAAACATGTATTTTTAGCTTACCATAGTGGCTCACTGCTTGTGGGTCAAATCTCCATGGATTTCAGCGATTCTTTCTTTCAAGGTTATGCGGTAATTAGCATTCATTTAGTAGAATTTATAAATAAAAGGCCTAACCAAACTAGTTAGGCTTTTGACATGTTTGTATAATTTGAGTCTCAGCTCAGGAAAGAATCTATAATAATCTCATTGCAGAATGGTGGTGCAAAGACTGATGTGTCCGTTGACCTATAAGTATCTCTGGAGTAATTATGAAGAATTCCAAGCAGTTTGGCAAGAACTTGCATACAGAAATGGGTTAATGGATAAGCTATACTTTGAAATGAACAACATACCAAACAATGGTTATATTTGAGCAATTTGTTCTTATTTTATAATAATGTAATGGTTAAGGAAATGGATATACTATGATATTATTGGACTTTGCTAAAGAATTTGGAAAGCTTGAAAGGCTGTTGTGTATACTGGATGATGTGGGATTGGAATAAAAGTGCACAGGGGACTGACGCAGACAGGTATCAGAAAATGTAATTGGGGGAGGGGGTAATCTACAAGATTTTAGGTGGCCAGTGGTGTATCCCCAGGGATCAGTTCTTGGAAAATTGTTGTTGGCCGAGTCATTAGCATATTCGCTCTCCAGCCAAAAGCTGCAGGTTCGAATCCTCCATAGGCATGAATGTTTGTGGTTGTCTGTGAAAATACTAGTGGAGGTGGTCAGCGGTAGATGGCGTTGGTGTAAATGATGAAGGTAGTTGCGATTCGCGGTTGTTGGTGGATTGAGTGGTGGAGACGGAGAGTTGTGGAATAGGTGCCCTCCTTTGATGAGTCTTTGGACTCCCTGGAAGCGTCAGGTAATAATAATTATGATTATTTTACGGGTATCTCCATGGAGGCAAAAGACACATTACAAGAGGCTTACATTAAGCATTATTTATACAATACCTATCATACCTCTAATTAAACGAATTCACTCTCGGTGCACTCATAGCTACCTCTGAAAATCAGTTCCTCTCATTTACTTAAATTTCAACACCCCTTTCAGTACACGCACTATGAGATATGGCATTCGACTGCATGCACATTAATAGAAGAGTATTATGATTATTTTACTGATATCACCATGGAGGCAAAAGCCACATTGCTGGAGGCTTACACTAAGCATTGTTTACACATGTGAGTCTATGCCATTACACTTAACTGTAGCAATGGTGTTGACGTTGGTAGACATGTATCATTGAGCATTATTTTCCTTCTTATGGAGTTGATGAAGCAAATGGTCCAAGGCTATGACATGTTTGTGAGCAATTTGTTTGTTTGTTGTTTCCATAAGTGTTACAGTCTTTGAAATGCAGCCAACTGAAAACAACAGTAAAACTTGGGATACCAAAGCAGTCACTACAGAGAATCCTTAAGGAGCTGGGTAGTACCTTTTCATACATCATTCAGGTGGACCAGTGTTTAACAGCAACTGAGTATGCTACATGGCAGGAATACTGTGCACATGTGCTGGCCAATGTCTATGAAGATTTGTTCTTCCTCCATAATATCTGGTCCTTGGACAAAGTGAATTTCAATCTAAGTGGTCATGTAAACAGTCGAACCTACAGGTGTCTTGGTTTCTCAAAACCTGAATTTGTCCAAGAGAAACCTTTTCATATTAAGAAGGTCACCACATAGTGTGCGGCTTCTGGCCATGGCATAATTGGGCCCTACTTTATTGAAGAGGGTGGTGAAAACATGACCTTGAATAGCAAATGCTACATTGAGAATATGTTGGTTCTGTTCACCCAGGATTTGCATTAGATGTGGCTTGCAAAAAAAATATTCCATTTTTGTGCACAGATATTCCAATAGGATGGAGCAACCTGTCGTACATCACATTGCTCTAGAGCTACGTGATCAGAATACTTCCCTGGGAAGCTCGTTTCAGTGTTCACAAAATTCCTTTACCCTTCCTGTTCTCATGATCTTGCATCACTTGATGCCTTTCAGTTTCTTGACATCAGTAATTTATAGTATAGCCAAGAGAAAAAATCTTTCAACATCTGTCTCTAATCCAGAGTATTTTAGAAACAAGGTGTGACACCTTTTGACTACTTGTATATGGTAATATGACTTCTGCATTATTTCAACCTTGATATCACTTTTGGATCTGGCTCCCACTGATGAAACCTCAATAAAGGTCAAAACCAGTCTAGGTAGTTTGTTTCTAAGGATATGTGCTTTGCATTATGGAATACTAAGACAGTTGATGTGAAATCATTAGCCTCTATGTACAAGTAGTCTATATTGTGAAGTTACTTCACATGCAAACTTGAATCAAGGATGAAACCAAGAATATAATTTGGCATCTGTAATTTACTTGATGCCTTTGTTTGAGATATATTGAAGGAATGGGTATTCCACCATGACACACCTTCAAATCTTGATGAATGAAGAGATAAAATTACACGGTATGTCCAGCATTTGGGGAGACTACGAATTTACCCTTGTGCTATGAAACCTGTCTTGAAAGACAAGGTGCCTATTTGAGCATGTAACTATCATCATTAATGCTTAATCCATCAAGATTCTACCAATAGTTGTGCATGTTCATAGCATCATGTGTAAACATATATATCTTTGTTAATAAACCTGTTTAGTTCATAGCATATATCGTTGTAGTTATTCAGTAGGTTTTTTTTGCTCCATACTGTATTCAAAAATTTATGTTGTTTCAGTTTTATAGAATCTCTTTACTATCTTATAAGTTTCTATTATGTGCCCTCTCTTCCACCTGGCAACTAAACTCTGCAGTTCTCACATCTTCAATTTATTTTCATAGAAAGCATTACACTGACTGTTACTAGCTTGGTTACTCATTTCTGAATCCTCTCTGCCACTTCCATATCTCCTAAAAATCCCATTGGCCGAGTCTGTGCACAACAGTCAAGATGCAGCTAAATCATAGCCATATAATAATAATAATCCTTACTTGTTAATGTGTTCTTCAATATCCCAGTAATCCTTTCATCTGTAGGCCTCATCAGTTTCCTGCAGTCCAGTATCATCAGCGTCATACAAATTATGTGATCTTTTCATTTTAAAGTTTATTACCTTACATTTTGCAATATTAAATTGATGACCACTGTTGTCCTTTGCCCACACTGCCAACTTATTTAAATCACCACAGGATATCTATATCACTTTTATCAGCTATTGCCTTTCCCTGTTTTGCATTGTCAGCAAACAACTGGGGGGCCCTCACCTCACTTCAAATTAATAATATAGTAGTCTCCCTTTATCTGTGGGGCACATGTTCCAAGACTCCCAGTGGATAGTACTGAACCCTAAATATACTGTTTTTTTCTGTACATACATACCTATGATAAATTTAATTTTTGAATTAGGCTCAGTAAGATATTAACAACAATAACTAATAATAAAATAGAATGATTATGACAACATACTGTAATAAAAGTTATCTGAATGTGAATGGAATCTTAGCAACCTCAGCATACATTTTCTTTATTATTTATTTATTCATTATTTTATAAAGTCAACAACTTTCACCTTTTTACTTAAAAGGAAGCACTTGATAGCTTCTCTTTGGCATATGCGAATTGCCAGTATCACTACTCTTACCCTTTGGGGCCATTATTAAGGAAAATGAAGGTTACTTGAAAACAAGCACTGCGATGCTGTGACAGTCGTTCTGATAACTGACTGCTACTCAGAACGACCTGCATTTTAAAACTTATGAATCGTTTATTTCTGGACTTTTCCATTTAATGTTTTCGGACAGCTACTGAGATATTATAACTAATAATTAAGGAATTGACAGCGTACACTAGAAATATAAATTAAATAAACTTTAATATATACTTTCTGATATTTCGGCAAACGTCACGTTGCCATCTTCTTGGGAACTTATTACAAAGACACGTGCACACAAGTACTAAATAACAGCAAATGAGAACAGAAGCTAAGAAGTTAACGTTTTCCTAAAGTCCTGATGGTGCCCCCTGGCGGGCTATATTGGTAGTTCTTGGCCTTTGGGCTGAAGTTCTTCTGATAAATGTTTCCCAAATTTGGGGCAGTCTCATGCATCCAAATTTGTTGAGGTTTGGCATGTTCCTAAGGGCTGAGGCCGATTCCATGAATAGTCTTTCATATTTGAACTTGCTGCGGTGTATTACTGTGGCTTTCTTCCATCTTATTCTGTGGAGAGTATCCAGGGCGTGGTCTGCAAGCCCACAGTGGCTGTACTTATGAAATCGGATGTAATCCTTGTGTTCTGAAATTCTGATATTTGTTGTCCTGCCTGTTTGGCCAAAGTAGGACTGTTTACAGCTGCAAGGGACCTGGTATACACCAGGTAGGTCTAGGGGAAGTGTTTGTTCTTTAGTGGAGCGGATAAGGGATGCCAATTTTCTATGTGGTCTGTAACAGGTGGTCAAGTCATGTTTTTTTAAGATTTTGTTGATTTTTTCCGAGGTGCCTCGGATGTAGGGAATGGTGATGGATCTAGAATAATCTTTTTTGTGAAGGGGGAGAGTGGTGGGTTGTGGATAACTGGGTTAAGTATTTTTTGGATTCTTTTGGGGGGGGGGTAGCCATTGGCTGAGAAAGTGTCACGGATGTGATTTAATTCAGTAGTTAGGACTTGATCATTAGAACAGATTATTTTTGCCCTGTTGAATAGTGTCTTGATAACTCCATATTGTTGTGAGGGGGGGGGGTGATGGGATTGTTGGTGAATGTATCTACCTGTATGGGTGGGTTTTCTATAAACTGAGAAAACCAAGGTTCCGTCAGGTTGGAGGGTGACTAGTGTGTCTAGGAAGGGGAGGTTATTGTTTGCCTCTCTTTTGGTGAACTTGATTCTCGGATGTTGGTTGTTTAAGTGTGTTAGGAAGGAGAGGAGCGAATCTGGGCCATGTGGCCAAATAGCGAACACATCATCAACGTAGCAAAGCCATATGGTAGGTTTTTGTGGGGCTGAGTTTAAGGCTTTCTCTTCAAAAGTCTCCATAAAGAAGTTAGCCAAGGGTGGGGAAAGTGGTGAACCCATGGCTGTCCCCTCTATTTGTTTGTAGAATTTTTCCTGCCAAACGAAATAGCCTCAGTTCATTGTAAACTGAAATAGGGCTGAGATATTGGGAGGAAATTTAGCTTGGATTAGCTCTAAGGTTTCTTTGAGGGGGACATTCATGAATAAGGAGGAGACATCAAAACTGACCATTATGTCATTATGTTGGAGTGTGATGGTTTTCTATACTGGCTTTGAAGTGGGCTGAGTTTTTTATGTGTGATGGTGTGTTGCCAGTATAGTGTGAGAGCGCTTTGGCTAAATGCTTGGCTAGTTTGTAAGTGGGGGAATCAATGCCATCCACTATGGGACGTAATGGCACATTATCTTTATGAATTTTTGGGAGCCCATATATGTGGGGGGGGGGTCTAGAGTTATAGGGTTTCAGTCTGTTGGTAATCTCCACATGGCAAGAAGTGACCTTCTTAAGGAGCCTATGGAGTTTTCTAATTTGAGAGTTGGTGGGATTATATTCAATAGGGAGGTAAGTGGATCGATCTAATAGTAAGGCCTTGAGCTTACCTGTGTAGTCATTAAGATTGAGTACCACAGTGGCGTTCCCCTTATCCGCTTTGGTGATCACTATTTCTTTGTTTCTCTTCAATTCTTGTAGTGACTTGTATTCACTAATGGATAAGTTGGATTTCGGAGGCTTTGCTTTTGTGAGAACACGGGCTACATCCAATCTGACTACATCAGCATCTTCTCTACTCTTCATAGTTTGTACCAACACAATGCACTAATCTAATATCCAACTCCATCTGCTCTAGTTTGACTATCAACCTATCGTGGTAATCTATCAAAAGCGAAATCTAAGTATACTAAGTAACGACTATGTATCACTCTCCTCTGTTCAAGGAAGTCATCACCTTATTGGAATAAGTAAGTAGATTATTAAAACATGACCTTCCTTTACTTCCTTTAGCAAATCTATGCTGTCCATCAAAGATAATACCATTGTTGTCAACCCTATTTCAACATTATTTCAAAGTCGAATAACTGTAGAAACTGTGTAAGTTTTGTAAGTTGGCCTGAGAGCTTATGAGAATACAATCCTTGGCATCTCCGAGTTGCCTTAGCTTGCACTACTTAAGTTAGTTTAGCGGCCTCTCTGCAATTCAACTCAGGGATGCCGAGGATTGTATTCTCCCAAGTTCTCAGGTCAACTTATGAAACTTTCATAGTTTCTACAAACATTTGGCTTTGAAATAATGTTGGATCTAACATCCACTTTGCCGATGTAATTATAAGTTGTTTATTTCAGGAATTTTCCATTTAATATTTACAGACCGGGGTTCACTGTGGATAACTAAAACCTCGCTAGTAAACCTATGGATAAGGGGGGAGACTACAGTATACAAATTAAAGGTGCCCTAGTATAGAGCCCTATGGAACTCTAACATATACTACTCTCTGATGCCTGTTCACCATCAGAGAGTAGTACAGGGTGATTCAAATAGATGGACTCAATTTCATTCAGCTATATTTCCTGAACTATATGTCGTATGCGAATGATCTACATTACATTTGAAAGAGGAGGTTCTAAAGTTTGAAATACTACTGCCAGAGCACTTGCCTAGTGCACAGCCATGCAGCAGCATCAATTTTGAGCAAAATGGCTGCTCATAATGGTTCGTTTGCACGAAGAGCATGAACCAGCTGTAGGGCTTATGGTTTGAACAGTAAACGGTGCTTCAACACACGTCAGACAGTTGCTTGTGGTATTGCAAGTTCTCTGGTCACTCTACAGATTGACTTGCTTGGGCTATGCTCAAGTCTGTTGAATTTGTCTCATGTTCCCCTCCGCTGTCTGCCCGAGTTTTTTCCCTTACACAGACAACCTGTTTGCTCAAATTGATAATTCCAACGACAAATGATCTTCCTTGTTGAAACAACGATGAAACGCACGCTGTACTGCAGTCACTGAACTCGGTTTTAATGAGATCATGAACACAAAAAATTTTGTGCTGCATAGTAGCCATTTTGCTCACAACTAATGCTGCTATGTGCTAGGCAAGTGGTTTAGCGGTAGTATTTTAAACTTTAGGACCTCCTCTTTCGGTTGTTATGTAGATCATTCACATATGATCTATAGTTCAGGAAATATAGCTGTACGAAATTGAGTCCATCTTTTTGAATCACTCTGTATATTCATGTTTGTTCCAACTTATCTAATAGTTGAAAGTTTTTTCACTTAATTATACCATAAATTAATGATGCCGAGAAATTGTATTCTTGATTTAATTCTTTATTGAAATATAAGCAAACAAAGTTTGTGTGTGAAGTATCTTCATGACTGGGCTACTTGTATATAGAGGCCAATGACTTCACATCAGTAGTCTCTATATACAAGTAGCCCAGTCATGTAATCCAAATGCAAAGCACACCTCCTTTTGGTGTGTATATTGCTATGCATTATGGAACGGGCCACTTCTCAAACTGGTTTTGACCTTTATTGTGGTCTCATCAGTGGGAGCCAGACCCAGATGGGATACCAAGATTGAAGTAATTCAGAAGTCATATGTTTTCCATATATAAGTAGTGAAAAGGTGTAGCATGTTATTATTAAATTACCTTGGCATCTTCCTGAGTCTGGCTCCCACTGATGAGACCTTAATAATGGTTGAAACTGGTTTGAGTAGTGACTTTCCCCTTAATGCTTAGCAGTATACACATCTGTAATGTAATGTAATAATGTAAAGCACACATCCTTTACATTATGGAATATTGAGGCAATTATTTTGAAGTCAACATCTTCTATATCCAAGTAGCCTAGTTGTGAATATACTTCGAATACAAACTTTGCTTGCACTGAGGTCAAGGATTAAACAAGCATATAATTTCTTGTCAAGTATAATTTTCTTACTAACCAAGTGAAAAGACTTTCTACAACTCTGATTTGCAAAAAGTTTTCACACTTGGAGAGAATGGGATGTTGTTTTCCATTGAATTCTATAATATTGTTTATTCATGGAACCAGAATGTTCATTATCATTTATTAAAGACAGAGTTAATTCTGAAGTTTACTTTAATGTTTTTTGTTGAAGAACTTTGTTCCTTTATTATGGATTACTCTATTAATATTGATAACTTACTTCCAACAGGATGGCAGCCTTTCCCATGCAGCCAGATATGTATAACTCATAATGCATTTGATTTATTGAAGGAAAAAGAGAATGCCTCAAGCTGTTTTCCTTGTTATTTCTAATGTGATTTTGAGCAGTCACCTCAGCCACTAGATTTAAACTTGATTGTTTCAAGAAAGCAATACAGCAAACTCAGCAGAAACTTTGCAAGCTACAAAATTTCATTAACTGACGTTATTCCACATGTGTAAAGACACATCTTGAAGGCTACATTTCCTATGTGTGTATATTCATTTGAAATGCAAAAATAGTAAGCCTTATCCTTCATAACATGCAAATTAGCCTGCACACTCTCATACTTAATTTAAAACAAGATACACTTGCTTCACAACATTAATGTTTGCCATAATCTGAACAACTGACTCACATTAGGGTTTGTACTGATAGTTAAAAAAGCACTTTATATGATGCACTTTGTATAATTTCTGAATACATATAACAGCATCCACCAAAGTCTGGCCTTCCATCATTAATGAACTCTTATGGTGATGGAATAATATTATTTTTTCTTGATATTCATATTTATTTTACTATATGAAAATGGCAAACTTATACACAAAACTTCCCATTTTTATTTACATTTTTATATATTTTATTATTTGTTATTTTAATTTACATTTTAATTGAAATAATTGTTTTATATATATATTCTTTTTTTAATAGCCATGTGCTTTACCATTAATAGTTGACAAGCACAACGACCTTAAAGCTGTTTCTTCAGAAACGGTATGTATCAATTTAACTTACAACTTTAGAAAGAAACAATTATGGAAATGATCCAAGAGGATAATAATATAAAAGATAGCAATGACACTATGTGACAACCTATAAATATATTAGTGTTTTGTGCTTCAAGGTTGCTGGTTTGAATCTAGTGAGATATCAGCATCCTTGGAACACAAAACACTAAGAAAAACAAGTACTGAGAAAGATATACAAAACATAATGGAAGTTATTCAAATTGTATGTGAAAAAAAAAAGCCCTTCAATAGCTAGGCTGGAAATAGTCTTAAAATTAGTTTCTTAAATACAGCAATGTGTGTGGAGATTAGGAAAATACTTTGTTGTTTCTAGATTCCAAAAATGGTCTTTCAGATTTTTAATGGTTTCTAAGAGGACAGTGTTAATCCTTAGTTGAACAGATGATGGTTGCTAGTTGGATGTGTAGTTTAAAATTGATATGAAGATTATATTTATATCAATCCTTGACTTTCATCCCCTTCCTTAGAGATATCCTGAACATAAGAATAATTTTGCAGTACACTTATGCATATAGTGGAATAATATTATAAATATATAATATTACAGAATACAGAATAATATTATTCTGTATAAGAGGAGTTGTAGCTACTGAAAAAAAATTTTTAGTATCTACAACTAAAATATATGCTACAGATAATAACAGCATTGGAAACTATTGTGTCATAGTTTCCAATGTAGTACTGGACCAGATAAACTGGACTGTGTGTTAATGTTTAAAAAATGTAGATTATTAGACTGGTGTGATTGTTCGTTTTGCTAACCAATGTGTGTTGTGTGAGAGAGAGAGAGAGAGGACAGTTTTCTAACTAGAAAATATAGGAAGCTTATGAAGAAATGAAGTAATAAAATGTCTTGAAAGGACAAACTTTTTGTTCATTGAATTGAATTGAATTGACTTGAATTGAAATTGAAACGACTTGAATTGAAATTGAAACATTGAATACTTAGAAACAAAAATCCTATATAATGTTTTTTTTTGCCATGAGATGAAATAACAGTTGCATTTTCAGTACATGCAGCCAACTATGGAATCTGCACGTGACAGTATTTAGAGTTTTTTGCTTTTAAGTATTCAATATCTAAATGTCAAGGGGGTAATTGTGCAACTTAAAAAAACGAACAAGTCTCTCTTGTTGATAAAGTTGTGTTGATGTTAATCATGCTTGCCTTTTGAGAATGACATTTTCTAAACTAGTTTTTAATGCAATCAAGTATATATGTTACATTTTTATTGTCATCGTTTGTACCATTGTAATATTCTATTTATTCATTTATCTTAATTTCAACTGCATCTTTGTTATCCTTACACATGCTGCAATCCCAGCACCTTACACCTCACTTAACCTCTATCTATTTACTCTAATAAAACTATAATCTGCCTAAAGTAAACTTCTCTATTAATACCTTTTAATCTTATTCCATGATCCCACTGTTAGTGAACAGACTTTAGGTTATTAGCCTATCCACGATATACAGGTCATCAATTCTCACACTAAACAATCAGAAAAATTTATTTGATTAATGACTATGCAATTCTGATTGCTATTTAAAGTCTGAGAATTAAGGTATGGAACACATGGCAATTCTCAATCTGATGTGCACACAGGTTTGCTAGTTTTTTAGAGATAGTGCATTGGCAATAGATCAGGCAAGGTAGGTAAACAAAACATTTTATTCTTACTAGAATGAAACTACAATTCACAAAGAAAATGGGAGAAATTATCTCTCTCTCAGCCTTTTCATATACACAGTAGGTATAACATATCATGTTGGAGGCTTAATGGAATGTATACAGCACTCAGAAAGGGTTAACATAGGTTTAATACTTCCTATATTTCCTAGAACACCAGGACATCTTCGGGGATTACTAAAACAAACTAATGTAACATGAACACAAATATTAAACAATACTAAGCCCAACCACATGTGTGACACTAAAGTCCTATCTAGGTAGAATGCCCTCTAAAGGCGGTTGTAGGTGGCCTTGAATGTAAGGTAGGACCTCTGGTGATGAGTGTTTCCCAAATCTTCGGAAGTTTAAGGCAACTGTATTTATTGAGATTTGGTTGATTTCTGAGAGCTGCTGCTGCTTCTCAGAATAGTTTTTCTTTTCTGAATTTGCTGTGGTGGAGTATGGTGGTTTTCTTCCAAGAGACCCAGTGGGTGGTTTTCAAGACATGGTTAGCCAAGCCTGACTAACCATAGTTGTGTTTACAGATGTAAGACTTGTGTTCCTCCAGGCGGATGGATGCTGATCTGCCTGTCTGTCCAAAGTATGCCAGCTTACAGGAACAGGGTACTTTGGAAACTCCAGGCAGAGAGAGAGGAGGGAGCTGATCTTTCGTAGAACGGATAAGGGTAGCAAGTTTGCGGTGGGGGCTTATATGCTGTGTGTAGGTTGTACTTTTTTAGAATCTTGGCTATTTTTTTGGATGTGCCACGGATGTAGGGTATGGTGATGGCATTTTTAAATTCTTGTTGACAAGAAGGACGGGGAATGGGGGGAGGAACTGATTATTTTTTTGATACTGTGATCACTGTAGCCATTGGAGAGGAAAGTGCTGTGTATGTGGTTAAGCTCAGTAGTGAGGGCGGTTCCAATGGAACAAAAATTGTGGGCTCTCTTGGTAAGAGTTTTAATAATGCCAAATTGTTGAGAGGGGTAGTGGTGGGAGAGTTTGTGAATGTATCTGCCTGTGTGTGTGGGTTTTCTGTATACAGTGAAGGCAAGTGTACCATTAGGCAGGCATGTAACTAAGGTGTCTAGGAAGGGTATACAATTGTTCTTTTCCTTTTCCGTAGTAAACTGGATTCTTGGATGCAGGCTGTTGAGATGACTGAGGAAGGAGTCTAACGTGTCTGGGCCATGAGGCCAAATAGAGAACACATCATCTACATATCTTAGCCAGATAGAAGGTTTGAGTGGGGCTGAGTCTATGGCTCGTTTTTCGAAATCTTCCATATAAAAATTGGCAAGAGGGGGAACCCATGGCAGTTCCCTCTATCTGCTTGTAGATTTTGTTCTTCCAAGAAAAATACCCAGAGTTAATGGCAAAGGAAAAGAGATCTAAGATGGCAGACGGAAAAACGTTTTCTAAGAGAGATAAGGTGTCAGTTAAGGGAATATTGGTAAACAAAGAGGATATATCAAAGCTTACCAATATGTCTGCGTTAATCAAGGTTTAATTTTCTATGAGAGCTTTAAAGTGGGTAGAGTTTTTTATATGGGATGTGGACCTTCCAGTGAGGGGGGGGGGGGGATCAGAGAGTTGGCCAGCTGTTTAAACAGTCTGTAGCATGGTGCGTTGGTAGCATCTACTATAGGTCTAAGTGGGGAATTGGGTTTGTGGATTTTTGGTAAACCGTATATTCGGGGAGGAACAGAAAGATTAAAGTTTTTTTGCGATGTCAGGGGGCCAGATAGATACTTTTTTAAGTAAGATTTTTAATTTCTTAACTTGTGTTTTTGTGGGGTCATGTTCTAGAGGGATGTAGGTAGTGCGATCTCGGAGGATAATATTCATTTTACGATTGTATTCACTGGTATTAAGAACGACTGTGGCATTACCCTTATCCACTCTGATGATGACGATATGTTTTTTTTTTTTTTGCGTAATTTCAAGAGAGCCGTGCGTTGGACATACGATAAATTACTTTTTGGAGGCGAAGAATGAGTGAGGGTGTTGGCTTCGTCAAGTCTGATGCTGTTGGTTATCTCCGACGGTAAGCGACTGATCTCACATTCGATGTTAAACATTACATCAAGCACCGGCACTTCCTTCGGAGCGACGCCGAAATTACAGCTGAGGCATAGGGCGCTGACGGCATCTCTTGGACACCACCCACAGAGTCTCTTGGAAGAAAACCACCATGCTCCACCACACAAATTCAAGAAAGAAAGACTATTCTTAGAAGCAGCAGCAGCTCTCAGAAATCAAACAAATCTCGATAAATACAGTTGCATTAAGCTTCCGAAGATTTGGGAAACACTCATACCAGAGGTCCCACCTTACATTCCAGGGCACCTACAACCGCCCTTAGAGAGCGCTCCACCTAGATAGGACTTTAGTGTCACCCACGTGGTTGGGCTCAGTATTGTTTAATATTTGTGTTCATGTTACATTAGTTGTTTTTGTAATCCCTGAAGATGTCCTAGTGACTAGGATGAAATATAGGAAGTATTAAACCTATGTTAATCCTTTCTGAGTGATGTATACATTCCATTAAGCTTCCAACATGATATCCTCACACCACTTAAGCCTCTACACATGAATTCTAGGTATAACATGCAGTTAATTTTTACACACAGCACTTATTTAACCCTATCATAATGCTAATTTATCTGAATTAAACATGTAGTTATTCCCTATGTCACAACTTAGCTAAATTCTTATACAAGTTAACATTCATTTTCTCTTTCATGACCATAACTTATTAATCAACTGATTACTAACAATTTCCTTTAGGCACCTTCATTACACATACAAATTCCAATTGTAAGCTTCTAAAACATTAACAAAATTGTGCTTACTTACTGTAACCTTTACATACACAGTCCAGTCAATTTGAACAAAACTTCAGGTAGGTTATCTTGACCTTGCGTCTTCATCCTGGATAACGACTGTTGCTTGGACGATGTGGGCAGTTCTCTCTATTGAAGCTTCTGGGATAGTAAGGTTGACTTTTCTGTCGGGAACTGGAAAGGAACTGCCGAAGTCTCTGTTACGACCGCAGGTAGTAGCACTTCCAGCACATCCATGCTTTCAAACAGGAGTCCCGTTGAAAAACGGCCTTGCCTCCACACACTGGAACTCCTTCCTCCAAGAAAGGAAAAACTTAGAACCTAAAAATCGTGAACCTTGCTGGTTTGTCTCGGTCCTCTTTTATATCTTAATTAATCCTTTGTTACTACGATGTAGTTTCCAGGATTACCTGCCAGCATGATGACGTCACTTCGGCTCCCTCCATTCATGTGCGAATATTTTTATGATCGCAAGAACTTGCAAACTTTTGTTTTTGCTTAGTCATCATTCTAATCTGGATTAATCCCATCCTTTCTGTTTTACATGCAATTCAATGGGAATTACATTACATTTTTTAATTTTAATTAAATTATGCATTTTTACATTAAAATTATTACATTTATTTTATTTATAACATAAGTTCTATTTTGTATACGTTTGGAAACCTCTGTAAAATCGAACTTGAAAAATTAATTTATTGTAAGAGATTTTACATACATACATATATATATATATATATATATATATATATATATAGACACACACACACATTATCTACCAATAATTGTCCCGACACCCCTGTTATTTGAAGTTATGGAACATTCCAGGTTTGTTAATAACATAAAAACTGGTGAACAGATGTAGGTAGCAGTATTTTGTCATAGCAGTTCAATACGGTTGGTATGGCAACAGGATGTGAAGTCAGTGACTTCAAGATAGGTGTCATCGTGGGATATCACATTGGTGGCGTATCCATACATGCCATTTCCATCGAATATGGCATTTATCAAAAATCAACAGTTGGTGATATGATGGACAAATGGTGACATTCTAGCATCACTTGTGCAGGAAAACACCCAGGGCTGCTGCCAAAAATGACTGAGACAGGAGTGTGTTAAAATGGGTGGCACATAAAAACTGGACAGTCAGCACAGACCATCCGTGATGAGTTCCAGAGCTCCAGTAACACCATTTTGAGCACTAATAGTGTACAAAAAGAACTCCATTTACTAGGTGTTATTTCTGGAAAAATTCCCATCGTCGTCATCATCAAATTCCTACCATGTACCCTCAAGGGGTGTACAGGATATGATAGTACTACATGAAAAAAATTACATCATTACTAACTTCCTATCTACAATTTTTCTCCAAATAAGTCTGTTACTTGTCAAGACTCCAACATTATCAGATCTCATATTTCTATCATCTAAGGCACTTTGTACCGTATGAATCCACCTATATCTTGGTCTTCTTCTGGGTCGTTTTGCTGCCAACCTGGCAGAGAACACTTGTTTTGCTAATCTTTCTTTGCCCATTCTGTTTAAGTGACGATACCACCTGAGATTATCTCTGCTAATGCATTCCTGGATGGTGACAATGTCCAGTTCTTTCCTAATATCCTTGTTTTTAATATGATATTGCCATTGATGCCATCTGTTCACGCCTTTAATCTTTCTCAGGACTCTCATATCTGCAGTCTCTAGTCTTTGGTCAAGTGTTTTACTTCTGACCCAGTTCTCAGATCCATAAGTTAAAACTGGTTTGAACTCTGTCTTGTATACAGCTAATTTAGTGTTCCGACTAATTTCTCTCTTATTCCATATGAATTTATTCAGTTGATTTGCCACCATACCAGCTTTGCTGATTCTGTAGTCTATTTCTGTATTTAATTTACCATCTTCACTAAAAATCGTGCCTAAGTAGCTGAAATGTTTTACTTGTTCCACAGGTTCTCCATTCACAACACAGTTGACATTTTCAGTGATTCTGCCTATTTTCATTGTCTTTGTCTTTTTATTGCTGACCTTCATACCATATCTATTACAGCAGTTATTCAATTTAGTCAGAGAATCTTGCAGACTTGTAGCGGATTTATTTAGAAGTATAACATCATCCGCATAAAGCAAAGAGCTGACATCGACATCTCCAATTTTGATATTATGTTTAATACCACTTTCCTTCATAATGTGATCCATATAGATAATGAATAACAGAGGGGATAATGTATATCCTTGTCTCACACCAGATTTAACATTAAACCATCTTCCTGTACTTCCTTCAATTCTAACTGCTGACTTACAACTGAAATAAAGACTAAGTATTGTTTCATATGATGTCCCATTAACACCATATAACTGTAGCGTATTGAATAGCTTCTCTCTTGGCACCTTGTCATATGCCTTTTCCAAATCAACAAAACTTAAATACAGATCTTTGTTATATTCCCATGCTCTCTCGACTATTTGTCATTAAGTGAAGATCTGATCCTGACAGCCTCTATTTGGCCTGAATCCAGATTGTTCTTCACCAAGCTTTTCTTTCACAATTCTTCTCAACCGTTTCTCAAGTATGCATGCATAGATCTTGCCAGGAACACTCAGTAGGAAAATTCCTCTGTAATTCTCACTTTCAGTTTTATTTCCCCTTTTATATATGTGTACTATGAGAGCTCTACTCCAATCATCGGGAATTCGTCCCTCTGTCCAGGCTTTCTGAACTATGCAGTGCAGCCACTGTAAGACTTTTATACTACCATACTTCAGCATTTCTGGTCGAATATCATCTACTCCTGCTGCCTTTCCACATTTCAAGCCTTTGATATCTTTTTGTACTTCAAGTATGGAGATGTATTCCTGACTGTATGCCTGTTGAGTGTTTTTTTTACCACTTTGCTATCACCGCTTGCTTCATTTAGCAGTTTTTCAAAGTAATTACTCCATACTTCAAGGATATCTTTTTTCTCCCACTTTCATGTCACCTTTATCATCTCTAACTCCTTTTACAGCACTCTTTTCTCCATTCCTAAGCTTCTTAAACAACCTCCAGAATATTTTGCCACCTTCTTGATATTTATTTTCTTTATTCTTGCCAAAGTCCTCCCATGATTTTGTTTAGCTAGTTTTACACAGTGTTTAGCATTCTTGCATTTGTCTCTGTATTCTCTAAGAGCACAACCTGACTTATTTGCCAGGAACTTTTGATATGCTTTCTTCTTTTCCTTCACTGCCTCTTTAATTTCCTGTGTCCACCATGGAGTTCTGATTTTTTTTATCCTTGCAGACAACCTCACCACATGCCTCTCTGGCAGAATCAATGAATGTTTCCTTCAGAGCTTGCCACTAAGTCACCAAGGTTTCATCCCTGTTCTCAAACTCTTTCATTTTTTTCTTCAATAATCTTTGTGTATTTTAGTGTACGGTTCACATTCACTTTAAACTTTCTTACATGTTATTCTTTTCAATATGAAATTCAATTTTATCCTGCTCAAGACTGAATAGTGATCACTTCCAATTTCAAATCCTCTGTATACTCTGGTGTCCTGCACCAAGGAGAAAACATCACTATCAACAATAACATAGTCAATGAGACTTTTATTATTTCTTGCTTCTTCTCTCCATATGAATTTGTGTACATTTTTATGTTGGAACATGGTGTTAATAATAACCAGTCCATGTCCTGAGAAGAAATCCAACAGATATTTGCCATTATTATTAGCTTTGCTCTTTTCTCCAAATTTTCACAAAATATTTTTGGATGTCTGACAGCCATTTCCTACTCTGCTATTTAGATCCTCAACAAGGACCAACTTTTCATTTTTCATTGTGTCAGTTACTTTTTCTAAAGCCTCAAAAAAATTCCTCTACTTCAACCTTAGTAGAACCTTCTGTGGAACCATAGGTACAAATAAGTCTCATTATTCAGTTTCCCATTCTCATATTTGCCCACATCACTCTACTTGAGACTGACTGCCATTTAAGGAGATTAGCGTCATATTTTGTGTTGAATACTATGGCTACTCCTTCTTTTCCTTGATTGTCATTGCTTGAATATAACATTTTGTATTTATTGCTCAGAAAGATCTCACCAGTTTTTGTCTTTTTTGTTTCAGTCACCCCCTATTATGTCGATCTGGTACTTATCTAAATCCTCAGCTAGCTCCATTTCTTTGCCATTCAGGCTTCCAATGTTAGAAAAGGTGGGTGCTTAAGGGTCAAAGCTATATAACTGAGAGGAGACCTCCACATAGCCTTTAAAGGAATGCAGAGAACCGACCAGGGCTTCTGACCTAATGTCCAATCCTCACTTTTTCGTGGTGCATCCTGTTTGGTATCTACTTGGATACTGAACGATTAAGGATTGGCTGGCAATTTGGGATTTAGCCGACCAAATTTTATTCTTATTGGTTAAACCAAAATAAAAAAATGATGGCACAACATGGCAAAATTTCATGCCTGCTGGGGCTTTGCCCAGTTAAACAAGGCCCCCGTTGTTTTCCCCAGGGAACCAGGGCAAACAGCGAAAAGTCAGCTACTGTAACAAATATGAAACCACACCCCAACTCAACATCACGAGAGTTAAAGATCAGTACTATCAACATAAGAAGCCTGAATGAAAATTCCCATAACATAAAAATTAGGTCACAACTCTGACCAGTAGGAAATAAGACAAGCACACCAAAGACAGAAACACCAAACCGACGTGACATAGCTTCCTTTTCCCCCATTTCTTCCGAAGATGACACACTGTCAAAACGGCTCGCACCCTATTACTCTTAACCCGTGATCTTTTCCCATCAATCCTTCCTCTTCTCCAAAAATTTTTTCTATATCAGATCCTTCTCTCACCCCCCTCCCACAGTGCTCTCTACCCACTCTTAATAATAATAATATTATTATACATATAAAAAACCTGGGTTTTTCAAATAATTCTCCCACATTGCTTTACCCTCACTTTTTCCAAATCCCCTTCCTTTAACAGCTTAATAGCAGATGAATGCATATCACCAGGATAAGGAGACAGCCAACAACTTCCAAAAAGGTATTTCTGAATATTCCTCCTATATTATTCTTCATATATCGTTTTTATAATTGTTTTTATTTAACACATCAGTAATGCTATTTATCCACTCCTAAATGAAAGTAGGCTATATAGATGGGATGGCCATAATATGGCTCGTATCCACACATCATGCTGCCCTTTATGATCAACCAGGAAAAAAATAAGCAAAAAGAGAAGAGGAGACAAAAAAGAGGAGCAAAAAAAAAAAAAAAGAGAGCGAATGAAACAGGGTTAATAAAAGTTGCCTCAATAAAAAATTTTAATTTGAAACACATTAAATGAAGTTTACTCTGAACATTTAAAATAATTTTCAAGTCTAAACAATAATTTTAGTTACTTATTTACTAGTAGAGGCCTTCTTTATATCTAGTTTCTTAGTGAGCTCCTTAAAATTATGTATGTAATTAGTCAAAGCAGTTCTTACAAGCTTCTTACAACCTCGCCATGTAAGATCACTCACTCACTTACTCCCTTACCATCGCATCGGTCAAAAGTTCTGGCTCTTCTAAGTTTTACTGGAATTATTTTGACTCCAAAAGGACACATAGTTGGCTACCCATGCTATATAGCCATAAAAAAAATAATAATCCATTTACTAGGTTTCCACCTAGTAAATGGATTATCTGTGGCACACAAGCCAAACATGAAAACAGTGAACAAGGTGGCTTGTCTGGCCTGGTGCAAAGTGTGTGTGAACTGGACAATTGACCAGATTGAATCAGGGTGTGGAGGCAACCTGGTGAATGCTTGTTATTCACCAGGCTGCCTCCACAGGATTGTACCCACAATAAAGTTTGGTGGTGGAGAAGTAATGGTGTAGGGTGAATTCAGCTGGTTTGGAGTTGGACCACTAGTTGTTGTCTGTGGTTCCATGAAGGTAGCTCAGTTCCTTGATATTCTGGATAATCAGGTGCTGCCTACACTGTGGATTTTTTATGGAACTTACCCTGTGTTACTATCAAGACAACAATGCCCCCATGCCACAAAGCATGAGGTGTCATGGAATGGTATGAAGAGATAGGTATTAAATGACTGTGCATAGTCCTGACCTCATCCCTATCGAACACCTGTGGGATGAATTGGAGCAGAGATTGAAGTTCAGGGCAGCACATTCTCAATCCATCGCTGAACTCAGTGCTGCTTTGATGGAGGAATGGAGACAAATTCCACCTGATTGATATAATCACGTAATCACAAGAAAGATATTTATTTAACCAAATATTTCGGTCTGGAAATAGCAGACCATCGTCGGCGGTATTACAAGAACAGTTTAAAAAAAATATACAAGCTAGAATAATATTTATTCTAGCTTGTATATTTTTTTTTAAACTGTTCTTGTAATACCACCGACGATGGTCTGCTATTTCCAGACCGAAATATTTGGTTAAATAAATATCTTTCTTGTGATTACGTGATTATATCATTCAGTCTTATGTCGCAAGTATCCTTAAAACAACAATTCCACCTGATGTCTGATGCACGTAGGTGTAAAACCTCCCTCAAAGGGTGCAGGCAGTGACCAAAGCCAAAGGTGGACATACCTGATATTAGGGGTTCATCTGCTGGTATCAGTTGTAAATGGCTGAAGTGTCCGGTCAATTGTTGGTAGATAGTGTATAATGGAATGGGATATTGCATGTAGTAGGGAGCAGAGGATTTAGCTGATTGCTTGGTAAATATATGACTACTCAGTGCTATCAGTAATTGGCAAAAATTGGAGGGGTATTGTTATGAATTATGGAACCCTCATATATTCATAGTTGTCTACTTTGCAGTTTTGTCTGTTGCTGATAATTTCTTTGGGACTGAAGAAGTAACTTCTTCCTATAGAACATTGACTTATGTTTCTGCTTGGCAACCAGAAGATTAGGTTTTCAACATTTTGACAACCTGACCTAAAGAAACCTACAGAACATCAATCACCACCACCAACCTCAATTCCTATCTCCAAGCCATCCTAAAATGGGGTTTGGATAACTTCATCAATTTCAATGCTAATAAAATTCAGTTCTGCCCTATTTCTCATAAAAAAGAACCATTTTTTCCCCCAGTATCCTTTTTGATGACACCCAAATTTTCAGATAGTTTGAGATCTCTCTTCTTAGAATTACTTTCACATCAAACCTCTCTTGTCATAAACACATCCCAACCATTGCATCCTCAGCTTCAAAAAAACTAGAATTTCTCTTTTTCTCAAGACATATCTCCACCCAAACAGCTGTTAACATTATACAAATCACAAATATTCTCAGCTATTAAATACTGCTCCCACATATGGGGTGGGACCCCTAAAAGCTCTCTCAAAATGCTTGACTCAATACAGAAGAGAGCCATTGGACTTATTAATGACCCATCTCTTACCAACTCTCTCTCTCTCCCCTCACTTTCGCACAGACGTTTGGTTTCTGCAGTATGTATATTCTACAAATATTTCCATGGGAAATGCTCATCCGAAATAACATCAATTATTCCTCCACTCAATACTAAGCTCGTTGGAACACATGCAGCTCCTGCTCAACATCCCTTCACAGTACACCTAGAAACAGACAGGACAAGATGTTGTACTTGTAGAGAAGTTTGGCTAATTTATCTGTGACATTCTTGATATAAGGAAGGGTGACTGCGTTCTTGAAGTCTTGTTTATTTAAGTTCCTTGTAGATGCTGTATTGAGAATTTTCTTAATTAATTTAGTTTTGAAACCATTCAGTTGTAGGATCTGTGTTAAGTATTGTATTTCTTCTTTCCGCTTTTCTTCTACTGGGGATGCTGTATGCTTTATCCCTTAAGGTTTTTATGAGGCCTATTTTTTTGCTTGGGGTGGTGGTGTGAGGCAGCATGAAGGAATCTTCCTGTGTTTGTTGGCTTTCTATAAATGGAAAACGACAATCTGGTTTTTATTTCATTTATTTCTATAAGGATGTCTAGGAAAGGAAGTTTTTTATTTTCTTCTAGTTCCAGAGTAAATTTTATGTTAGGATGTAAGTTATTAATATAGTTTTTAAATGCAGTCAGTTCTAGTGCTGTTCCTGGCCAAATGATGAAGATGTTGTCCACATAGCAGAGCCAAATTTTTGGTTTGATGTGCCAGTTTTGTAGAGCATTATTTTAAAAATTTTACATGTAGAGGTTTGCTTGAGCTGGTGAGAGGGGTGAACGCATTGCTAGTCCTTCTTTTTGTTCCCAGAGTTTGTCTTGGTAAAGGAAAAACGTTTTTTTTATGCAATGTTCGTAAAACTGTACAATGTCTGGTGGGAAGAGATTTTCTAGGATGTTTACTGTTTCATTTCTTGGAATCTTTGTGAAAAGGCTGACCACATCTAAACTCACTAATATGTCTGAAAGATTGATGTGTGTATCTTTTACTTTCTCTATGAAGTCTCTGCTGTTCTTAATGAACGATTGTGTTTTTCCTATATGTGGTAAAATCAAGTTTGTAAGATGCTTTGCCAGATTTGAGGTAGGAGAGTCCCTTCCATCTACTATTGGTCTTAGTGGTACATCTTGTTTATGAATTTTGGCAACTCCATATATTCTAGGAACTAGTGGGTGTTTTGATTGTAAATTTCTTTTTAGTTCCTCAGACCAGTTTGGTATATTCTTGATAAGTTCATTGGTTTTGTTGTGAGTTCGCCAAGTGGGGTCTCTGTCTAATGCTGTGTAGGCGTTGGAATCTTCAAGAAGGCTTTTCATTTTTTCGTTATAATCTTCTGAGTTTAAAATCACTGTTGCATTCCCTTTGTCTTCTTTGATTATAACTATGTTTTTGTCTGATTTGAGTTTATTAAGGGCTGCAAATTCTGTTTTTTGTAGGATTTTTGGTGGTAATTTGCAATTTAATAGTAATGCTGTACTTTGTTTAGTTTTAAAAAGCAGTCTTTTTTAATAAAAATGTGGTCACAAAACCGAAATAATTCAATTGAACTTCTTAACCACAGAAACCTCTGCATGATTATAATATTTGTGTATTTTAGTCTACAGTTCACATCTGAGAGCCGCTCTACTTTTATTCGCTTTAAAACTTTCTTATGTGTTCTTCTTTTCAATATGAAATTCAATTTTATCCTGCTCAAGACTAAATGGTGATCACTTCCAATTTCAAATCCTCTGTATTCTCTGTTGTCCTGCACCTGGGAGAAAACATCACTATCAACAATAACATAGTCAATGAGACTTTTCTTATTCCTTGCCTCTTCTCTCCATGTGAATTTGTGCACATTTTTATGTTGGAACATTGTATTAGTAATAATCAGTCTATGTCCTGAGCAATCTTTATTGGGGTGAAAGTTCTGACTTACTAGATATATATCATCCTCTGTTTGTTTTTTGATGAACAAATCATCAACAAATGGCTGTTGTTAATAATGGAATTGGAAATAAATATGTAGGTTGAGAAAATTAAGAAAATTATTAATTTCAGGTGTACTGCATTTCTAAACAATGAGTATGTTAACCATGAATAATGTAGGATACATCATTTTAAATTACTGAAAAGTTCCAACCAAATCCCCCAGATACAATGCTATTTTGAAAGAAATTCACATGCTTGTACAGGGTGTTTTAAAATACCATTTACAAACTTCTAGGATATGTGTGTGTGGGGTGGGTGGGTGGGGGGGGGGGGGGCATAAGGTAGATCAAGTTTTGATTAGCAACTCGTATCCTCCAAACACAGCGTTGCAGTGGTACAAGTCAAAAACTCGAGGTCTGTGTTGACATGAGTATAGCCACTGTTATGGATCAGGCCATTAACAGCAGAGGACAGTTTGTGGTGACTATAGAAAAGAAGTTCACATAATTTTAGCACGAACTCAACAACAACAAATGGGTGATCAGCAAAAAATTGATTTGTTTTGGTAACGTCCCTTAGAATCAAGAGTTTGGATTGCTCGTCAGTGTTGGTAATGCAGCATTGGATTGATGCACATCACATTAATGCACAGTGGCAAATTACACGAATGCCGACTATGCCAGCATGATGTTGATGTAAGACAAAGCTCAATGCAATGGAAGGGCTATTCATTGGTTGTACACACAGCATTTCCCACATCATCCAATTCCATCACACATACTGTTTGCCAACATGAATCAGTGGTTGCAGGAAACAGGTTCCACCAATGACAGAAGGTATGACTGTAGAGCTTCAAGGACTTGCCATACCTCAGACTTTGATGAGGAGTTGGTTTTTCAGATTGAAGAGAACCCTTCTGCTGTGAGTACCCATGGTATTGCACATGCCATCAGTGTGTCCCTCACTCCTGGTGCTCCCTTTATGTTGATCAGCTCCACTCCCTTCTGGTATCAGAAGGTTTGTGCACTGGGCCCAACCAATTTTGCACCATGGGCTGGATTCTGTAGGTGATTCAATCAACATTGTGTAGAAAAGTCTCAATTTCCAGAAAAATTTCCTGGTGCTCTTCACTGATGAAGCTATATTTGCTAGGGAAGGCATGTGGAACTGCCATAACAGCAACATTTGGTCCAGGGACAACCCTCAAGTTACTCACCACCATGGATTTCAGAACAAACTTGCCATTAACATGTGAGTAGGCATCATTGGTGATGAGTTGATTTCACCCTATCTTCTTCCGCCCCGCCTGAACATCCCCATGTACTTGATGTTCCTGCAAGAGACACTGCCACAGTTGTTGGAAGGTGTACCACCAGACTTTTCACATGATGTCTGACACTACCTCCACCACACGTTTGGTGGGTGATGGATTGGCAGAAGTGGTCCAGTGGCATGGCCTGCACATTCACCAGACTTTTCTCCATTGGACTTTTTTTTGTCTGTGACCACATGAAGAGTCTCGTGTACAAAATCCCTCTGGAAGAAGATTTATCAAGGATATTGACTGCAGTAGACAATATCCAAACAATGTCAGGCATTTTTGAAAGAGTGTGCCAGAACTTGCTACGCAGGTGTAATGTATACTCTGAAGTTGGTGGTTGCAACTTCGAGCACCTTTTGTATATGTTTATGAAATTAAAATGTAATTTACATGTGTTTTATGTGTACGTTCTTTGTGATGTGCACACAAAATGTTTTCAACCTGTGCAATGGCACAGTTGGGGGACATGGGTTGCAAATCAAAACCTGATCTACCCTGATCCCCCTAAATGCCCTAAAAGTTTGTAATGGGTATTCTTAAACATCCTGTATGTATGTTATTCCATCCATGAAAGGTAGTAGACCTGTAGTACCTTAGTACTCTGGGTAAACTAAAGGTTTTTTTTACGTATTATTTTTAATGTTTTCTTATTTATTTTTCATAATCTGGAAACCCAAGATAATAAGCAGGGCGGTGGTCTGGGCAAAGAAATTCTTTCCCCACAAAGGACATTCACAAAACATGTCCACAGCAGGATTCAAACCACAGCCTGTTAGTTAGAGAGTGGGTATGCTATTCACTCAACAAATGAAGCCTGTGAATCTGGCATATTGTCTATCATGGAATACAAAAGTCTAACCATTGCCAAGCCATATTGCCATTTCCATTTGAAGAAATTGGAATAAAGTGAGAGCTTGTTTCTTCTTCCTTTCACGAGTCTAAGCCTGACTTGTTTTGGTCTCATCCCAATGTTTCAGCGATTAACCCTTTTCTTCAGCCTTTTGTTTTGTAGTTTGTCATCATTGTCTGGATATTTTCTCATATTTCATTTGTTCTAGATGATCTTTCCATTTGGTTCTCTTGTTTTCTGATGTTTCTATTATTGGCGTTTAATGTAGTTCTTTCACTATGTCTTCATTTCTCTTTTTTGTTGAGTTTGTGTAACCTACTATTCTTCTCACATATTTCATTTCTGCTGCAACAGTTATTCTCTTCTTATATCTTATTGTCTATGCTTCATATAATAATTTCAGTTTTGATAAAATATTATGCATTTTTGGTTGTTTTTTTTTTTTTTTTTGGTGACTATTGCTGACCTTAAAGTTTTGTTTATTATTCCATTTCCTTTGGAGAATTTGTTAATTTTGTTAGAAATGTCCAAATCTTCATTGTCACTTAATTTATAGCTCAAAGGTTAATTAAAATTATTGACTTGTTATTATTTTATTGTTTAGTTCAGAAGGGTATCTTTCCCTTTAATGCCAAGTTTTAGTTTTTTCTTGAGAGATTAACATTTTAAATTGTTTTATTGTTAAATTTGATTTATATACAGCTTTTTTGTTAGATTTCCTCAGTGGTTCCAAATATCGCTTGGCCATCTACAAAGAGTAGGGTATATAAGATAACATTATTTTCTATTTGCATTCCTTCTTTTAATTCTTCATTTCATTCTTCTTATGTAATGTTATTTTGGAGACTATTATCAGTTACATATTCTAAGTGTTTTAATAGTTCTGACTGTTTATTTCCTTTCTTGTTGGTTAACCTCCATCCGTTGATTACTTCATTTATCATCATCAAATTGTTGCCATGTGCCCTCAAGGGGTGTACAGGATATGACAGTATTACATGAAAAATTTACATAATTACTAACTTCCTATCTACAATTTTCCTTCAAATCAGCCTCTTACTTGTCAAGACTCGAACATTATCAGATCTTATATTTCTATCGTCTAAGGCACTTTGTACTGTATGAATCCACCTATATATTGGTCTTTCTATGAGTCGTTTTCCTGCCAACCTAGCACAGAATGCTTGTTTTGCTAATCTTTCCTTGCCCATTCTGTTTAAGTGATCATACCACCTGAGATTAGCTCTGCTAAAGCATTACTGGATGCTCACAATGTCAAGTTCTTTCCTAATATCCTTGTTTTTAATATGATATTGCCATTGATGCCATCTGTTCACGCCTCTAATCTTTCTCAAGACTCTCATATCTGCGGTCTGTAGTCTTTGGTTATCCTAATTCCTATTCCACATTTCAAGCCTTTGATATCTTTTTGTACTTCAAGAATGGAGATGTATTCCTGACTGTATGCCTGTTGAGTGTTTTTTTACCACTGTGCTATCACTGCTTGTTTCATTTAGCAATTTTTCAAAGTAATTACTCCATGCTTTATGGATATCTTTTCTTCCGTTTTCATGTCATCTTTATCATCTCTACGTCCTTTTACAGCACTATTTTCCTCCATTTCTAAGCTTCTTCAACAACCTCTAGAATATTTTGCCACCTTCTTTTTTATTTTCTATGTTCTTGCCAAAGTCCTCCCATGACTTTTGTTTAGCTAGTTTTACAGTGTTTAGCTTTCTTACATTTCTCTCTGTTTTCTCTAAGAGCACATGCAGACTTATTTGCCAGGAACTTTTGATATGCTTTCTTCTTTCACTGCCTCTTTAACTTCCTGTGTCCACCATGGAGTTCTGATTTTTCTATCCTTGCAGACAATCTCAACACATGAATTAATCAAGGTTTTCTTCAAGGCCTGCTACTGAATCTCCAAGGTTTGGTTCCTCTTCTCAAACTCTTTAATTTTTTCTTCAATAATCTTTGTGTATTTTAGTCTACAGTTCACATCTGAGAGCTCCTCAACTTTTATTCGCTTTAAAACTTTCTTACATGTTATTCTTTTCAATATGAAATTCAATTTTATCCTCCTCAAGACTAATTAGTGATCGCTTCCAATTTCAAATCCTCTGTACACTCTGGTGTCCTGCATCAGGGAGGAAACATCACTATCAACAATAACATAGTCAATGAGACTTTTCTTATTCCTAGCCTCTTCTCTCCTTGTGAATTTGTGCACATTTTTATGTTAGAACATGGTGTTAGTAATAACCATTGCATGTCGTGAGCAGAAATCCAACAGGTATTTGCCATATTATTAGCTTTGCTCTTTTCTATAAATTTTCCAAAATATTTTTGTATGTCTGACAATCATTTCCTACTCTGCTATTTAGATCCCCAACAAGGACCAACTTTTCCTTTTTCATTGTGTCAGTTGCTATCTCTAAAGCATCAAAAAATTCCTCCACTTTTACCTTAGTAGAACCTTCTGTGGGACAATAGGCACAAATAAGTCTCATTATCCAGTTCCCCCATCCTCATATTTGCCCACATTACTCTACTTGAGACTGCCTGCCATTCAAGAAGATTAGCCTCGTATTTTGTGTTGAATACTATGGCTACTCCTTTTCCTTGATTGTCATTTTCTGAATATAACATTTTGTACTTATTGCTCAGAAAAATCTCACCAGTTTTTTGTTTCAGTCACCCCTGTTATATCGATCTGGTACTTACTTATCTAATTCCTCAGCTAGCTCCATTTCTTTGCCATTCAGGCTTCTTATGTTGATAGTACCAATCTTTAACTCTGGCGATGTTAAGTTGGGGTGTGTTTTCAGATTTAAATCTGAAAGTATAAATTTATAAAGTATAAATCTGAAATCTGAAATACTTCATTTATATATATTCCAAATAATATTGGATAAAGATAGATCTTATCAAAGTTCTGTTCATCATCGTCATGCTTGTCAAGAATTTATGCCTAGAGTGGCCTGTTCTGGCCTTAGAAGTCATTGTTGAATCTCTTAATTTGTTCTCCTGTTATTACTTCTAATATTTTGATTATTTTCTCCTCTTATTTTACGTATTACTTTTTTCTCATATTGACTGTCAAGTGATTATAATAAATTTGTAGTTTTTTTTTTTTTTTTTTGTCATTTCAAAGAGTTTTTGTTTATATATCTATCAAAGGTCGAAGATAAGACCTTCTGGATGCCATGGGATGAAGACAATTAAGTGGTTTCGCTTAAAAGAGGAGAGTGTGAGGAATCGTTTTAGAGAGAGGGTGTTAGAGAGGATTTCGAATGGACTGGAAAGTGTACAAGATTGGTGGAAACATAATTCAAAAGTAATCCTGAGCTGTGCAATCGAGGTGCTTGGTGAGACATCTGGAAAGAGAGAGCAGAAGGAGGGTTGGTGGTGGAATAATAATGTACAAGTGGCAGTGACAGCTAAGAGGAAGGCAAAGCAGAAGTGGAATGAGTCAAGAGTGGAAGAGGACAGAGAGGTGTACAGAGAGAGAAAGCAAGAAGCCAATAGAGTTGTGGCACAGGCGAAGGCCATGGCATATCAAGATCTGTATGATCAATTAGAAACAAAGGAAGGACAGAGAAAAATTTACCAACTCTGTCCTCTTCCACTCTTGACTCATAATTCTCTTCCTTCAGACACTGAAGGAAGAATATTATGGAGGGATGTGGACATAAGAAACAGATGGAAAATATACTTTGAGGGACTTTTGAATGAGGAAAATGCAAGGACTCACAGAGGAGATGGGCAGCCTTTTGAGGGGATGGTGCAGAACATCAGTAGAGTGGAAGTGACGGAGGCCATGAAGAGGATGAGGAATGGAAAATTGGTGGGCCCCGACAGAATTCCAGTGGAGGCATGGAAGGCACTGGGGGAAGAGGGAATTGACCTGCTGTGGGACCTGTTCATGAAAGTTTGCCAGCAGGAAAATATACCCGAGGTATGGAGGGAGAGTACTCGTTCCCAACTTCAAGGGTAAAGTGGATGCACAAGACTGTAAAAATTACAGAGGAATAAAGTTGATGTCCCACACAATGAAATTCCTAGAAAGGGTTCTTGATGGTAGATTGAGGAAGGAGGTGGAGATTGCAAAGGAACAATTTGGCTTCATGCCTGGTAGATCAACAACAGATGCTATCTTTGGGTTACGGCAGATGATGGAAAAGTATCGAGAGAAACAAAGGGAGCTACATCTGTCATTTATTGATCTGGAGAAAGCATACAATAGAGTGCTAAGGCAAGAAGTCTGGAGATGTCTGAGGGAGTAGAAGGTGCCAGAGAAATATGTCAGGTTGTTGTGGGAAATGTACAGAAATGTGAAGACAAGTGTTCGGACCTGTCTGGGATAGACAGAAAGTTTCAAGTAACAATTGGCTTGCATCAAGGGTCAGCATTAAGTCCGTTTCTGTTTAATATTGTGATGGAGGTGGTAACAGAGGAGGTGAGAGAAGCTGCACCTTGGACAATGTTGTATGCAGATGACATCTTGCTGTGTGTAGATTCAAGAGAAGCGGGAACTAAACTGGAAAGATGGAGAAAAGTACTGGAAGAGAGCAGTATGAGACTGAGCAGAAGTAAGACAGAGTATATGTGTTGCAAAGTGGGCGGCAGACAGGAGACAGATCTACAGCTGGTAGGAAATGTCATCAGGAAAGTGAGAGACTTTAGATACTTAGGTTCAACAGTGAAAGAAGATGGAGGAGCTGAGAAGGAAGTGGGATGCAGGATACAAGCTGGTTGGAGGGAGATGGGTGGAGTGTTATGCGATAAGAGGGTGCCAATCAATCTGAAAGGCAAAATTTATAGGACAGTAGTGAGGCCAGCTATGACATATGCTATAGAAACTGTGGCCCTGAGGAAAAATAACATCAGCAGGATGGAATTAGCAGAGATGAGAATGCTGAGGTGGATGTGCGGTGTGACCAGAAAGGATCATCTGAGAAATGACTATATCAGGGGAACAGTGAAAGTTACGAACTTAGGAGCGAAAATACAGGAGGCAAGGTTGAGATGGTTTGGTCATGTGATGAGGAAGGAGGACGAAATGTGGGAAGAAGGGTCATGCAGGTGGATGTGCAAGGAAGGTGGAAGCTTGGGCGGCCAAAGAAGAGATGGAGGGAGCTGGTAGAAGAGGACTTGAAGATGAAGAACTTTGATGTGGTGACAGCCCAAGATAGGAAGGTGTGGAGGAGACGCATTACAAACAGTGACCCCACTTAAGTGGGAAAAGCTGCAGAAGAAGAAGATTTCAAAGAGTTTTCGTTTATCTATCTATCTTGTCAAAAGTCTTTTTATAATCTCTGCATGCCATATCTAAGTTGAAACTTCTTTTTTTCAGTTAATAGGAGAGGTTGAGTATAGAATCAATGCAAAATCTTCCTTTTCTAAAATCATTCTCTTCTTTATTTATAATTTTTTCTAGCATGTTGATTTTGTTCTTCAGTATTTTGACATTTATCTGTTTTTAACAAATTTATTAAGGTTATATTAACAGCTTTTAATATAAAGATACTGTACCATTGCATACCGTGCCAAAAAAAGTACCAATCATCATCAGTTTCCTGGTATGTTCTTTCAAGGAATGCTATGACAGTTCTATAAATTCTGTTTATGTTATTATTAATCTCTTATCAGTAACTTTCCTCAAAATTAGTCTCTTAATTATCAGCACTTCAGTACAGCATTCCCTCGATGAATATGCCTAATGCATTCTTTAAAACCGGTGCATTAGTCAAAAACGCACTAATTGAATATTATAACCTATGTGAAAAAGTATAATTCATTCCTTGAATTTCTTTTTTGACCCTTACTTTTTTTTTTATAAAAGAATTAAATTATATCTCAGGGCCTAGTTAAAGGAAAACCATGAAGCTTGAAAGACGATGAAACATATTCAGAATAGAAATTTATCATTCTGCTTCTTAACAAAGAATTGAGCTAACATAGTTTGGCAGGTTCTGTTTCTTTTTTTTCATACAACTGACAGTATGTCCCTATTGCCTCTTCTTCAAATTTTACTGGTTCTCTCTCTTCACCAGGGTCAGTCTCTAAGCATTGCATCTTAATAACTTCGATTGTACGAAAACTATTTTCAAATTGTTTCTGTGAAACCTCTTTGGGCTTGTCAGTGATTAAATTTTCTGCAGGATCTTCCTGCTGTGCATCTAAATTTAGCAGGTTGAAATCACTCTACTT
The DNA here is from genome assembly GCF_054136105.1 of Typopeltis vanoorti. NCBI lineage: Eukaryota > Metazoa > Arthropoda > Arachnida > Uropygi > Thelyphonidae > Typopeltis > Typopeltis vanoorti. Next base: position 122,898,728 of record NC_143562.1, on the reverse strand, counting down.
CTCAGAATGAGATTTAATTAATTTAGATTCATTTGAAAAACCTCTAAAATTATTTGCACAATGTGGAAGAATGTGCTTCCAAACGGCTTGCGTATTGACAGCAGTAATTTCATTCCACTTTGCGACTTTATAACAGGATGAGATTTCTCTTATTTGGCCAGAAAAGTCTTGGAAGCATTCGCTTCCAAAAAAAGGCAAGTTTCATCGACATTAAATATTTGTTGATCACAATAGTCCCCTTCTTACACAATTTTCTTCAAAATCTCTGGATATCTCCTTATCTGCACTTGCATCTTCGCCTGTGATTCGAACATTATGTTGTTTATTTCTCTTTTTGAAATGCTCAAATCAACCAGCACTAACGTGGAATTATTCTTCTTTTCCATCATTGATAGCCATTACTTTCCAGGTTACAAAGAGACAGTGCTTTTGATTTAATAAGGCTCTGTTTAGAGGATCCATGTTTGGTTACCAACTTCGATTTATGCAAAAAGAAGTCTCTCTAATTCAATCATTATTATACTTTGATTTCGAGTGCATGCATGATGAACTTGAAGCAGCCTTACCTTTCTCTTTGTATTCAGCAGTTGATTCACCCATTTTTGTGTTCTTGTCCTGTCTTTGCTCTGGACTTGCCTTGTTCATTTTTCTTTATTATTTCAAGTTTTTCTTCCATTCAGATTACTTTTTGAATCATTTTCACACTTCTGTTTTTTACTCACTAATTCTTTTACTCAAAATTAAAGGTTAGGAAAATAATTTAAAATAAAAAAAGTAAGGAAAATTGCAGCTTTGCCTGTGATTCGAACATTATGTAGGCTATTTCTCTTTTTGAAACGCTCAAATCAACCAGCACTAACATGAAATTCTTCTTCTTTTCCATCATTGATAAAAAAAAGTAAGGAAAATATGATCAGCAAAATGCTAATTATAGCACGAGATATGATCAGCAAAATGCTATGTAATGCAGATGACATAAATTTCGGCAGTAAATTTGGAACATAGTGTACATGGAAATAGTGTAGTATGCCATTAAAAAATAACTTGTAAAATGTTTCAAATCAGTAACTAAATTATTTCATCCTGTTGAGTGATTTTTTAAAATAGTTAGCCATAAAAAATATAGATCGTAAATTTTTTAAAATCTGTAACGTTTAAGGTGAACTAATTGAATTTTAGAGGCTCACTAATTGAATTTGGATAGCGAAAAAAAATGATGCACTAATCTAAAACGTTCTAATTATGGGCGCATTAATCGAGGGATTGCTGTATTGTCATATCTAAAATTTCAGTTCTAAGGCATTTCTGACCGAATCAATCCACTTATATCTTGGTGTCCATCTTGGTCTTGTTCCTGCCATTAAACACCTGTTCTGCTAAGTTTTCATCTCCCATTCTGTTGAAGGGACTATATCACCTCAGATTATCTCTACTCACGCATTCTTGAATGCTAACAATATCAAATTCCTTCCTAATATATCTTCATTTCTAAATAGGATTCTGCTATTATTACCATCTTTTATTGTGTATAATTTGTGGATACAAAAACATGTGTCAGAGGAATTACTTTACTTGAAATAGGAAAATAATGCTCATTGTTTCACTCTCTATAGTGAGATCATTGTAAAATTTTGATGTTATCTTCGTTTTATTGGTATATTTGGTTTTTCTTATTTGTTAGTAATTGCTTTCTAGTTGGGCTGTGCCAATGGTGCACTGAGGATTTGATCTTGAAGGGGGCCGAGCACTCAAGATTTAATCTTGGGGGGGGGGGGATCGAGTTGAGTATACAATTTGAGAATATACACACTATGCATTGTATACGAGCTATGAGTTGAGCATCTGCAGCGATCGCCAATACATGATACTCGCAATTTCCTGTGGCCTGACTTGGGCAAACGAAGTAGCTCCCGAGCACTACTTCGTTCGCCTTGTGTTCACAGCGCCCAGGATTCTCGAGTGCTATAGGGTATTCCCACCTTATGTGACCGCTAATTCATAAGGTGCATATAACGAACATAGAAATAGAAGACATGACCCAACATAAATAAAAAAAAAAAAAAAGAATTTTAATTAGGAAAAGATTTTTGGAAATTTTTCTGGTGTTTTTTTCCCTTTTTCTTTTGGGGGGTGCCAAGGCCCCTTGGCCCCTCTCCCTGGGTGCACTAATGGGCTGTGCTATACGTAAAACTTATGCTATTTACTAAGTTTTGCCTATTCTTGTTAATCTCCAACTCTTCCTACTTTCTTTGTTCTCTATGCCCTTCTAACTTAAAATTTTTGTGACTCCTTTTTTCTTGCCCTTTGCTCCTACCACTCATAAAGCTGACTATATCTAACTGTTGCTGGCTATACGATTACGGTATACTTATTTTCTCAGACTCTTCTGACAGACAAATTTATTTTTATTTACAACTGTGCCAGTCTGGAAGAAATAATAGAGTTTAAGAATTATAAGAACAGGAACAAAGGTATGGTCTCAGCTAAACTCTTCCTAACCATACAGCAAGTCATGGCTATAGCCTAATCAACACATGCACCGAAATTTATTATTATTATGATGGGCAACTCCAAAGAGTCCATAGACTCATCGAGGGAGGCCCTAACACCATGTCAAAAACAACTATTCGAGATTCACACGGTATCTATCATACTTCGCCTTGAACTCATTTACAGTCATGGCACCCACAACAGATTCTGGCAGCTTATTCCACTCATTCACCACTCTCCAAGTAAAAAAACCTAGCTCTAACACCCTTGCTAACTACACTCTTGCCCATCTTCCATGTATGGCCCCTAGTTCTCCCACCATCATTCCTATTCTCAAAAATATCTTCTGAATTAATCTTATAGAAACCCTTCAGTAATTTGAATGTCTCAATTATATCACTCCTTTTCCTCCTATCAACCAATTTCAGCAACCCACAGATCTTCAACCTGTTCTCATAAGGTTCATTCCATAGACCTACTATCATCTTGGTCACTTGTCTCTGGCTCCTCTCCACCTCCTCCCCATCAAGAAGAAATACTGGCACCCATATCTGGGCACAGTAGTCTAAATGGGGTCTTATCAAGACTCGATACAGAGGAACAATAACCTGTTTGTCTCTGCTTGTTGAAGTATTTTTCAGCAACCAAGTGATTTGATAAGCTGATTTAGCCACTTTTTCGATGTGCCCCTTAAACTTCAACTCTCTATCCACCAAATCCCTGGCCTCGTCAATCTCCTAGAGTACAGTTCCACCAATGTGATATACTGCTGCTAATATTTTCAGCCCAAAATGCATAACCTTACATTTTGCCACATTAAATTGACATTCATTCTCCTTAGCCCAGTCTTCCAAACTATCCAAATCATCCTGCAAAATTTTGACATCCTGTGCACTCACTCTTGCTCTAGCCAAGTTTTCATCATCAGCAAACAAATGAACAGTTCCTCTCAGATCCTTTCCTATATTGTTAATGAACAAATTGAACAGTAGTGGTCCAAGAACAGAACCCTGCAGCACACTACTAGTCACAGGCCGTCTTTTGGACTCTGCTCCTGAATAAACCACTCTCTGGTATCTCTCCAACAACCACCCTCCTGTCCATCTCATCAACCCTATATCCATCCTAATATGCTGCAGTTTACTGATTAGAATTCCATGTGGTATCCTGTCAAAGGCCTTAGCAAGGTTCAGTAGAATCACTGTAAACCAATTACCCTTATAATCCAGTTCAGCCATCACTGTGTCATAAAACGTGAGCAAGTTACTGAGGCATGATCTACCCTTCACAAAACCATATTGTCTCCCATACAGTATCCCATTTTCATCTATCCAATCCAGTATTTTCCTCTTGACTATTTTCTCCAAGACCTTGACAACCATTCCTGATATGCAGATCGGTCAGTAATTTACAACAGCAGTTCCACTCCTTTAGGTAGTGGAACTATTTTCCCATCTTTCCACCCTTTTGGGACTAACCCCGACCTGAGACTCAAATTAAACAAAATGGTCAAGGGCACTGACAATTCTTTAGCCGCTTCACGTACGACACGAGCTGGTATACCATCCAATCCCACAGATGTGTTGACATTGAGGTTTTGTAATAGACTATTCACCTCCAGTTCATTCACCAGAATTCCCGTATAACCTGTTGATTTTTTCATTCCTGCAATGTCACCAACTGGATGATATACTCTTGCAAAGTGCTCACTCAGTAATTCCACTATATCAAGTGATTCGGTTACCTCCCTACCATCGGCATTCTTTAAAATCATTTTGCCGTATACATTTTTTCTTTTACTTGCAACATATTGAAAAAACTGTTTGGGATTCTCTTTAGCCTGCATGGCTAAAGTTCTTTCATAAACCGCTTTTGCCTTTCTTACCACACTCATTACCCTTCTGGCATGCGCTTCGTACCGTTCATGTGCTTGCCGGTCACCGTTCTCCTTAAATTCCCTCCACAGTTGTTTTTTTTTTGCAACTAAAGCTTAATGGTGTTATTCATCCATTTAACCCCTACTTGATTTACTGTTTGTACTCTAGGGTATACAGTCAGCCATAACCTCCTGCAAATGCTCCTTGACTACTTCCTGTGCACTATCAACATCCAGCCTTTGCAGTTTTATATACGATGGCACTGAACCAAGCAGTCTTCTAAGCTTGTCATACTTGCCAACACGGTAATTCCATATGTACCCTGTCTTAATTGTAAATTCCACACCTTTAGCCACCTCCCACGTCAAGACCTTATGATCACTCTCACCAATAGGTGGCAACATGGTCATATTCATTACAGTCAAATTCTCAGATGCTATAACTAGCACTCAAGCACTCTCAAACCCCTAGTATTTTCCATTACATGCTGTCTCAGATAGTTATCCCTTAATAACTGAATAAAATCCAGTTCCTTCCTCACATGTGTCCTCTCCTCCTTCCAATCAATGTTACATAGTTTAAATCCCCCATAATAATTACCCTCCTTCCACTCATTTCATCAATTTGTTTATGCATGCTATCTCCACCACCTATTCCATCACCACCCAACTGTATATTTTGTTCTGCTAGTCTCAATCTGACACCAAATAGCCTCAATTGAGCTCTTTTCACTATCCTGCAATACAATTTCTATTCTCCTTGGCTGCAGTTCATCAGCTATCATCAATAACACTCCTCCCCCCATTTTATTCTCTCTGTCCCTCCTGAATACACTATACCCCTCATATTCAATCCCACTTGCTATATCATCTTCTGTCAGCCATGTTTCACTAATGCCAATAACCTGTGGCCTGGAAGTGCCAACCAAGGCCAAAAATTCTTCCTTCTTGTTCCTAATACTTCTGGCATTAGTATACTTGAATTGCAGAAGCCCATTTGTTCCATCCCTGTTTTGATGCCTTATACTAACTATCCCATTCTGATTTGTTGTCCTTCGTACTTTGTCGGGCATATTACACACATTCATACACTCAACTGTCTCCCTAAAGTCTGCATATCTACTCCCCCCCCCCCCACTTAATAACTCTAGTTTCCCTCTGATTCTGCACACCTTTTCAAGTCTCCATACACGAAATCTATTCAAATGTAAACCATCCATCTTATATAAAACCTTTCGCCCATCGAACTCACTCCACAATTTTACAAATTCCACACCGCTCTTCCTGCATAATCCATGCATAAAGTCATTAGCTATTATGACCCTCCTTCTATACCCTTCACTGTCATACTGTGGCAACAGACTCACCATCCTGACTCTCTCACTCTTCTCTTTTGCTACCTCAGGTAATTCCTTCAAGTCCTCTCTCATAGGCATTTTGTTTCCTTTCAAATCATTCGTTCCTGCTACTACTATCAATTCTTTCACCCTCTGCTTTTGCATTCTAATAGACTTTCTTACATCCTTAATGTTCGCACCAGGTTGGTACGATTTTGTCTAACTCTCATCTATCACACCTCTTACTAAAGAATCTCCGTACAATACTCGCTCTTTCATTTTGTTTACACTCGCGATCATACTCTTATTTTTCTTATCATACTTTTGCTATTTATTAGTTGGTACGCTTGGTAAACATTTTTGCAAACGCTCCAGCTGCCGATTTGCTTTATGTATTGCTCCGTGCAACCATGTGATCTCACTCATTCCATCTATCTCAACATCTTTATTATCCGTTAAACCATTCATTCGTTCTGTATTTGTACCTTCATTCTCACTTTCAACGCTGCTCTCACAGCTATCTGGTACTACCTCGCAAATGTCACTGTTCATACCTCTCATATCACTATTTTCTACATTCTGACTTTCAACAACGATATCAGCCTCACGACCTGAAACACACTTTAAATCCTCACTTTCCTTACACTTTCTGCACACATTCACTCTACTATCATTGTCTAACCAGACTCCATCCACTCTCCTCAAAGCATCCATCTCACAAACGGTGCATTAAATAAACTCCTTTATATTAAAATTTTTGAACAAAGATGGCAATTTGGATGCTATTATTTGAGATAGTGCATTTTCAAATGATCAGATCAAATTGTTGTTCAAACAAAACATTTTATTCTAACTAAACAGTTGATATTACAACATAGTGGGGAGTAACTGACTCTCTCAACATATCTAACTCCATCAAAATTATTATATCACTAAATTATATACATTTTACGTTCACTCAATATTCACATTCTACTTAGCATTATAAAATACATACTTTATAATAAGTATAGAATAACTGTTCCCTCTTATATAACTACCTTTAAGATTTTTCCTTACTCCAGTATAACATATACACTTGCTCTACCCTGCTACTATACAACACTTTACAAAACTTTACCACCAACCTTTTGTAACACTTATATACAATTCTTACTTATATATTTTCCAAAGAAAATAACAAGAATATCACTTGTTTACTCACAGTTCTTTCTGTAAATGCACAGTCCTCTTTCATGAACAAAGCCTCTGTCAGGATATCTGGAATCTTTACACAGTACATGTTCTTGTCTCAGACATTTCTGTACTCTATGTCTCTTGCTCCACTGGTGGCTTCATTGACCTGACATCAAACCTTTGCTGGAATTGTGGTCAGCTACACAGTGGGACACATGTTGTCAGATGCTCCTTGGAATTCTTTCCAGACTATTCTAAGAGGAATCTCTGATGATTAGTGCCAAGCCTCCAGTTGTGTGCTCCGAGTCATTGCCTCTTCTCCACTCCTCCGTTCAGCTGATTAGGGAACCAAAATGCCAGCAGTTGTGGCGATAGTGGTCGTCCTTATAACCCTCTCGTCTTTTTCCCCTTTTCTCCTCTCTCTCTCTCCTTCTCTGACTGCCTTCTCAGCTCCTTAAAGACACTCCTTGCTCTTTGTTCCCAACTTTGGAATGTCCGTGATTACCCATCAGCACGGTGATGTCACTCTGGTCTTCTCGCCGAAAGTCTTTGCTTCAGGTGCTCAATTTTGTTCGCAAATTGTTGCGAACTTTTCTGATACACTATTCTTTTTGCTGACTTACAATGTTAATATCACTTAATCCATTTTCTCTAATTTTAAGTACAATATTCAGACAGGAAATATTTAACACATTTGTCAAGACAGTTAATTTATATTCAGACAAAAGAAATCGTACATCATGTTTTTCTACATTATTTAGGTTTGAAACCCTGTAAAATCGAGCTCGAGAAGTTAATTAAATTAACTTATCACACAAGATTTTGCATCATCAGTAAGACATGCATATGAACATGACACAAGCTACATGACACTACACAAAATTAAGCTAAATATAACTGCTTTGTTAATTGTTTATGGTAATCTGACCTCTGGTAAAATAGAACAATAAATAAATAAATAAAATAAAATGAAAAAATCAATCAATAAAAATAAAATCGATAAATACTTTTTATAAATAATAAGTCCAATAACATACAAATGATTTAAAAAATTACAGCAGAACTTCATCAGTTACATCTTTACAGTCCTATTGTGTAAGGTTTTCTTTTGTTGGGATTTGCCTTCATGTTCTGGATACCATACGAGTTGCAGATAGGTGTTCCATATTCTTGTAATTACTATTCCATTCTTGTTGTGATTAGGATGATGAAGCAGTATCTCACAAGCTTACTTGAATCGTCTTTTCGAGTACAGTGTAGGAACTTCGCGCCTTTCAGGTTAATTCTTTGACATTTTGTCTTCATAAATTCTACACAATGAATCCTGACCACCATGTAACCTTAAAAGAAAGAATTAATAACATCTGTTCACTCACCTAACTTTTCTCAGAACTCTCACATGGTCTCTAATATTTTTAGCAAGCTTTATTTCTAACACTGTTTTGTATTCTGCTAGTTTGGTGGTTTGGCTAATTTCTTTGTTATTCAACTGGCTTCCCACCATACCAGCTTTTCTTATTCTGTTTTCTATTTCCATATTTAATTTGTGATCTTTACTGAAAACTGTGCCCAAATAGCTGAAATATTTTATTTGTTTCTATAAATTTTCCATTGAGAATACAGCTGAAGTTTTCAATGTTCCTGCCTATTTTCATAGTTTGGCTTTTTTATTGATGGTATTCTTACCAAATTTATTGCAGCAGTTATTCAGTTTTGCTGCCGGAAGCAGCTGCCGCATAGTCTCAACTGCTGCCTTGATGCTTCCATCAAGGCAGCGTAGTCAGAGAGTCTCCAAGACTTGCGTGCATTGGATTTGTTTCATAGTACAATATCATCTGCAACAAGCAAAGAGCTAAGTTTGATATCTCCAGTTCTAATATCAGGTTTAATGCTGCTTTATGAATAAGAGTGGAGATAGTTATTCTTATGCATTCTTATCTTATGCCTGATTTTACATCAAACTATCTTCCTGTATTTCCTTCAATTCTAACTGCTGATTTACAACTTAAACATAGACTTTGATTTGTTCTGTATAATGTTCCAGATCTACAACACTTAAATAGAGATTGTTGTTATATTCCTGTTACACTTAGGAGGCAGCTTGAAGCAGTACCTGGCATAAAGATCTGCGAAGAAAGAATGTTCACAGTGCATGGAGGTTATCTGGAGAGAGCAATATTATACTGTATACATGAGTTAAGGAGGATAAATTGTGTAGGAGTTAGATGGATAGTAGTATCACTAAGCATGAGCTGCAAAAAAAAAAAAAAGTGTTGTGGAGTGTATATAAGGAGAAAGGTGATAAGTATGCTCGTGAACAGTGTAAAGATTAGGCAAGAAAGGTCACCAGCATGATCACTGGAAAAATCAGATTGTGAGAAGAAACTACCCAAGCAGATAAAGTAAATCCAAAACAGTTATTTCATTATGTGGCGAGTAAGTGGAAGAATGACTATTGAAGGATAACCTTAATGAGTGCTAAGTAAGGTTAATGCCATGACATATGTGACAGGACAATGTTGGAACAGAGTTGGGATATCCTGAGAATTAGTGATTCTCGGGATATTGAATGTCAATGTAAATATAGCCATGGGATTGGATGGAATATCAGTTCGTGTTTTATGAGAATGTGCAAGGGAACTGGCAATGCATATGACTAAATACTTTAAATCACAGCTATGGCAGAGTTCCAAGGCAGTGGAAAGAGGGGAAAATAAATCCTTTGCATGAGGGAAGCGCTAAGATTGCAGTAACAGACTGTAGACCAATCAGTATATCGGGAGTGGTGGTAAAGTATTGGAAAACTTGGAGACCCAAACTATTGCATTTGGTCATACATTTTAACTTTTTACTAACAGGTATTCTATCGCTTGGAAGTGATAGAATACCACATGGAATTTTGGTTGCCATTAGAGGTCAAGCAGTTCAGTCTCCTGTGATGTATGATTTGAGAAAAAAAAAAAAAAAAGATAAGCTTAGATATTAATTACTAGCATGATTTGAGTGTGTTGTGTTTGAAAGTCATTGAATTTAAAGCACTTTTTTGGAACTGTGAGGAAGAATACAACAAAGTTGGTTGCTGGAGCCAAGATAAGTTATTTTATAGAATATTTTTTGGTGAAGATTTATGCATTTCACCAAAAATTTGTTTAATGAGTGATATGAGACTAAATACATATTAATATGGAGGTTGATAGTAGATTTTTAGTCGTAGGGTTTTCAGCAAATTTTGTGTATAACAGTTAACAGAGGTAAAAATGGCAGTGAGAACTAGGCCAACCAGATACATGGTGCAAGAAATGAGTGTATTAAATGATGTGGAGTTTACTAAGATGATTCATTGTTAGGAGTGTAATACATATGCTTGGGCAAATGTGGCACACATGTTTGTTTAGAGATTAAACAAGACAGGAGAGAGTGAGGATCTGCATAAAGTGTAATATGTTATGAATCATGTTGATTTTAAATGAAAGTTAGGAACCAGAAGTGAAAAATACCAGATGAAAGGCAACAGATCTAATAATAATAATGATAGCCAGGGGAGTGAAACATAAGAATGTGATTCTGCATTCTCTTCTATGTTGAAGGGTAGATGCCAGCTGAGATTATTGGGAAGGGCCACTACCTAGGCTGTTTTTGGCCTTTATTGAGGTCTCATCAGTGGAAACCAGACCCAGAAGACCCTGATGAGATCTCAATAAAGGTCGAAACCAGTCTGGTTTTGACCTTTGGGTAGTAACTCTTCCCATAATTCATAGCATTATACATGTCCATAAGGATATATGCTTTGCATTATGGGATACTAAGGCAAGTGATTTGAAGTCATTAACCTCTATGTATGAGGTGCCCAGTTATAAAGTTTCTTCACGTGCAAACTTTGCTTACACTTGGATAAAGTATTAAACCAAGAATATAATTTCTTTGCATCTTTAATTTATAGTTGAAAGTTTATTTTGCACTTGGGACTATAATAAATTTAGTTTAATCCTTTATCCAAGTGTGAGCAAACAAAGTATGCGCTTGAAAATATCTTCAGGGCTGAGGTAAGGTGGTGCAACTTGTAGCAAAGGTGGACCAAGCTATCATCACTCCTATCTCAGTATCTCCCATAATGCAAAACACATCTCCTTGCAGATATGTATAATGTTATGCATTAAGGGAAGGGCCACTGTTGTACCACCTTACCTCAGTCCTGAAGATATTTTCAGGTGCAAACTTTGCTTGCTCACACTTGGATAAAGGATTAAACTATATTTTATTATAGTCCAACCAAGTGCAAAATAAACTTTCAACATCTTTCTCTAAATCCAGAGTAATTTAATAATAAGGTGGCACACCTTTTGGCAACTCCCATAGGTAAAGATGACCTCTTCATTGCTCCTGCCTTGGTATCTCCACTTCTGAGCCTGGCTCCCACTGACGAGACCTCAATAACTGGTCTGGGTAGTGGCCCTTCCTTTAATGCATAACATTATACATATCCGCAAGGAGATGTGCTTTGCATTATGGGAGATGCTGAGATAGGAGTGATGATAGCCTGGTCCACCTTTGCTACTAGTTGCCTGGTGTTGTACCACCTTACCTCAGTCCTGAAGATATTTTCAGGTACAAACTTTGTTTGCTCACACTTGGATAAAGGGTTAAACTAAATTTATTAATTTATAGTATAACCAAGCAGGAAAAACTTTCACCATTTCATTCCAACAGTTTTACAAGTGTTGTGGGTAACTGTGTAGGCTGTGAATGAAACTGGTGTTTTGGTCTCAAGCCACCTGTGAAAGGCTGTTCGCTTTTCTTGGACAGCCCTAGCACACTGTTTGGAAAACCATGATTTAGATATGGGTTGGGGAATTTGATCAGAGTGAGGAATGAAAGTTTGCATTTCAATACAGATTATTTCTGGAACAAAATCACAACAGGTATCTGGATCTGAAGAATGTAAACAATAGTCTGATCATGAAAAAGAGGAAGAAAAAAGTCATGTAAATCCTTTCACTGGACATTAATGTATTGCCAGAGCATTCGATATTGTGAAATTCGATATTCCATCAGAGATGAAATGAGTAAGTTGTGGCTTGAATTGCCAAGAGGATCAGACACTTAAACAGAGTATCTGGAAGGAGAACTAGTTAAAAAAATAATTGAGTTTTGGATGAATGAAGAGGATTTTCAGGAATTTGGATAGGGAGATGATCAGTTTCAAGTCATCACTTATAGCAAAAATTTCTGCCTCTCTTTCAGCTTGGTCATTGAAAATTGATAAAGGGAGCCAATTAGAATTATGGTTTGACATTGAAATCACCAAGAAGGATGATGTCACTGTTTGGAAATTTTGACAGTACGAAATCAAGCTTTAAAGATAGGAAGTCAGAATGATTTTCAGAATTGAGAGAATGGTAGAGGCAGCAGATGAATGAAACAAAATGTGGCAAAGAAATGGTAACTCACAAGAGGTGAAAAAAAAAAAAAAAAAGGTGGAATTCTAGGTTCAACCTCGTTTGGAATACTAGAATGCACAAAAGCACAAGCACCTCCTTTATAGTGTAAGGAATTATAAAGGATATAATTTGTGACAATTGAGATGCGTTACGGTTGTTTTTGTAAAAATTTGAAGTTCATCAGGTTTGGATATGATGATGCATATCATTTTAAGTTACTGTTGATGCCACAGGTGTTCGTAAAGTGAATATAACACTCTTTTTTTTTTTTTTTAAGTTTACATTTTTTTGGAATTTAGAGGGCGGTTTATTTATTTTTTTTATTGAACCACAGAGGCACTATTCCTGTTTAGACTTAGTTTCATATTTAATACTACAAAAAGTTAGGCAAGAGAAAGAGAAGGGAAACACATCATTTGAACTGAAATTAAGGGCAAGGTATAAAAGGTGGGAGAAGAATATAACAATCTAAAAACACAAGTACTGGTCATATCATTCAGTTGATTTTGACCATTTATCCAGGGCGGTTTATTTATTTTTTTATTGAACCACAGAGGCACTATTCCTGTTTAGACTTAGTTTCATATTTAATACTACAAAAAGTTAGGCAAGAGAAAGAGAAGGGAAACACATCATTTGGACTGAAATTAAGGGCAAGGTATAAAAGGTGGGAGAAGAATATAACAATAAAAACTCAAGTACTGGTCATATCATTCAGTTGATTTTGACCATTTATCCATTTATTTTTTTACTGTTTTACTTGCTTTATCTTAAAGTAATATCTTATAAAGAAACATCTCTCAGCTGTTAAGAAACAATTGCTTTTTTTTCTTTTCTTTTCTTTTTTTTTTTTTTTTTTTTGAAAAACAAACTAAAAAAATTATTCACTGATACTTTTATTTCATACTAGAAGAAGGTTTTGGAAATGAGTATGTTACACACAGTTTGTTAAGCATAAATATATTGTGTAATATAGTGGTTGACTCCAGGGACTCGAAGAACTCAGTGAGGGAGGCCATATATCACTCACACCAGCTGTCATACTTTTTCTTGAACTCAATTACACTAGATGTATTCATTACTGTAACAGGCAAACTGTAACACTCGCAATTCTGTAAGACAAAAATCTAGCTCTCACCCCTTTCTTAACTGCAGATAAACTTAACTTCTGTAGACGCTCCTTGTCTTCTCCCCACCTTCCATATAATGAAAAATTTTATCAGCCAATATCTTATAACACCCTCTCAAAAGTTTATAGACGTCTGTCATATCATGCCCTCTTTCTCGTCTGCCAGTGTTTGCAGTCCACATACTCTCAATCTTTCCTGGTAATCTACATTACATAATCCCAACATCATCTTTATCAATCCCCCCCCCCCCCCCCACACACACACCCATTCCATGCCTTTTGTTATATATCTTAACCTGGGAGACCAAATATGCACTCAGTCATATGAAGACCTTCTAAAGAGGCAAAGTGATATGTAAGATAAGAAAGCTACTGTTTATTTCAATATTGCAATTATCCTCTGAGTTGTATTTGCAGTTTTTGCAATGTGACCTTTAAACTTCAATTTCCTCTCCACCATTAACTCCATGATCACCAACCTCATCAGTTTACTCTGAGCATAATTTCACCAATATTAATATACTGTTTCATTTCTCATCTCTCTGAAGTGCATAACTTTATACTTACTAGCATTGAATTGATGGCCATTATCATTTGCTCACATTTCCATCCTATTCAAATCACCCCGTAAATGCTGTATATTGTATACCCTCTTTCCAAAAAGAAACCGAACTTTTTGAAAATTGAAGAAACTAGTGGTGCCACTTGTTGTTTCTTTTTGTTGTCGAAAGTGGCAACCTTCATTAGTTGTGTGTCAACTGTTTATGCCATTTGTTTCATTAGAAGCCGAGTTATAGTGCCAAGAGTGACAGTGTGTTTTGACGAACGGTCGGGAAAATGAATTTCAAACAGAGAGCTGCAATTGACTTTTGTGTTAAACTTGGTAAAAGTTTTACCAAAGGCATCAAATGCTTCAAAAAGCATACGGTGATGAATGCTTATCCTGTACTCAACTTTATGAGTGGTTTAAGCGATTTCAAAGTGGTTGTGAGACACTTGAGGACGATGAAAAGCCGGGCCACCCAAAAACTGGACTGAGCGAAGTTAACATCCAAGAAGTGTGTGATTTCATCAAAGAAAACCCAAAATTGTCCATGAAATTGATTGAAGATGAATTGGGGATTCCAACAACAACTGTCCACAACATTTTGACTGAGAGTTTGGGCCTTCATAAATTGAATTTGCTAATTGTCCCCCCCACAAGTTGACCGACGACCAAAAAATGTATCGAATTGAACACTGTAAAAGGACCTCATTAAAACTGCTCATAAGGACTCAAACTTCCTTGAATAGATCGTTACTGGTGACAAAACATGGTGTTTTGAGTATGAGCCCAAAACAAATCACCAGAGTGCTGAGTGGAGACCACCAGAAGAGGGGCATCCAAAAAAAAGTCACTTGAAGAAGTCAAAAGTAAAGTCAATGCAGATTTGTTTCTACGATTCCAAGGACATTATCCAATAAGAATTCATTCCGTCTGGCCAAATGGTCAGGGGTGAGTTTTATCTCGAAGTTTTGAAGTGATTGATAGCGAAAATTCGTCGCACGCAGCATGAATATCATGATTTTTGGTCACTTTTGCACGATAATGCACCATCTCATCGTTCGAACATTGTGAGACGATTTTTGAGCCAAAACCAAGGTTGTGTGTTGGATCACTCACTGTATTCACCTGATTTAGCACACTGTGACTTTTTCTCTTCCCCCGACTTTATTTGCCGATGAAAGGAAAGCGATACGACACCATTGAAAACATTCAACTGGCAGTAACCACAACCCTCAACAGTATCCCAAAAACCGATATAAAAAACTCATTTAACAAATTAATTGACCGTGCCAAACGCTGTATCAAAGCTGAGGGAGACTACATTAGTTGAAATAAATTATTTGAATAATTATAATTGGCATGCGTTTTATTTTATATCAAAAATTTGTTTTCTTTTTTGGACAGAGGGTGTATATCAGTAGCATCTGTGATTGCCCTGTAAATTAAAGATACCAAGAAATTATATACTTGGTTTAATCCTTTATCCAAGTGTAAGCAAACAAAGTTTGTGCCTGAAGTATCTTCAGGACTGGGGCAACTCATGACAAAAGTGGTATGATTTCACATCATTTGCCTTAGTATCCCATAATACAAAGCACATGCTCTGCCTAAATGTGTATCATCAGAAAACAACTGAAAATCTCCTTCATACATGCTTCACAGTATAAACAACACCAAGAGAGGAAAAAATGCATTCATTGAACTTTCTAATATTTCACTGGTTTTCTATCCAGAATTGTCAGAGCGCACACACACACATACAGAGCACTGAACCAAGTAGTTGTGGGAGAACAATTCAAATTCTAACTGAAAACAGAACTAATGTTCTTATATGGTGCTCCCTATCAGCTGGATAACCATAAATTTAATTTAGAGAAGTTAGGCTATTGGGTCTCAAGATAACAGTCTCCCAGATCATTAGTAAATTAAATGTAGCCATACTTATTGAGGTTGGAGAGTACCTCATAGCTGATGCTGATCTTCTGTCAGGCCCTTCCAGTTATCATTAATATACAAGGGTGGTTTGAAAGGTTTTTGGCCTAACAATGGAAAAACAAATTTATAATTTCAAAATCATTTTTATTTTTCAACATAATCTTCCTTAAAACTAATACTAAACTAAACAATTATAAAAAAAAAAATAAAAAAAAAAATGTATTGGCATGTAAACCGAATGGCTAACACCCGATATCCTAAACAAATACTAAAATATAAACAAATGGAAAGAGAAGGAAAGGTAGACCTCAAAAAAGGATATTGGATGGATAATGAGACCAGAACAGCCCAATATGGTCTATACCCGTAATTGGTGTTATGATGATGATGATGACTAATACATTTATTCCAGCAGTGTTCCAGCACCATTATCCTGTCTCTGTAGCGGTTCTCAGTAAGATCTGCAAAATGTCCCTCTACAGCTGCAATCACCTCTTCATTTGAAGAAGAACACTGATCAGCAAGGAAGAGTTTTAGTTTTGGGAAGAGACAGAAACCAGAGGGAGAGCTAAATCTGGGGAATAGGGTGGATGTTCCAACAATTCAAAGTGCAGATCCCTTAATTTTCCTATTGCCAAAACACATTTGTGGGCAGGTGCATTGTCCTGAGGAAAGATGATTTTTTTCTTCTGCAAACTGGATCTTTTCTCACGAATTTTTTTGTCTATCCTGGTTAAAAGATCGGGATAATATTCCCCCGTTATTGCTTTATCCTTTTCAAGATAATTAATAAACAAAATACCTTTAGCATCCCAGAACACCGATGCTTCTTGCTGATGAAACCGGCTTTGTCTTCTTTGGCCTGCTTCTGTCCACTGTTTTGACTGCTGTTTGGATTCTGGTGTGTGTAATGGTGAATTCAAGTCTCATCCATAGTAATAAATCAATGAACAAAATCAGTTTTATTCTTGTTAAAATTCTCCAAGCACTTTTCAGAGATTTTCATGCGAGTGCATTTTTGATATGCTGTGAACAAGTGCAGCTACCCATCTTGCACAAAGCTTTTTCATTTGCAATTCCTCATGCAAAATATATCCTACACATTGTTTTGAAATGCCTATAGTCTCAGCAATTTCATGCACTTTGACTTGCCGGTCATCCAATACCATATCATGCACTCGATCTCTGATTTCTGGTGTTGTTACACTTTTTGGACGCCCTTCATGCAGATCATCTTCCAAGGCTGGTATGGCCATGTTTAAACTCTGCATCCCATTTCTTAATTGTCAAAAACTAAGGAGAAGAGTGCCCATAAACTTTTATGAACTTCGAATGAATTTCTTTTGGTGTTAAACCTTCTTTTACAAAGAATTTTGTAAATCATGATACTCAATTTGATCCATTTCAAGGGGATACAGACAACACTTTTGCTTCAGACAGCTGTATAAAAAACAAACTACTTGATAGAATGACTTGCAGTTGCACAGGATGCTTATGACAGATGTATCAACTTAGAAAAAAAAAAAACATCTTGCCGATAGTGTTGCCATCTCTGTTTGAGGCTGAGAACTTTTCATACCACCCTCGTTGAGATTAAGCAACAGTGGTTCAAGGACTAATCCCTGAGCCACATCACTGGCCACTTTAAATCTATCAGTTCACCCATCCTCCAATTTACTGCTTTCTGATATCTGTCCTTGTGCCATCAATTTATCCAAGCCCATAATTTATATTCCAATCTAGTACTGTGCAATTTATGCAACAGCATTTTGGTATCCATCCTTTCAAATACTTTAGCAAAGTCCAACAGTATCATAGTGTATACATTTCCTTTGTCCAACTCATCTGTAATATTATTATGAAATATGAGCAAATTGCTCAGACATGACCTCAGTTTAGTAAACCCGTTTCTGTATACAAGTTCTTACCAACTTTTCTAAAATCTTTACAGTTACTCCAGATATTTTAGCCAATTTCTTTCCATACAATAAATTTTTCTGGCCTGTACTGTATATATTTCACAACTCCTTTCATCCTTATTCTAATGATATTCCTTCCACATCATCCTCTTCTTATGGATCTCTTACTTAATAAGGTCACATCCATTTCACTTCTACCTTCTTCAAACTCTAGGGACAAGTTGAGATACTTCTTCATTTATGCACCTTTTCATGGTTTCCCATACATTATTGATATAGTTCCCCTTCAATACCATTGGACCAAACTGGTATTCTCCTGAGTTGGCCATACTTTTCTGCTTTATAGTTTGGCATGCAACCTGTTCTAACTGTGGAACACATATATACTTTGCTACTTTCCAGGGCTGTAGGTCATGATCACTGTCACCAGCTAGTGGCACCACAGTCACATTCATAACTGAGATCATCCATTTCACTTCTACCTTCTTCAAACTCTAGGGACAAGTTGAGATACTTCTTCATTTATGCACCTTTTCATGGTTTCCCATACATTATTGATATAGTTCCCCTTCAATACCATTGGACCAAACTGGTATTCTCCTGAGTTGGCCATACTTTTCTGCTTTATAGTTTGGCATGCAACCTGTTCTAACTGTGGAACACATATATACTTTGCTACTTTCCAGGGCTGTAGGTCATGATCACTGTCACCAGCTAGTGGCACCACAGTCACATTCATAACTGAGATCATCCATTTCACTTCTACCTTCTTCAAACTCTAGGGACAAGTTCAGATACTTCTTCATTTATGCACCTTTTCTTGGTTTCCCATACATTATTGATATAGTTCCCCTTCAATACCATTGGACCAAACTGGTATTCTCCTGAGTTGGCCATACTTTTCTGCTTTATAGTTTGGCATGCAACCTGTTCTAACTGTGGAACACGTATATACTTTGCTACTTTCCAGGGCTGTAGGTCATGATCACTGTCACCAGCTAGTGGCACCACAGTCACATTCATAACTGATCTTCTGATGCTGTTGCTTTTTATTTACTTATTTATTTATTTATTTTTTTTTTTTTTCACATGCTTCTTGAGAAAGTTGTCTCACAACAGCTGAATATATCCTCTTCTATTTTTATCATGAGTTTTCTCTGCAGTGCAACTAATTTTTGGTAATAATTTAAGTCACCCATAATGATTATTTGTTTTAGTACCCATCAAGGTAACAAAGAAATGCATTGCTAAAGCAATGGATTTCTTTGTTCCCAGCAACTGAACTACCAAGTCTGCAGCAACATTCCACCATATATTTCATCCTGTTAGCCTCCACTTCACACCAGATGGCCTCAGACTGACTGCTACACTGGACATTATTACTATTATTGCTTCTATCAGTTTCTAACATAACTCAAATGGTCATCCAGGTTTCACTAATGCCAGTAATTTAATCCACCAGAGAAACTAACTCAACCCCTTTGTTCCTGTCACTGTTGATATTTGTGTATGGACATAACAAGTTGCCTCTTGACATTATTCATGTGCTTATCTGCAATCTGGTTAGGCTACTTTCTCGTTTTTCCCCAGATAGACACTCGAAAAGTCCAGATCTTGTGTGTCTACCCTTTCACCAGATTCATAACCATGCTCATTGACATTATTAACTACAGATTTGAAATTCCAGTTTTGCAATGTAAGATTTGTAAACATATCAAATATCCAGCTAATGAAATAGAA
This sequence comes from Typopeltis vanoorti, assembly GCF_054136105.1. NCBI lineage: Eukaryota > Metazoa > Arthropoda > Arachnida > Uropygi > Thelyphonidae > Typopeltis > Typopeltis vanoorti. The sequence goes on along the minus strand of NC_143562.1, from coordinate 122,879,141 downwards.
CAATTTTTTAAAGCTATGCAGCAATACCTAAATAGTCCTTACTTTTAGCACTTACTTACCAGATGAATGGATGTACCAGTACAAAGGATCAACAGGATCTTCATCTCTGCATTGCTCCTCAATAAAGGAATATAAACTAAATTTTTGAATACCTGTGTGGCAAGTCACAAACCTGTCCTGCTTAAGTTGTTCTCATCAGAAAAGTCAAAACTAGTTCTTCAGAGGCTTCCAGCAAACTTTCCATTGATCCTTTGCAGCAAACTTCTACCCCACTCTGCCAAATGGAAAAATGTCACATGGAATTGGGATACATGGTCCCAGGTTAAAAACACTCTTAGAAGAAATATAATTGCATGGACAAAAGAATGAGCTTATTTGAAAAGAGCAAAACTAAGATGCTTGTTCACAGACAGGAGCTTGCTCACAGCTAATTCCAATGTTTTGAGGAAGGTTCCAACATCATTTAAAAATATTGATCTAGAAATTGATATAGATAGGCAAAAGTAAATCAGAAGGAACATAAAATAAAAACATGCCAATGACCAGAGCTCAACAAACATGCTTGCCCACTCACTCGTGACAAGTAGGTTTTGCAAGCTGGCAAGTATTTGCAGACTATATAAAACAGAATATTTTTTGTTTATTAAAAACATTAACTTTCTACATATCTTTTTAATTTTAAAAAGCAGATCCACATTGACTGATGACTTATTGGAACATATCGTTAAAAAATGGAGTTTTGGGGCAAGTAAAATTTTTTGTGTAGTGGGTATGATTTTGCACAATTTGTCGAGGCCTGCCAGTGACTAGCAGATATTTCATCAGCTGCCTTTTATAACTTCCAGAAATACCATAGAAATCTCTTCAGCGATAAACAGCACACTTTCAGCGAAAATTGCAACTGGAGAATTGATGCCTTTTCAACATACATTCAACACCATGCAGCTCGCAAAATCAGTGAATTCCAAACATCGACGTCACCATTACCCAGTTTTCTTGGAAAAGAACTCTACAGCAGACCTGGAATTTCATTCTACCTATCCTTGTGGCAGCATTTAAGCTTTTTTATTCACACAGCAAAATACCAAAGGAACTTGCATCAACAATGAACAGTGGAATTCAGACCTGGAGATCAATTTCATTATTCAGTCTTGATTGTAAAATAATTTTTCTTATAATAGCAATCATCTAAAAATAAGACACATTGACAAGCATATATTTCATGCATGCCTGTGTGTTCCTGATTGATCAACAGAGTTCAGCCTCTTCCTCCTTAGAGATCCACTCAAAATGGTGAGCATTAAAAAGCAATCATTGGGTGTTTTCTGCATCAACTTTGCCAGAGTCTTCGATAATGTTTGGCATTTCCTTTTATTCCACATCTTAAAACAGATGGGGACAGGAGAAAGGCTTCTTTTGATAATCAGAATGTATATGTCAATTCATCCACGTGCCTGAAGGTGAGTTAACTAGTTTCATAATGGAGGCAGGGTTTTTTATCTTGTGAATCACATAAATCAGCTAAAAGAACACATGCAATTTACAGTCATAATACATGTCTCATATCCTTAATTGCTTTGGCTGTAAATCTAAACAGCAACAGCCTTGTAATAAATGGGTTTCTAGACCTTAAGATCTAGTAAACGGAATCAGACTAAACCTGTCTGTCTTTTTTGCCCAGTTTTTTTTTTTTTTTTTTGAGATATTCTCATAAAAGATGATACTTCCTATAAGTCTTTTTGAGCAGTTTTTTCTTTTTTTAGAGAAATATTCTCATAAAAGATGATACTTCCTATAAGTCTTTTTGAGCAGTTTTTTCTTTTTTTAGAGAAATATTCTCATAAAAGATGATAACTTCCTATGAATTAAGAGAAATAATTATCTTCTCAGCTTTACAGGAAAACAATGCTAGCCTATGCAGATGATGTAGTGGGCACTTAAAGCATAGTGATTATTTCATATATTTGTGTATTTATTTATAATTTAATTAAAATAACTAAATTAAAAACCCTAAATTTATTTGGAGTTTTCTTCCTTAGCTGACTGGCTAAGAGAGACAACCCTTAACTAGTGGCTGATTTGAAAGTGCTAGGTACTTTCTTTTTTGCCATTGCCTAACTTAACCATGAAAACATTACCTGCACATGCATGCAGCAAACTAAGCAGTAATAAATGCATTACTCAAGTTTTGACAGTATGCATCTGTCAGCGAGATTAGAATCCTCAAGACCAACATACTACCTTTGATTCCTAGTGGCATAGTGAAATATTTGGTGAAAAAAGCTGTTACTAATGCTACCTAGAATCTTATAATTAACACATGCCACAGTAATCTTTTGAATAGCCTTATGATCAGAAATAATAGAATTTGAATTTATTAAATGGTCAGCATGTTGTCCTAATTATAAAATATGAAGGAAGTTTTGAAGTTGTGATCATTAAAAACAGAATTATTGATGACCATTTATTTTGATATTTAATGTTGGTTGTCGAAGGAACTGAATATTATTCAACCAAATCTTCGATATTCAAAGACCATTGTGGTTTTTGATAACTTCAGTAGCCAGTTTGAAATATCTTTTGTAGCTATGTTCTGGTGAAATCTTTCAAAGTGGGTACATTTTTTTCAGTCCTGTGTCATGTTTACAGAACTTTATCAAAGAGGCCTGACATGCCATTGTGAATAAAATAGATGTGGTATTTCTTTTCCTCCTGCATGAACGACTTGGCTCTCAACTTAGTTACGATGAACCTTCAACAGGAAAGATCCTTAAGAGTAGGAAGAGAGGTAAATAGTGCCACTGCACTAAAAGAGTTTGCATTATGATGAAACTCCAGCAATAAGTGGCTAAGGCAGTATCAAATGTAAGTTTCTTATGAAGAAAGATTAATAAGGAAATCTATATATAGAACTTAGTACATGTGTGAGAAGACATGATATAGATCAAGACATATGAGTTGGTGAGGGGAATGTTACAGGATAGAAGGGATTAGACACAGAGTGAAGAGCAAATTGGAGAGAATAAGAGGCCATTGTTGTGGCTATCCTTTTCTTAAATGTTGATTTTCTTATCTCTATAAAGCTACTGGCCGAATCCCTGATAAGAGTGAAGCTGTTGTTTTGTGAGACAAAGAAATGCAAATGGTGGATGCCTATTTCTTTGTCTCAGCACTGGTTCTATCTCCCTATTTTAAATTCAGAGAAAATTTATTTGTATACGCTTCGCCACCCTGAATCCTAGGATATACTAAAATGTAGGAGCAAGGAGATAGATCACAGTCAGCGTTTACTCTTCTCAACTATAAATTTGCAACTTGCAGCCATGACCTTAATTAATACAGTTTCCCGCCCTTTTGTGGTTCATTATATTTTATGGGCAAGTGCAGTAGGATCTAGATACAGGCAAGACAACATTCACATTAAAATAAAACGTTTTAATTACAGTTAGAATTCATATATTACACTGAAAAGCTCTTAGTTAATCATTCAACTAAAATTTATATACATCAATAACACTCGTGCATACAGTTAATTATCCCTTTTCATGAGAATTTTATCTTAGTAACATAAATACTAACACTTAATCACTTAGTCTCAATTCTCTACTCTAATCACTTAAATTTTACTCTTAATACTTGTCAAAATTCCATTCAATATTCTCTTTAACAATCCTATTTAAATTTTACATATATCTCAGATTTATATAAGAACATTCGTAATTCTCTCTCTTTCACGACACATTTATGTGACACTACTATATTTCCTTCTAAATCTATCAACAACAGTTCAAAAAATGTCTCTTTGCACACACATTAAAGTTTTCTCATTCAATTCTTTAGATAGTAGACATAAAGTTTTCACCTTACCAATTTGCTAGATATTCTTTTGTCAGACAACTACCTTATATGATCGCTTTTCTTCACACTTCCTTGGGATTTTCTATACGATCACCATCTATACTTCAACTGGAATTATTCTGTAGTTTTCCACCATCAGGATCTGCTGGGCTTTTGTTTCCGACTGGTAAGTTCTCTTGGTCATTCGGTTGTAGCTTCCACGAACAAAGGAAACCCACGTGGAGGCTCCATACCAGCCGGACTTCCATGGCACAAGAATACAGCAGCAGGAAAACGTCTAAAAGCCTCGCTTGTAACGTTACATCCCCTTTTAAACACCGCGCCGTTTCTCTCTTTCATCATTGATGTGTACGTCATACTTTCGCTATGTCAAGCGGTACTTAGCGCCGCTTGCGGAATCCTTTCGTAACTCTTGTAGCGTTATGGTGGAAGGGGGGGAAAAAAGCACCGTGCTACATAACAGATATACTGGTACATTCACCACTTGTCTCAGAAGTCGGCAGTTTTACATTTAGATTATTATTTCTTACCCAGCAAATGGTTAATTGTTCACACAGCATTTTAGACTAAGCAACTATATAATAATAATACAATGAAATTTCACATTACTAATTAAAATATAAAAAACTAGATTACGATTTCTATACAGTGCTTCTTTATTTCTGATGAATCGTTATTTTTCTCAAGAGAGTGATAACAATGTTAAGTCCGAGTGAAACTTGATTTCTTTAATGATTTGTTTCACCCTGACTTAACACCATCCCTGGAAATTGTAGAAAGATGTGATGAAAAAGACAGGAATAGTTTTTATGTGGAGAGCAGTGAGTAAGTGGACTGCATTGCCACAGCACATGTTAAAAATAAGTTTAAATATCTCTATAACAGATATGTTGCTTGTTGAGTGAGAACCTCTCACGATAAACCTGTTGACACATTGGAGGTTTAATAACAATAATAACAACTGTTTTCTGTTATGCTTCCCATGTAATGAATATATTACATGTATATCTAATTCATCACATGGGGTAAATAATGATGAATGGAAGCACAGATTAATATTCCCTTGGTGATTTTTGCATACTGGTTAATTAGTATTAGTCTAATTAATAGACTAATACTAATAAAAATAGACTAAAAAAATTAGTCTATTTTTTTTTAAATAGACCTTTTTCACACTAAACAGATTTTATCATCATTATTGTTTTTGTTACATCCATTTATTATTATTATTATTAAATCATTGTTGAATTCTTGATGTGAAAAATAAGAGTTTATTTTTTAATAAAGGTACTCTGTTAAATTTGGTTCAGATTTCAGAGCCTGATCAATAGGAAATATTATTAAGGCTCCTTTCGAAATGGTGTTGATTACACCTGATTTTTGCATTGTCATTAATATCTATAACTGTGTGTAATCTACCAAGTTCATTGTTCATTTTTTCTTAATTTTCCAAAGGCATTTTCATTTTTAAGGCTCATAATTTTATTTTAGCATATATTCTAATTGTTTTAGCTCCATAAAATTTATTAGTACATATGAGTACTATTTTGAATTAAGCTATTAAGTATATTATATGAGTACTATTTTGAATTAAGCTATTAAGTATATTATATAATTTGCTTAATAATTTAATATACAAAATTAAACTAATAGTTAACATCTGAAATTACAACTGTTTTATCGATTTTTCATATGGCAGGTTTTGAAGCTTTGTAAAGGTGAATATCATGAAAAAGTTACGAGCTGTATTATTGTTGATTGCAGATATCCATATGAGTATTTTGGAGGTCATATTTGTGTAAGTTGATAGTTTAATGTTAGAAATATAGTAGGTGCTATGTGAATTTAAACAAACTTTAAAGTTCAGCTTTTTGTTGTTGAAAAGTGTGCTGTGTACTCAGCTTATAATTAATAGTTCAGAACATGTAAAAATTAAGATATGGTGACTCATATTTTGCTGTTTATTAGATTTTCAGTCTATTAATAAATGATTGTTTCTCAAAATTTAATATTGATATTATATAATCTTCAACTATTAATAACTTAAAAGAAGCACCTATGTAGCCTTTGTGGCAACAACTTTGATCCCATCCTTGTGCAATGAGATTGTCATACATTCTTTTCATTCCTGTGTGATTTTTTCTGAGCTAAGACTCAAATTATGCAAACATATCAAGGGCCTAGCCAGTTCATGAAAATATTCCTATTGTCGAATTCTTCTCCAGGTTATGCAACAGCACTTGAACTTCATTCTCATGGACCTCCATCTCATCATCCAATGTAGTGGTATCACTGTGAATTATTATACATACACCAGGTTGATAGATCTTAGTGAGGTGAGCTCTCATTATTTGAACTACTTCTTCTTCTTTGAGTGCCATCTCCTATCGGAGGTCGGCGACCACCTTGGCAAATTTTGAGCGATTCTCAGCTATTATGAGCAGTCTCTCAGAGTTCATACCAGTCCACTGTCTGATATCTGCCAGCCAAGATTTTCTTCGTCTTCCTTGTACTCTTCTTCCATTTATCTTCCCTTTTATAATCAATTGAAATATCTTATATTTTTCATTACGAAGTAGGTGACCAAGATATGCAGTTTTCCTTCTTTTTATGGTATCTAAAAGTTCACGTGATTTCCCCATTTATTCCAGTACTTCCTGATTGGACGTTTTTGCTGTCCATGGGATTTTTAACATTCGTCTGTATAACCTCATCTCAAAGGCTTCAAGTCTTTTTATTGATGCTGTCTTCAAGGTCCAAGTTTCTGCACCGTACAGCAGTACAGACCATACATAGCATTTAACCATGCGTGCTCTAAGTTTAAACTGCGGTTACACAGTGTAGATTTCATCAAGAGAAAATTTTTTCTTGCCATTTCAATTCTAACTTTTATTTCCATTTCTGGATTGCAATCTTCATTTAACCAGCATCCGAGATATTTAAACTTTGCCACCCTTTCCATTTGTTTCCTATTTAAAGAAAGTGCTAAATTAAGAATTGGTTTCTTACTTATGACCATGAATTTAGTTTTGGTGATATTTATTTTTAATCCCATTTTTTCACTCTCTGCATTTATTAGTTCCAAAAGATTTTGAAGATCCTGAATATTGTCAGCTAGAAGAGCTGTATCATCGGCATATCGGATGTTACTGATGATTTCACCATTTACACTAATCCCTTCCTTTCTTCCTTCCAAGACTTTTTGAAATATGGCTTCTGAGTAGATGTTAAAAAGAAGAGGGGACAGCACACATCCTTGCCTTACTCCTCGTTTGATGTTAATGGAGTCTGTAATAATGTCATCAACTTGAGCAGATGCCTTTTGGTTCCAATATAAGTTTTCAATGATCCTAATGCCTTTACCATCTAATCCAATTCTTTTAAATAGTACAATCATTTTAGCATGTTGGACTTTGTCAAATGCTTTCTCGAAGTCGATGAAGCAAATGAATATTACCTTGTTTTGGTCAATACATTTTTGAAATAAGATCTGAGAACAGAAAAGGGCCTCTCTTGTTCCCAAACCGTTTCTAAAGCCGAATTGGGTATCACTGATGGTGTCTTCACATTTTCTGTATATTCTTTTTTGAATTATTTTCAGAAACATTTTGAGAACGTGACTCATTAGGCTGATCATTCTATAGTCATTACAAGTTTTCGCATTTACTTTTTTAGGTAGCATGATGAAGGTCGACTGTAACCAGTCTTGAGGGATTATGCCTGTATCGTAGATCTTATTAAATAGCTTTACTAATATGTTAATGTTGTCACCTTCTAATAACTTTACTATTTCTGCTGGTATTCTATCTAGTCCTAGGGCTTTACCATTTTTAGCTGAGTTTAATGCACATTCTACCTCTGATTTTAGAATGCATGGACCTTCCATATGCTCATAAGTATTTTCTGGGTTCTGTCTGTTATCAGTAAAGAGTTCTATATATTTCACCCATTTTTGTATTTTGTCATCCTTTTTGGATATAATTTCTCCCTTTTTGTTTCGAAGGATACAGAATTGTTTTTTCTTATATATACCTGAGGTCTCTTTCATCTTTTCATTTGAACTACATCATTTGCATTTATTAAAGTTATTCTTCCATTTATTCTTTCTTTTATTTGCATGATAAATAATGATAAAATTATTTTTTTTGGTTGCGTGTGCAGCACATTTCTTTTCATACTTCAACTTTGCTTTCCATACATTACTCATAACTTTTCTGGCCTGAGCTTTATATATTTCATAACTCCTCTCACTCTGATATTCTTTTCACATCATCTTCTTCTTATGGATCTCTTATTTAATGAGATTGCACATCCATTTCTTTTCCATTCTATTCTATTCATTCTTCAAAGTATAGGGACACATTTCTGTACTGCATCATTTAAGCATTTTTTCAAAGCTTTCCATGTGCTGCTGCTGATATCCTTTCCATTCAGCATCTGATACCATGAAACTGAAGACAGTATTCTTCTGAGTTTGTCATAATTTCCAGATTTGTGGTTCAGCATATAACCTATCCTGATTGGAACATCCACATGTTTGGTCACTTCCCATGTCAGTATTGTATGATCATTGTCTCAAACTGGTGGCAAAATAGTTTCATCCTTAAACTGAGACACCTTCTGAAGCTATGATCAAATCTAACACTCTTTGTTCTTGAGTTGCTTCTTTCACATGCTGCTTGATAAAATTGTCACTCAACAGCCCAATAAATTCTTTTATGTTCTTCTTTCTTTTGAGTTGCTTCTTTCACATGCTGCTTGATAAAATTGTCACTCAGCAGCCCAATAAATTCTTTGATATTCTTATCATGAGTTTTCTCTGATACCCAGTCAATATTTGAATAATTTAAGTTACCCATAGTAGTTACTTGTTTAGTACTCACCTTGGTAGTTTGGTTAATGAACTCTTCATCTCCAGAAATGAACTGCTAGTTCTATAGCAACATCCCCTCCATATATTTCATACTGTTAGCTTCCACTTTACACTAAATAGCCTCATATTCAGTACTACTGGGAAAATTATTATCATTATTGCTTTCATGTTTTTCTGTCCTATGTAGACTGATATCATTGATAATGCTTTGCAGACTGCTTATTATCTCACAGAAATATGGAAGGTTCAGAAAGTCAATGTAGAGCCCACAGCATTTGTTCCACAAATGCAGTTCAGGAATATACTAACATAAAAAAGTAGCCATGAAATTGGTAGAAAGAAATTCAGTCCCTTATATTTCAGGTATTTCTGTGTTGTGAAGATCATGGGGGGGGGGAATAAAAAAAAAGCCATGAAGTATGCAAGTGTAGTCTTAACATACTTTGGAGAAATACAAAAATTATTATTATTATTACATAACACCTTCAGGAAGTCCAAAAGATTCATCAAGGGAGGGCAAATACTCTACAGGTTTCTGTCTCCACCACTCCACCAACCGCAACTACCTTCATCATCTACACCAACCACAACTACTGCCGATCACCACCACTAGTATTTTCACAGACAATCGCAAACTACTGGCAGAAAGTCAACAACGAACTTTGTATTTTCCACCTGTAACAAAACAGGAACTGAAAGAAGCACTTTTTACAACTAAAACCAAAGACCACTCCAGGAATAGACAAAATAAGACTCGTAGACCTCTTAACACATTTTGACCAAATAAATCCAATACTTCTGAGACTCATGAACATAATATTCGACAATGGCATTATTCCACAACAACTAAAAACTGCGATAATTATGCCAATTTACAAACATGGTAAAAGAAACAATACTGAGAACTACAGACCAATAGCTACTCTACCAGTCATTTCAAAAATTCTAGAAAAAATAACACACACACACACACACACACCAGACTACAGAACTCTTTACAGAAGTACAGCATCATCTCACAAAACCAATACGGCTTTCAGAAAACAAAAGCACTATCACTTTATTAGAAGACATCGCCAACACAATAAACAAAGCTCTCGATTAAAAACAAGTACGCCGTCCTTATGCTGCCTGATTTAAGTAAAGCATTTGATACACTTGATCATAACATACTACTCACCAAACTAAACTCAATAGAGGAACACTGCATGCCTGGTTCAGGAACTATCTCTCAAACAGAACACAAGTAACAAAAATAGGTACATGTCACAGTCGGGGTATACAAATAAAACAGTGTCCCTCAAGGCACCATATTATCACCCACTCTATTCAACATATATATTAACGATGTTCATAACCTGTCCTTAAGAAGTGAAATATTTCAGTATGCAGATGACACCACACTACCAGCAATATACACAGACATCAGCATGGCTCTCTCCAAAGCACAACAAGACCTAAATGAAATCAAAACATACTTCTACCAAAACGCAGTTGTAATCTACGGCACCAAAACACAGGTGTTAATAATTCATAACCCAAGAATCATGCGCCCTGCACCACTATCAATACACTGTCACACATACCACTGCATTAACAACAAAAAAAAACTTGTAATGTCCTGAAATCAAACCTGTAACACATGCAAAATACCTTTAGTCTTTACATAGATTGCCACTTTAAATGGACAAAACATATAGAATACCTACATACCAAACTCTGCATCATCGCAGCAAAACTCTTCCAAGCAAAAGACATTATTCCATCTAATATAAAAAAACTGCTATATCATGATATCTGCGAATCCCTACTCAGATACAGTATAACAGTCTCTGCAAACACATCAAACAGCCACACTAACAAAATTAGAGATATTACATAGGAAAATTACTCTGGATTTAGAGAAAGATGTTGGAAGTTTTTCACTTGGTTAGACTATAATAAATTTAGTTTAATCATTTATCCAAATGTTAGCAAACAAAGTTTGCGCATGAAGTATCTTCAGGCCTGAGGCAACTCGTGGTAAAGGTGGACCAAGTTCTCATCATTCCTTGTCTCGGTATCTCCAATAATGCAAAGCGCACATCTTACAGACATATATAATGCTATGCATTAAGGGAAGGGCCACTATCCAGACCGGTTTCGACCTTTATTGAGATCTCGTCAGTGGGAACCAGACCCAGAAGTGGTGATCCTAGGGCAGAAACAATGGAGAAGTCATGTATACCTCTTCTTGGTCTGGCTCTCACTGACAAGACCTCAATAAAGGTCGAAACAGTTCTGGGTAGTGGCCCTTCCCTTAATGCATAGCATTATATATGTCCGCAAGGAGATGTGCTTTGCATTATGGGAGATACTGAGACAAGGAGTGATGAGAGCTTGGTCCATCTTTACCACGAGTTGCCTCAGTCCTGAAGATACTTCAGGTGCAAATTTTCTTTGCTTACACTTGGATAATGGATTAAACTAAATTTATTATAGTCTAACCAAGTGAAAAAACTTCCAACGTCTTTCTCTAAATCCAGAGTAATTTAGTAATAAGGTGCTATACCTTTTGGCAACTCGTATAGGTAAATGACTTCTTCCTTGCTTCTGCCTTAGTATCACCACTTCTGGGTCTGGCTTCCACTGACAAGACCTTAATAAATGTCTGGGTAATGGCTCTTCCCTTAGTACATAGCATTATACATGTCTGCAAGGAGATGTGCTTTGCATTATGGGAAATACTGAGACAAGGCATGATGAGAGCTTGGTCCACCTTTACCATGAGTTGCCTCAGTCCTGAAGATACTTCAGGTGTAAACTTTGTTTGCTTACACTTTGATAAAGGATTAAACTAAATTTATTATAGGAAAATTGTGTCAACAGTGATTTTGGACACCTTATACACTACAGCCAATATCTGATCAACACATGGCGATACACAGAATCCTGAGCATTAAAAATCTGAAACACTACATAATATTACTAAGGAATTACTTCAACATCGCCTATCGAAACAACAGACACACACATCGTATAACACGATTCACAACTCTCTACATCCCTACACTCTTCAACAACACATACGGTTCTTTTGTGAGATCACATCAGATACACACGCTACTCAACAACCTACCAAGAGACTTAAAACACATAGACAACTACAGAACATTAAAATACAAACTCTGGAAAATATACCAACAAAGTTAATATGGCATTAACACTAATATACACATCCAACATCACCAGTGTCCAATGCCTACATACCATCCATAAACAGTAATAACAACATAAATAGTGAAGGCTAATCCCACTCTCTCTTCATAAAAGCTAACCCAAGCTTCGAAGTAGGTGGGATTAATCCGCCTCATTCAACTACATGTAATTCTCATAATCAAAGACTGCAAATTATGTAGCAAAACAGTCAGTATGGTGTATAATAATAATGAAGATACTGATATAAAAAATTTCAAAAAATTTTGTACACCTGGTCGTCGACTTACAACCACAAAAAAAAAAAAATAAATAAATAAATCAGACAGCTGCATGCATATGATAACTATGGGATACGATAGCTATCGTACGATAACTATCTCTCACATACACTCAGTCGCTTTCAAGCATCTGTTGTGTGTGGTGTATTAATTAAAATTCTACTGAATTACTACCCATAAAATGTCTAGTAAAAGGAAAATGCTTTCATCTACAGATATGCCAGCTAAGTCAAGGAAAACTATTGATTTAGAGTGTAAAATGAAAGTTATCCAGAAGTATGAAGGCAGAAAGAAAGTGAATACGATAGCACGTGACTTGAAGTTATCACATTCCATGGCATCGACGATTCTTGAGGACAAAGAAAGAATTCGGGAAGCTGTGAAAGTTTCCGCACCTATGAAGTCTACAATTTTAACCAAACAACGACAGGGACTCATCCATGAAATGGAGAAATTGTTGTTTATGTGGATAAAAGATTTAATACAGAAAAATTCACTGATGATCCTTTCTACAGTGCAAGCGATGGCTAGAATTCTGTTTCAGAGTTTAAAATCACATGCCGGAGACGATTATGCAGAAGATTTTCAGGCTAGTACTGGATGGTTTAAGTGTTTTAAAAGAAGATTTGCTTTGCATAATGTACATGTCACAGGAGAAGCATATGAAGATGAAGCCCAAAAATTCGTTGATAGTTTCGACTCTTTAATCAAAGAAGAAGGTTATCTACCAGAACAAATATTTAACGTAGATGAAACCGACTTGCAATGGAAACGCATGCCTAATCGTACGTATATACACCAAGAAGCCAAAAGGATGCCAGGAATTCAAAGCTTTTAAGGATCGGTTGACTTTGTTGCTTGGTGGGAATGCTGCAGGTTTTAAGCTGAAACCTTTTCTCATTTATCATTCAGAAAACCCTCCTGCATTTAAGCACATCAACAAGCACACACACTGCCCATTTAGTACTGTTCAAACCCTAAAGCTTGGATGACTCAAGCACTGTTCGAAGACTGGTTCATGAACTGCTTTATTCCCCAGGCTCGTGAATATTGTGCGGAGAGAGGTATTCCTTTCAAGATTTTATTGATTATGGACAATGCCCCTGGCCACTCTTTTCATCTGGACGACCTTCAACATGATGTTAGATTGGTTTTTATGCCACCTAACACAACTACTGCTCTCATTCAACCCATGGATCAGGGTGCTATTTCAGCATTCAAGGCTCATTACCTCAGAACAACATTTGCACAACCCATCGAAGCGATAGATTCTGATGCTGATTTATCTTTGCGAGACTTTTGGAAGCAGTACAACATTCTTCAGTGTATCGAGAATATTTTGACTGCATGGGAATGTGTAACAAAGAATTGTTTGTCGGGAATTTGGAAAAAGTGTCTAAAATGTTATGCGAATACATTTGAAGGATTTGAAAAAGGAGAGGAACTGGAAGCGATTACAGAAAAAAATAGTTAAACTTGCAAAAAATCTTAAATTAGAATGTGAAATAGAAGACGTAGAGGAGTTGCTAGATTGAAATAAAAGAACTTTTGGATGAAGAGTTGATTGAATTGGAAGTACAGAGAGTGTCAGAAGAAAAAGCGAGAGAGGAAGAAGAGGAGCCAGAAAAAAAATTCACTGCAAAGAGTTTATCAGATTCTTTTTTGCAACTGAATAAAGCTCTCACCAGTTTTGGAGCAATGGACCCTAATGTCGAACGATTCATGAAGGTTGAACATATCATTTAAGATGCTGTGTGTTGTTATCGTGAGATATATGAAGAAAAAAAGAAACAAACTGTTCAAACAAAGCTCATCATGTTCTTCATCAAGACAACATCTCCTACCTCAACCCAAGAACATGACCCTGACGATCCACAACCCAGCACAAGCAAAGATTAAAAATCGATTTTGTAAATTTCATTTGTATTAATTTTTACATTAATTTTAGATTGTATTTTTGTGTTTACAGTACAGTGTGTACAGTATTATTTTTTTCACATTATGTACATAATGTGAAAAATATACATAATTATAAATTTAAAAGATTATAAAAAGTAAATTATAAAGGTGATAAAAAGATTAGATAGGTTAAAGAATACTGTTAATAAATATATGGCCGACATACGACCAGATCGACTTACGACCTGTCAGCCAGAATGGAAGTTGGTCGTAAGTCAACGACCAACTGTATATGTAAATAGGCTGTATTATAATAAGCAGTGATATTGATATTGAAAAAAAATTATGTACATTTAAAAAAAAAAATCACTGCCCTCTACATTTTGTACTGAACAGAAAATGTAATAGTATGCTTTATTGTATATATGTAAATACTCTGTACGATGATAAATAAAATGTTATTACAGTTTAAAAATACAGGTAAACCTCGTATAACGCGGTACTTATACAACGCAGTTTCAATATAACACGGTCTACAAATTGTAGTAACCCTTGTTCAACGTGGTACTTACACAACGCGGTTTTGACGAAAACATAGTCTAGAAATTGTAGTAACCCTTTATCTTTTCATATATTTTTCACCGCATGACTTAAAAATCAAATTTTATCGTTGTTAAATTTGTGTCTGCCCGTATCATGCAGGTAGTTATAAGTAGCAAATTTATATTAGGGGAAACAACCTTTAGCATGCATGTATGTCAATTGTATACCGTATGAATTTATTTTCAATAATAAAAGTGTTTATTGTTGAAAATTGTCTTCGTTTTCTGCCAGGAAAGCGCATTAGAAATCATAAGTGTGTTATCTCAAGCTGAGCACTTTATTTTCTGGTGAGTTACATACATAATTAATATGTAATGCTTTTTTATGTACAAAATTATTTTTATAGTAATGGCCACAAATTACATTGAAAGGGAAAAAATGAATATTGAAAAGAAAATTCGTCTCAAAGAAAATTTCTCTCAAAGAAAAAAAAATTAAAATCATGGATCAGTTGAAATATGAAGAAAAACCAGTTGTTGTAAGGACTTTGAATTTAAATTAATCAACAATTCAAAAATCAAACACAATGAGCATAAAATCCGAGAAAGTGTTTATTACTGGTTCAACGGTAAGGCAAAGCTTGTTGTTCATGTATGCAATTTTCTAAGAGAAAATGAAGCAATCTCTAATGATTTGGAAAGAAGATGCACTCAAAAGAAAGTTCCTTTGGATGGAAATCTTATTAAACAAAAAACACTCAAACTTTATAAATTTTCTCAGGTGATTGACAAAACATCTGTTTTGTCAATCACCTGAGAAAAACATGACAAAATTAATGTTTATTAACCGATCCTGAAATCCTCCTGCTATGAAAGGTTAAAATATGAACTTATTTTTATTTGCCTAAAACATTTATGTATTACATGCTTAATTACAATTTGTAATTTTTATAATTTTATACTATGTATTTGTTTCATAGTTTATGTTTTCTTAACTTACATGAATTACCTGAATTAAATAAGAATATATTTTTGTTGGACATGTCATTGCTGTTTATATAATTTTTTTTTTAAAGAAAACCAATTTTGGAAGCTATCCTCCCTACTTTTTGTATGTGATCTGAGTCTCGCATAACATGGCATTTCTATGGAACCTAACATCCGTGTTATACGAGGTAACATCCGCGTTATACGAGGGTTACCTGTGTGTATGTGTGTGTGTGTGTGTGTGTGTGTGTATATATTTATTATTATTATTATTATTATTAGACACCTCCAGGGAGTCCAAAGACTCATATGGGAAAGTTTGATTTGAATAACACATTATTAGTTTTTTACTAATCACGACCAAGAATGATATTTTATGAAGACATAAGGCCTTAAGAAACCAACTAGATACTACATCTGTCTGATGATCTGTTTAATATGATGTTATTATTTCAAATAAATCAGTTGCTGGCATTATACCTTGTAACAACTGTTTTAAGCCACTGACGATAGTCTGTTAATTTCAGACTGAAATATATAGCAGTATATATATAATATATATATATATAATACGGTGTGCTTAAGGGTCAAAGCTGTATAACTGAGAGGAGACCTCCACATAGCCTTTAAAGGAATGCGGAGAACCGACCAGGGCTTCTGACCTAATGTCCAATCCTCACCTTCTCGTGGTGCACCCTGTTGGGTATCTACTTGGATACTGAACGGACGAGGATGGGCTGGCAATTTGGGATTTAGCCGACCAAATTGTACTCTTATTGGTTAAACCAAAATATAGAATGATGGTACAACATGACAAAATTTCATGCCGGCTGGGGCGTCGCCCGGTTAAACAAGGCCCCCGTTGTTTTCGCCAGGGAACCAGGGCGAACAGCGAAAAGTCAGCTACTGGAACAAATCTGAAAACAAACCCCAACTCAACATCACCAGAGTTAAAGATCGGTACTATCAACGTAAGAAGCCTGAATGGCAAAGAAATGGAGCTAGCTGAGGAATTAGATAATTACCAGATCGACATAATAGGGGTGACTGAAACAAAAAAGACCAAAACTGGTGAGATCTTTCTGAGCAATAAATACAAAATGTTATATTCAGGCAATGACAATCAAGGAAAAGAAGTAGTAGCCATAGTATTCAACACAAAATACGAGGCTAATCTTCTTGAATGGCAGTCAGTCTCAAGTAGAGTAATGTGGGCAAATATGAGAATGGGGAACTGGACAATGAGACTTATTTGTGCCTATGGTCCCACAGAAGGTTCTACTAAGGTAGAAGTGGAGGAATTTTTTGAGGCTTTAGAAAAAGCAACTGACACAATGAAAAATGAAAAGTTGGTCCTTGTTGGGGATCTAAATAGCAGAGTAGGAAATGATTGTGAGACATACAAAAATATTTTGGGAAAATTTGGAGAAAAGAGCAAAGCTAATAATAATGGCAAATATCTGTTGGATTTCTGCTCAGGACATGGACTAGTTATTACTAACACCATGTTCCAACATAAAAATGTGCACAAATTCATATGGAGAGAAGAGGCTAGGAATAAGAAAAGTCTCATTGACTATGTTATTGTTGATAGTGATGTTTTCTCCCTGGTGCAGGACACCAGAGTGAACAGAGGATTTGAAATTGGAAGTGATCACTATTTAGTCTTGAGCAGGATAAAATTGAATTTCATATTGAAAAGAATAACATGTAAGAAAGTTTTAAAGCGAATAAAAGTTGAGCAGCTCTCAGATGTGAGCTGTAGACTAAAATACACAAAGATTATTGAAGGAAAAATGAAAGAGTTTGAGAACAGGAATCAAACCTTGGAGATTCAGTGGCAAACTCTGAAGAAAACATTGATTGATTCTGCCAGAGAGGCATGTGGTGAGGTTGTTTGTAAGGATAAAAAAATCAGAACTCCCTGGTGGACACAGGAGGTTAAAGAGGTAGTGAAGGAAAAGAAGAAAGCATACCAAAAGTTCCTGTCAAATAAGTCAGCTTGTGCTCTTAGAGAATATAGAGACAAATGCAAGAATGCTGAACACTGTGTAAAACTAGCTAAACAAAAGTCGTGGGAGGACTTTGGCAAGAATATAGAAAATAAATATCAAGAAGGTGGCAAAATATTCTGGAGGTTGTTGAAGAAGCTTAAGAATGGAGGAAAGAGTGCTATAAAAGGAATTAGAGATGATAAAGGTGACATGAAAACGGGAGAAAAAGATATCCTTGAAGTATGGAGTAATTACTTTGAAAAACTGCTAAATGAAACAAGCAGTGATGACAGCACAGTGGTAAAAAAAGACTGACCAGGCATGCAGTCAGGAATACATATCCATACTCGAAGTAGAAAAAGCCATCAAAGGCTTGAAATGTGGAAAGGCAGCAGGAATAGATGATATTTGACCAGAAATGCTGAAGTATGGTGGTATAAGAGTCTTACAGTGGCTGCACTGCATAGTTCAGAAAGCCTGGACAGAGGGACGAATTCCCGATGATTGGAGTAGAGCTCTCATAGTACCCATATATAAAAAGGGAAATAAAACTGCATGTCAGAATTACAGAGGTATTTCCCTACTGAGTGTTCCTGGCAAGATCTATGCAAGTATACTTGAGAAACGGTTTGAGAAGAATTGTGGAAGAAAAGCTTGGTGAAGAACAAGCTGGATTCAGGCCAAATAGAGGCTGTCAGGATCAGATCTTCACTTTACGACAAATAGTCGAGAAAGCATGGGAATATAACAAAGATCTGTATTTAAGTTTTGTCGATCTGGAAAAGGCATATGACAAGGTGCCAAGAGAGAAGCTATTCAATACGCTGCAGTTATATGGTGTCAATGGGACATTATATCAAGCAATACTTAGTCTTTATTTGAGTTGTAAGTCAGCAGTTAGAATTGAAGGAAGTACAGGAAGATGGTTTAATGTTAAATCTGGTGTGAGACAAGGATGTACATTATCCCCTCTGTTATTCATTATCTATATGGATCACATTATGAAGGAAAGTGGTATTAAACATGATATCAAAATTGGAGATGTTAATGTCAGCTCTTTGCTTTATGCGGATAATGTTATACTTCTAAATAAATCCGCTACAAGTCTGCAAGATTCTCTGACTAAAGTGAATAGCTCTTGTAATAGATATGGTATGAAGGTCAGCAATAAAAAGACGAAGACAATGAAAATAGGCAGAATCATTGAAAATGTCAACTGTGTTATGAATGGAGAACCTGTGGAACAAGTAAAACATTTCAGCTATTTAGGCACGATTTTTACTGAAGATGGTAAATTAAATACAGAAATAGACAACAGAATCAGCAAAGCTGGTATGGTGGGAAGTCAATTGAATAAATTCATATGGAATAAGAGAGAAATTAGTCGGAACACTAAATTAGCTGTATACAAGACAGTGTTCAAACCAGTTTTAACTTATGGATCTGAGAGCTGGGTCAGAAGTAAAACACTTGACCAAAGACTAGAGACTTCAGATATGAGAGTCCTGAGAAAGATTATAGGCGTGAACAGATGGCATCAATGGCAGTATCATATTAAAAACGAGGATATTAGGAAAGAACTTGACATTGTCAGCATCCAGGAATGCGTTAGCAGAGCTAATCTCAGGTGGTATGGTCACTTAAACAGAATGGGCGAGGAAAGATTAGCAAAACAAGTGTTCTCTGCCAGGTTTGGCAGGAAAACGACGGAGAGGAAGACCAAGATATAGGTGGATTGATACAGTACAAAGTGCTTTAGACGATTGAAATATAAGATCTGATAATATTGGAGTGTTGACAAGTAACAGACTGATTTGGAGGAAAATTGTAGATAGGAAATTAATAATGATGTAATTTTTTTCATGTAGTACTATCATATCCTGTACATCCCTTGAGGGTACATGGCAGGAATTTGATGATGAT
Organism: Typopeltis vanoorti; assembly: GCF_054136105.1. Classification (NCBI taxonomy): domain Eukaryota; kingdom Metazoa; phylum Arthropoda; class Arachnida; order Uropygi; family Thelyphonidae; genus Typopeltis; species Typopeltis vanoorti. The sequence goes on along the minus strand of NC_143562.1, from coordinate 122,859,589 downwards.
GATGATGATGATATATATAATACTTTTGCCTTGTGTTTACATGTGTATATATTGTACAGAACTGTGACACAATTTTCTCTGAAAACAAGAACATAAGCTAACTTCATAACTCTGCTACTAGTATGTTCTTTCTTGTGGTTATATCAGTTACTTTAATATCATTTTTGTTCTAGGTTTATTAGAACTTTCCAGACCCTCCCCCCTCATGGCGTGTGTGTTTGTTTGTTTAATATTTTATTTTTTCCCCTGAATTTTAGCAATTTCACAGATGGACTATTCTATACAATGTGCATAGTTTTCTCGTGTGTCATATTTTGAAGAGAAAAATAGAATACACTATTATATACAATATTAATTCATAGTAATATAGGAGAATTAATATACTGTTGTAAAATATTACATTTGTGCAAATGAAACTTTCAAACATAAAATTCCATAGTATTAAGAAGAGGGATTTTTGTCTTTCAAAGACTTTTCTGCTGTCTTTGATGGGAACCAGCAGCTTGAAATAGTTGTTGAGCCAGTGAAATTTTAATCAAAAGTTCTAAAAAAGAGGCAAATTTTGCTTCTAGACAGAGTTCATTTTTCACAGGATTGCAATACCAAAGCAACTCTTATGCTACAGGTAAACTTGTACTTGTGCAAGCTGACAGTCATTTATAAAACATTTTAAGTGTCCAAGCTAACTTGAAAACTGTTTTTCTTGGTAAACATAACAGATATTTATCATTCTCTATTTTAAAAATATTCAAAATCACTGCTGGTAGCATCATAGAACTTTTTAAGCCATACAGAAATCTCAAATATCTTAGGAGGCCTGAACATCCATTTGTGTTTTAATTATCAATCATCCAACGTTTTCAATGTATCTGGTATACTGTTCTTAGGATTTTAATTTATGTATGTGTGGGTGTCATTTTTTAACTTGTCTATATTTTTTTACATCTAAGAGTGTTTTTGTAAAAGGGTCAGTCATTTTTACTTTTGTGTTTTATTTAAGTGTAATCTTAGCCATATAAGCATTAAAGGATAAGTACATTTCCCCGACAGATCTTCACTCTTCATATCTGCACCTCTCCATATGTATAATATCTGATGTGAAGATGGAAAACAAATTCCGTGCACTTTTATTAGAAGTTGGAAATTTTGCAAGTAGATAGCTTATTTTAAATATTTAATTAAAAAAATAATTTACAATGTAGTTTTTGATGGTGATCAGCCTGTCTTTTCAACCCACTGCAGGATGAAGGCCTCTCCCATTAGCGGGAGGGTTGGGTCTACTCCCATGGTGACCCAGTCCAACTTGGGAGAGTGTATCTATACATGGATGAACGAATGTATGAAGGTGAAAGACAATCACAAACATCCATGCCCAGGCAGAATTTGAACCTGCAGCCTATTGGCCAGAGAGCAGATATGCTAACCACTTGGCCAACCAGGCCATCATAGTTTTCAATACTTTCTATTAAAATAATGCCAACAGGACAAAATATGTAATTGGTAGCTGCTGTAATCCAGAAGGTATAAGGGAAAATGTAGATGATATGCATTGGCAAATCAGCATGATGAGTGCAAGTCAAGTAATTATTATGGATTTGAACTAGGTGGACATAAATTGGGAGAAAGAAAATTCACAAAAAGGTCACAGGGAGGGAAGAAAATGGAATTTATCCAGCTGCTGAGAGATAATTACCTAAGGTATCATGTAATAGAGGAGTCACAAGGTTTGAGAATACTGTATCTGATCACTGCATCAGAGAACCTAACAGTAACCAATCTAGCAATGCTACATTCTTCTTGGAGAAAGTGATCATGTTGTCTTGACCTGGGAGATTTCCAGACATAGAGACTTTTCTGTTAAGAAGGGATATATGGAATAGCAAAGCATCTGATTATGACAAGCTGAGGAGTAAGCTTCCATCAGCGTCATGGCATAAGAATTTGGGTGAGAGAGAGAGAGAGATGCATGGGAAGGGATCAAGGGGTATTTGAAGTAAGCAGTATCAGAATGTACACCCAGATAGACTGACAGTTTAGGCATAGGATAACAATTGCCAGTTTATTATAATTTTATGTGACACCTTTAAGGAGTCCAAGGACTCACTCTAGGAGGGTACTCTACTCCACTATACACAGCATCTATCCTACCCACCTATTCTCCAACCACCACTACCATCAACATAAGGAAGAAGTGCCACTTCGTCCGATTGTGGATGGCAGGTCTTCCCCCACTTACCTATTTGCTAAGCACCTAGCAAACTTAAGGGAAAAATTAGACAAACAGGATCCGACATAAAAAAAATTCTCACCACTTTGTTGGCAAACTCAAAAACATGAAGATAACACAAACAGACATAATGGCCAGTCTAGACGTAGTATCCTTATTCACGAATGTACCAGTAGAAGAAGTCATCAACATTATCAAAGATCTCCTTCCTGCTGAGATTACAAAGATGTTCAAGCATTGCCTACAATCAAATTTCTTCAAAGTTAACAAAAAGATATACAAACAATTAGAAGGCTTAGCCATGGGCAGCCCTCTGTCACCACCATGTGCAGACCTTTTCATGGAGAAATTTGAAAATGAAATGTTCACCAACATTACTCCTAAACCTTCAATATGGTGGAGATATGTGGATGATATCTTCATCATATGACAAGAGAACATGGAAAACCTACATACGTTTGTCAATAGAATCAACTCACTTCACAATAAAATCAAATTTACTCTAGAAGTAGAAAACAATGAACAACTACACTTCTTGGACATACTAGTTAAAAGACAAGGTAACAATTTCAAACTGTCCATTTACAAAAAAACCTACGGACACTGGACGATATCTACATTACTCTTCAAACCATCATAGGTCACATAAACAGAGCATCATCCACATGTTGAGAAATCGAGCCAGAAACTTTATCTCTGCCGATGACGAAGTTCAGACAGAACTGTCCCAAATCGCTATAACACTATCACAAAATAGTTATCCTTGAAATAGCAACAAATTTCTATACAAAGATAACCAACAAGAAAGAACAGTCTCCCAGCAAATTTCCACAACAGTCATCCCCTTTATGGGCTCAATTTCCACCAAAATTGCGAGATTGTTAAAGGCCCATAACATCAGGGTTGTATTTAAACCAACTACTAGCATCAGACAAGTTCTAAGATCTCCTAAAGACAGTGTTCCATTTTATAAATATCCAGGTGTATATAATATTCCATGCACATGCGGTCTTTTCTACATTGGACAAATTTTGAGAAGCCTGGAAATAAGACAGAAAGAACATGTTGGCGATGTAAATCACAACAGAACGATCACCTCCGGGTTAGCACATCACTTTTCAACTCCGAACCACAATATAGACTGGGATAACAGCTCTATGCCATACGTAGATGATGATTGCAGACATCGATTATTTAAAGAAGCAGCAGTAGCACTACGTACAGGCACCTATATAGAAACCAAGGGGCCATACTGAACGATACTTGGAAACATCTAATTAATTCCCTCAGTTCAAGAGAACTACAGTATGCGAATAATCATATTACACATTTGCATGTAACACTTGTTCATGATACTTAGTAGAAAGTCACAATTCATACAGACATGTCACTCGAACGTGTTACCTTAGCTACCTAACAGGTACTAACATTTTTTTTATTCTTAAACCTTTTTTGCATTTATAATTTTTTTGTACTGTGCAAGCCTTGAAAAAGCTGGTCAGTTACTAGCGAAGCCGGTAGGCAATATTATGCGAACATACGTACAAATTAAAAATCTATGGTCAGTTTAACAATAAGTCTTATATTTTTTAACATTTTACAACCAAAAATATATATGATTTAAATTTTGCCCTCTTTCCACTCCTTTGGAACTTATATCAGTCTGAAAATGGTCTAAGTTAAAAAAGGTAAGTTAAAGCTGTTTTTAACTCCATGGAACATCCCCTCAAGAAACATGGTGATATATAATCAAGTCCTGCAGCTTTATTGACATCAGGTTTACTCAATTCGTAATATACCCTCCTAAATCACCAGTGACTCTTCCTCCCTTCCTGCTGCTCCAAGTTCTGCATGCTATTACTTTCACAAGGATGAAATAGGTTTTCAACTGTTCGCTTAGCATCTCTATGATATCCTCCTTAGTCACTATCATTCTACCAATCTCTCCAACCAGTATCATCCTTTTATAATCATTCTTTCATCTACTGGTCATGTATCGAAAAATTCCCTAGAATTCCTTTTGGCCTCATTAGCTAACTGCTGCTCATGCAAGTTACCCTCTTGTTTGCTCTTTGTACTCCTCGTGCAGCTGACTTACTATCACTCATCTTATGCTGCTTCCGTAATGCCTTTTCTCCAAATTGCATGCTTCACCTCTTCATTCATCCATTTCACACCCACCTTATTCAAACTCTTGACTTTTGGAATTAATTCAGACATTGCCTCTGCCAGATAGTTCCTGAACAGTTCCATAGCAACATTGATCTTCTTTCCTTCCAGTTCTTCATTCCATAAGATAGCTACAAGCTGTCTCTTGAGCTTATCATAATCACCTGCCTTATGGTTCAACATATATCCCTTTCTCACAGAAGCTCATATAACTGTCTATTGCCCAAGTAATCACCTCATGGTCACTCTCATCAGCTGGAGGGAGATTCAATATCTCATTTACAATAATATTCTCTGATGAGATAATCAAATCCAATCCCCTTGATCATTGTGTACCTTTGTGACATATTGCCTAAGGTAGGTGTCCCCTCAGACACTCAAGAAATTCATTCTCTTTGCTCTCAGATACTGTCTCTTCATTTCAGAGTATATTACCATAATTAAAATTGTTTATAATGATCACCCTTTTCTTAGTAGCTAGACTGATTTGCTTATACATTTCCTTCTTACTGCCTTCCACATTACCAGGCCTATAGCAAATACCCAACTAGATATTTTAGTCTGTCCTGGGTGAATATACTCTATTAATGCTACAATTTCATTTCCTTTATTTCAAATACTTCTGGCATTTGTAAACATATATACTAGCTTATTTCTAGTTCTATAACCAGCTTCCCCATCCCCATTCCTCATGACTCCTCTGTACCCCTCTTAGTTGCTCATCTTACACCTCTCCTCAGACCTGTTTGTTTCTTCCACATCACTAGTCATCCCAATCTTTTGCTCTACACATACATCTGCTCCTGATTCCATCATCCATTCTTCTCATGTGGTGTCTCCCTGTCCACCCCAACCTCCTTCTTTTCCCTGTTTGTCTTGTGTTTCTTCTCTCTTGTTCTCTTCACTCGTGTCACTCACATTTACCTGCTGTTCCATGTCACCTCTTCCTTCCTCAGTTCTTCTATTCACTTCAGTCATCACTATCTTTTGCATAAATATCATGTTGGAGGCTTAATGGATTTTTTACAACACTCAAAAAGAATTAAAATACACAAATAACAAAACAATTGTTTTGTTATTTGTGTATATGTTACATTAATTGTTTTTGTAATCCCCGTAGATGTCCTAGTGACTAGGACGAAATATAGGAAGTATTAAATTCTATTTTAATTCTTTTTGAGTGTTGTAAAAAAATCCATTAAGCCTCCAACATGATGTCCTCACAGCACTTAAGCCTCTACACATGTTTTGCATAAATACTTTCTCCAGCTGACACACCATATCTATATAAATGTAGCCCATCTCTTTCACACGGCTCCAGCAATCCCTAAGATTCATCCCACACATTTACAAAAGGAATTCCTTTCTCTTCATGCATCTCAGCTAGCATCCCATTCACAATCCTCTTTCACCATTTCATCTCATCACTATCACATAATAGGGGTGACTGAAACAAAAAAGACCAAAACTGGTGAGATCTTTCTGAGCAATAAATACAAAATGTTATATTCAGGCAATGACAATCAAGGAAAAGAAGGAGTAGCCATAGTATTCAACACAAAATATGAGGCTAATCTTCTTGAATGGCAGTCAGTCTCAAGTAGAGTAATGTGGGCAAATATGAGAATGGGGAACTGGACAATGAGACATATTTGTGCATATGGTCCCACAGAAGGTTGTACTAAGGTAGAAGTGGAGGAATTTTTTGAGGCTTTAGAAAAAGCAACTGACACAATGAAAAATGAAAAGTTGGTCCTTGTTGGGGATCTAAATAGCAGAGTAGGAAATGATTGTGAGACATACAAAAATATTTTGGGAAAATTTGGAGAAAAGAGCAAAGCTAATAATAATGGCAAATATGTGTTGGATTTCTGCTCAGGACATGGACTGGTTATTACTAACACAATGTTCCAACATAAAAATGTGCACAAATTCACATGGAGAGAAGAGGCTAGGAATAAGAAAAGTCTCATTGACTATGTTATTGTTGATAGTGATGTTTTCGCCCTGGTGCAGGACATCAGAGTGTACAGAGGATTTGAAATTGGAAGTGATCACTATTTAGTCTTGAGCAGGATAAAATTGAATTTCATATTGAAAAGAATAACATGTAAGAAAGTTTTAAAGCGAATAAAAGTTGAGCAGCTCTCAGATGTGAGCTGTAGACTAAAATACACAAAGATTATTGAAGGAAAAATGAAAGAGTTTGAGAACAGGAATCAAACTTTGGAGATTCAATGGCAAACTCTGAAGAAAACATTGATTGATTCTGCCAGAGAGGCATGTGGTGAGGTTGTTTGTAAGGATAAAAAAATCAGAACTCCCTGGTGCACACAGGAGGTTAAAGAGGCAGTGAAGGAAAAGAAGAAAGCATACCAAAAGTTCCTGTCAAATAAGTCAGCTTGTGCTCTTAGAGAATATAGAGACAAATGCAAGAATGCTAAACACTGTGTAAAACTAGCTAAACAAAAGTCATGGGAGGACTTTGGCAAGAATATAGAAAATAAATATCAAGAAGGTGGCAAAATATTCTGGAGGTTGTTGAAGAAGCTTAAGAATGGAGGAAAGAGTGCTATAAAAGGAATTAGAGATGATAAAGGTGACATGAAAACGGGAGAAAAAGATATCCTTGAAGTATGGAGTAATTACTTTGAAAAACTGCTAAATGAAACAAGCAGTGATGACAGTGCAGTGGTAAAAAACACTGACCAGGCATGCAGTCAGGAATACATATCCATACTTGAAGTAGAAAAAGCCATCAAAGGCTTGAAATGTGGAAAGGCAGCAGGAGTAGATGATATTCGACCAGAAATGCTGAAGTATGGTGGTATAAGAGTCTTACAGTGGCTGCACTGCATAGTTCAGAAAGCCTGGACAGAGGGACGAATTCCCGATGATTGGAGTAGAGCTCTCATAGTACCCATATATAAAAAGGGAAATAAAACTGAATGTGAGAATTACAGCGGTATTTCCCTACTGAGTGTTCCTGGCAAGATCTATGCAAGTATACTTGAGAAACGGTTGAGAAGAATTGTGGAAGAAAAGCTTGGTGAAGAACAAGCTGGATTCAGGCCAAATAGAGGCTGTCAGGATCAGATCTTCACTTTACGACAAATAGTCAAGAAAGCATGGGAATATAACAAAGATCTGTATTTAAGTTTTGTTGATCTTGAAAAGGCATATGACAAGGTGCCAAGAGAGAAGCTATTCAATACGCTGCAGTTATATGGTGTCAATGGGACATTATATCAAGCAATACTTAGTCTTTATTTGAGTTGTAAGTCAGCAGTTAGAATTGAAGGAAGTACAGGAAGATGGTTTAATGTTAAATCTGGTGTGAGACAAGGATGTACATTATCTCCTCTGTTATTCATTATCTATATGGATCACATTATGAAGGAAAGTGGTATTAAACATGATATCAAAATTGGAGATGTTAATGTCAGCTCTTTGCTTTATGCGGATGATGTTATACTTCTAAATAAATCCGCTACAAGTCTGCAAGATTCTCTGACTAAAGTCAGAGAATCTTGCAGCAAAGCTGGTATGGTGGGAAGTCAATTGAATAAATTCATATGGAATAAGAGAGAAATTAGTCAGAACACTAAATTAGCTGTATACAAGACAGTGTTTAAACCAGTTTTAACTTATGGATCTGAGAGCTGGGTCAGAAGTAAAACACTTGACCAAAGACTAGAGACCGCAGATATGAGAGTCCTGAGAAAGATTATAGGCGTGAACAGATGGCATCAAAGGCAGTATCATATTAAAAACGAGGATATTAGGAAAGAACTTGACATTGTCAGCATCCAGGAATGCGTTAGCAGAGCTAATCTCAGGTGGTATGGTCACTTAAATAGAATAGGAGAGGAAAGATTAGCAAAACAAGTGTTCTCTGCCAGGTTGGCAGGAAAACGACCCAGAGGAAGACCAAGATATAGGTGGATTGATACGGTACAAAGTGCCTTAGACGATAGAAATATAAGATCTGATAATGTTGGAGTCTTGACAAGTAACAGACTGATTTGGAGGAAAATTGTAGATAGGAAGTTAGTAATGATGTAATTTTTTCATGTAGTACTGTCATATCCTGTACACCCCTTGAGGGTACATGGCAGGAATTTGATGATGATGATGACTTTCTCCAGCTGACACACCATATCTATATAAATGTAGCCCATCTCTTTTACACAGCTCCAGCAATCCCTCAGATTCATCCCACACATTTACAAAAGGAATTCCTTTCTCTTCATGCATCTCAGCTAGCATCCCATTTACAATCCTCTTTCACCATTTCATCTCATCACTATCATACCTAGGCAACACACTGACCTATTTTTCCTACCACACTATTATCTTTTACTCTCCTCGGCAACCTCCTGATATCCATTCTTGCATTGTCCTTATTGCCATCCAGCCTGTTTGTGCCTATGACCACTACCAACTCCCTTGCTTGCTTCTTCCTCTTATCTAGTGCATCAATCACTCTGCTCAATCTCTTCCCTGGCTTTCCAGGGGATAGATTGATAAACTTTATGCACCTCCTCATTTTACCACATCTCTAATAATTAAATCCTCATACAGTCACTCTTGAATCATTGAACACCTCTTTCATGCTTCCATCTTTTATTCCAGCCTTCCTCTCCCTTCCATACATATCTATTTCACTTATAGGTATATAATATGTATATCTCCTTGTTTCACCTCATCTTTCCTATCTCTACTAGGTCGACGCACTTTCATCCTTGCTACCTATTACATTCATTGTCTTACATTACTGCTACTCTAATTGAAACCAAGCATACCAACAAATGGATCACAGTAATAAAACTACTCCATTCTATACTGCCTAGAAAGAAAACATTTATAGCTCATTAGTGAACTTTTCTTATCATCCTCTAACACCAAATGAAACTTCGTTATTAGAATGAGACTTAAAGTTTACTATTCTCCAGGAAGGTTCCCCACAATGTTCAAGCAAAATTAGAAAATGATCTCAATAAGGACATCTATTTTAAAAAAAAAAACAAAAAAAAAACAATTAATTATGAAGTTGAACTTCCCCCCACACTTACAAAATGCATCATGATTCCTAAAACCGCAATATTTTAGTAACAAAAGCTGATGAAAGGAGATATCATTGTGCTTATCAGCAAATCATATTATAGAAATAATAGAACTGATAAAAAAAACTCTTACCATAAACACCTCCCAACCACCACTATCTTTGGACAAATTAAGGTACTTAAAGAATTTACCAATCTATTCATCTCAAACAATGTTTTTCCATACACTTACATAGACCATATACAAATTCAAATGACCATCTCCAGATGGTATGATTCAAAATTGTGTTGATTACATTCTGATCAAAAATAACTGGAAATCCTCAGTCTGAAATGTAAGAACACTAAAGAAAGCAGATTTTGACTTGGATCATCAATTACTAGTTGCAAAAAATTAAGTTGAAATGGCAAAACAAAGACCCTAAGCAACTTAACAAAACTGAAAGATGTAACTATACAAAACGACTACAGAAACGTGATAGAAACAGAGTTAAAAAAATAAACTTTGACAATGGAGAAAATGCATGGAAAATGGACAGAGCAGTATGATAAATGCTACAAGTAAAACACTTGGTACAACAATTAGAGCAAATAATGAGTGGATAATCACATTAATTTTAGAAACTTTAGAACTAAAAAGAGCTGCAAAAATTATTCTGAACAGAGAAAATACAGAAGAAAATAAGCAACATTATAAAAGACTGAAAAACAAAATAGAAAGAATGTGCAGATCTGCTAAAAATTCTTGATTAGAAGAAAAAGCAAAAATGGTGACTAACCCAATGAAAAGAATGATAGCAAGACTGCATATAAAATTATAAAAGAATTAACAAAAACACCCAAAAACAGACCACTAGAAATGAAAGATAAAAACAATATTAAAACTAAACAATTCAAGAGATTAAAAAAATTTGGAAAGAATATTACCACACACTTTTCCAGAGAGGAGAAGACTGTAAAAAACACAGAGAAGACAGAAAGAGAAAAAGCACTATTCATAATTAAAAGAATAAATTTTAAATGCAGCCATCAATTTCATGCTTGAACTTTTTAACCAAATACTATACTGGTGAAATTCCAGATGATTGGAAGATAGGCATCATAATACCAATTCTCAAAAAGGAAGACAAAAGATGGTGTGAAAATTAAAGACCCATAACATTGCTAAGTCACAGCTATAAAATCTTCACGTGCATTATTCAAAATAGAATGCAGACTTTAATGAATGAGACAGGATTAAGCAGGATTTCAGATGTGGAAGGTCTACTATAGACCATATTTTTACGGTTAATAGCCTAGCTGAAAAGTACTGGGCATACAACTTACCTATATACTGTAGTTTTATTGACCTCAAACAAGCAAATGATTCCATTGACAGGAACAAAAGGATAAACATCTTAAAATCTATGACACTAGATTCAGAACTACAAACCTTTATTATGAATTATTATAAAGATACTATAAAGATTTGGAGGAAAATTGTAGATAGGAAGTTAGTAATAATGTAATTTTTTTTCATGTAGTACTGTCATATCCTGTACACCCCTTGAGGATACATAGCAGGAATTTGATGATGATGATGATAAAGATACCAAAGCAACTGTCAAATTTAATATAAATAAAAACAGGCATATTCAAATTAGGAAAAGGATTCATGCAGGGTTGCCTACTCTCACCAAATTTATTATCTTGAAGAAACATGCAAATCCATAGCTAAAGAACTAGGTCTACAAATAAATGGCACAAATATCAACCACATTAAATATTATTCTTGCAGAATCTAAAGAACAATTAGAAAAAACAATTTTAAATGAAGACTACAAAAACTTTTCTAATAAAAATAGGAAGAAATGAGGAAAAAATTTCAATACACTTAAAATCACTGTACTTATTCAAATATGAATAATATGAGTAATGAGATATAAATATATCTCATTACTTACAACCTTGACAACACAGAAACAGTAAAATGCAGACTTAAAGGATGGTCTACTATGAATAAATTAAACAAAATATAGAAAAATAACAGCATTTCAAAAAGTGTCAAACTGAAACTCTATAAAACTATTATTATACCTACAGTAACACATGCCAAGACTTGGACACCCAATCAGAAAGAAATACAGAAAATCAGATCATTCAAAATGAAATGCCTAAGAAAAATAAAGACTCATTGGTCAAAACAAATGAGCAAGTCATATATGAATTAAACTGTAAAAGATGGTTTGGAGGCCTCCAGAGAATGTCCTTTCAACAATTACCAGATATAGTCTTGAATGGAGTCATTAGTGGAAGATGATCAAGAAGTAGACCAAAAAGAACTTAGCTATAGTCTTTGAAGGAAAGGTCACAATTATCAAGCTTCAGAGAGATGACAAATGGTCAGAGATAGAAGCAGACGGCAAAGATTTACACACAGGGGACTTTGCCCATCATATGATGGATGAGAAAGAAGAAGAAGAAAGAATTTACTCCATACCCCAGTCATATCATAAAAATACCACAATATCCCATGTGTAAGTATGGTCAGGAGATTGCACAATGGTCTGGCCGCCAGTTGCTCTAGCTCTTTAGCATGACCCAGGGTGCACCACGATGAGCTAGAATTGCACCCCAATTCTAGGTCTAGTTTACAGTGCAGCAGAGGATGGTGCTCCTGTCTGGCTTAATAGTTGCCATGTCAATAAACTAGATACTCAACTCCACTCTACATTTAATAACAGGTTGCATTAGGAGCACACCCTTATGATGGCTCCCCACTTTGAGCCATATTGCTCATCCGGAACTGCGACGACAGGATGCCTTGCTTCGTGAATATAAAAGAATTTTAAATAACCAAAATCTCCCAATACATGAATTTATTCCAGATGCTTTATCCAATAGACTAAAATCCAGAAGACCGCCATAAAAACCGCCCGTAATCTTCTTACGGGCGGTTTTTATGGCAGGTTCCAAGCAGTATCACCTGAAGTTTGCAATCACATAAACATCTTCCAAAAAACCATCTAGATTTGACCTGCCCAGGAATATATGGACAACAGCTAACAGGATTCATACAGGCCATGGTGTATGTGGAGACTTACTTTCAAAGTGGGGTAACTTACCAAATCCCCACTGTCCCTGTGGAGCCGAGACCCAAACCATTTATCATATGGTACAGGAATGCGAGCTGACAGCATATCCGGGTGACTTTAAGGATATCTTTGACATATCCTCAGAAGTGATCAACTGGATCAAAAACCTAAATGTTAAAATATGACTAATCTTCTATCTGATGCTTGTCATAAATTTCATATTTGTATTTGCCTGAATATAGACTTTTTTTTTTTAAATCATATATGTGTATCTTATCTATACTCATGTGTATTATATCTTATTGTCTTTTAACCATGTGTATAAGCCATATGATAAATAAATAACCACATCCCTTTTATCAAAATTTATTGCTGACTTATTAAAACAACAGATGACTTTTCTAAGAGAATAAAAAATCTTGCCCTCCCATCACCAATTTTCTTACACCTTTTGGTGCTACTTCTTTGTATTCTAATGTTCAGGTCCCCAGCACATAGGGCATCGTCTACAAGTTAATAGAAAATTATTTAAACCTGTCTTTGTGCCAAACACTAGCTCCTTTAGATATCCTTGATTTAATAAAATTAGTAGTCTCAGCTAATCATTTTAAATTCAAAAATAATTTATATATATAAATTTTCAGACTCCCAATGCCGAAGTATTAGATTGCAGCTTGATATCTCATTCCTGGTCTATTTCAAACTTATTACTCCTATATCTTCCACTCAGCATTTCTTCTTATTGATGTTGATGATTCCTGTGTATTGAAAAAAACAAAAAATTTACTAACATCTCTTAATAACTTCAATGATAGATTACATTTCACTATAGAGAACAATGAAGAAAAAAAAATTTCAATAAATTTTTTAAACGATGCTTATTAGATCAGGGAATAATATTCTTATGAGAATTTATCATAAACCAACTTCCTGCACTGTTAAAAAATCAGTTGCACTCTCTCTCAATTCATTAATGCTTATAAATACACGATTCCCTGAGATTTAAACTGGGAATATATCCAGCTGAAGCAGATTTTCTTGAACTGAATTTATCCCCAACAACTATGTAAATTCAACAGCTAAAATAAGTGCTGTCAACCTTCAGGACAAAAATATCTCTTATAATAAAATTTTGAAATTTCCATGCATAAAAAAATATTTACAAAACTAAACATATATGTAAACATTCTGAGTATAAAGTATGTTGGATTATGTAGTTGTGAAGAATGTACTAACTGCAGGGATAGAGAGAGAACGAGGGGTCATCCATGGATATTGTGTAAGAGCGAAGGTTAGCAAAAGTGATAGGACTAGATTTTTTGCTTGGAGGGTGAGTTGGTGGAATAGATTGCCAGAAAATAGATTGTGTGTGCTTCATCTGTGAATAATGATAGAATGTGCCAATTCTCTTGCACATTTGTGTAATAACAAAATGCACAATCTTCTACAAGATTATTCTACTTACAAAATCATAGATCTCAATCTTAATACATAAAAGAATAAAGTTTGTGAATTACTGAAAAAAATCACTTCTCAGCTTAAAGAAACTGTTAACAAACTGGAGCCTTTTCATATAAAGCAACCCAGAATATATAGATCATCAGAAATTGACAAACAATATACAGCTCTAAGCCCAGTTTTTGATAGTATAAACAGTCCTACATACTTTGAGAAGTGGTGATAACCAATTCCGTGAGGATTAGAAAGACAGGCAAGGCAGGTGACTTAGTAAGTTAGAGTAGCAAAAGTAAAGTATGAGCAGCAGTTAGCTAATGAAGCCAAAAAGAATACTACGGAGTTCTTTTGATATGTAGCAGCAAAAAAAAAAAAAAAAAGGATTATGGAAGAATTACATCGATAGGAGAAAATGGTATAAAGACAACTGCTGCAGAAGATATAGTGGAGATAATGAGCAGTTCATAAAGGTCTTTCATTCTTGTGAATGTGACTTCATGAAGAGATTGAGCGCAGTTTAGGATGTGGAGGAGAGTGACTGTTTGAGCAAGAGGTGTAATGGGAGTTGAACAAACTTGATGTTAATTAGGTTCTGGAACTTGATAATATATCACCACATATTCTGAAGGAATGTGCCAGGGAGATGACATCTGCCTTGACATATATCTTAATCAGAGTCTTGTGCTGGGTAGAGTTTCAGGAGTGGAAGGAGGTCAAGATTGTGCCTCTTCATAAGGGAGATGATAGAACTCATGCATTAAATTATCAGCCTGTCTGTGTGTCAGGTGTCGTTAAGTTGCTGAAGAAGCTGCTGAGAACTAGGATCCAGAATTGGGTTGACAACAATGGAAGAAATAGTGACAATTTCTTCAAAATAGTGACAATCCATTCTGATGGACAGTATGGATTTGCTCAAGAGAGGTTATGTTTTAGTAATCTACTTATTACAATAAGGTGACTACTTCCTTGACAGAGGAAAAGGATACACAGTAGTATACTTGGATTTTGCAAAGGCTTGATAGATTACTACATGATAAGTCGATAGTCAAAGAGAAGATGGGGTTGGATATTAGATTAGTGCATTGGATTGGAAACTGACTATCTGATAGGTATCAGCAAGTTGTGTACAGGGGAGAATATCCAGGAAGAGGCACACCACTAGTGGTGTGCCTCATGGGTCTGTTTTAGGGTCATTGTTGTTCACCCTGCATGTTAACAATATTGGTGAAGAGTTGGATAGAGATATTCAGTTGTTTGCAGATGATGTAGAGAGTTGGGATGAAGTCTGAAGAGTAGAGAAGATGTGGCCTTACAAGAATAATTGAATGAACTGATTGAATGGGAACAGAGATGGAGATGCGAGTTCAATGTCAAAATGTAGTTTTAAAATTTTGGAAACAAAGATGGGGTGTAAAATTTATGCTTGGCAGGGATATATTGTTGGAGGTGGAGGAAATAAGAAATCTTGGGGTAATAGTGGATAAGGATCTGAAATATTGAGGACAACACAAAGACCTTTGGGAATGATGCAGAGGACACTGACTTGTAGAAGTAAGGAGATTCTTGTTCCATTGTATAAGGCTTTGATTAGGCCACACATGGACTACTGTGCGCAGATTTGGTCACCTGGTTTTCAAAAGGACGAAGAGATGTCGGAAAGAGTCCAGAGGCAACTGACTAAGGTAGTTTCTGACCTCTATAATGTTGAATATGAGGAAAGGTTGAGAAGATTCGGTTTACACATCTAGTGGGTAGGAGGAAGAGGGGAGATATGATAGAGACAAGTTAATAAGGAATTGTTATAGGATCAATGTTGGAGAGGTTTTGCAGCAAACAGTGGGAGATCAGCAGGAGAACCAGAGGATCATCTCTGCACACGGCATACAGCGTCATCCTTGGAAACTGTATGCTGTGTGTATGACAAAAGGGGCCTCTTAGATGAATCTTTGACTCCATGGGAGTCTTGGGGTCAAATAATAATACTTGCTGAACTTGCAGTAAAATCTCTAGCCCCCCCCCCATCCCATCCCACACAACAGATATTTCTTCCTCCTTTGGAAAAAATTTCTGTTCATTTAAACTATATTAAATAATTGTGTTTAAAAAGTTCAGACATAATAATTAGCTCTGATATTACTTCACCATTTACTAATCTCTACCAATGACTCTGAGACCCTTGATCTGATAATGTCCCATTTCTACCCAGATATATTCGAATTATTCAAATTTACAGTACATGTTGATTATTTCATATGAAAAGGGAAAAAAATATACAAACAAGTAGATGAGATAGCCATGGGTTCACCCGTTTCCCCTGTTTGGCTAATTTCTACATAGCATACTTAAAGAACAAATCACTCAACACTGCTACACTCAAACCAATGGTTTGGCTGCCCTATGTAGATGATGTCTTTGCTATTTGACCACTTTGTTCAGACACATAACAGATTTTTAGTGCATTTAAATAGCAAGCATCCTAAAATCCTTTTCACAGTGGAAAAGAATCAAATAACTTCCTGCCCTTCCTAGATATGCTAGTCACATGCCTTTCAGATGGTTCATTGTTTTTATTATTATTATTCTTTATAGAAAGATTACACATACTTGAAAAATTCTAATGCAAACAATCACTTCAACAATATGGTATACTAAAATCACTAGCACATGACATGGAAGTAGCACTGTCAATTCCAGTGATACTACTCTTAACACTGCACTCACCTATCTTTGCTATCCACACTTGTTTAGCCATTAGCTATAATCACAAGAAAATAGTGACAATGCCAAATACCACTTCAAACCTACTCCTTTCCATAATACACAGGACTGCAACAAAATTGTTACAAAATTTGTTACTATTCCATACATTCAGGGCACATCTGAAAATATCTCCAGAATGCTTAATACCAGCGCTACAAACCATATTGAACCATATTTCACAGTGGCAACTCTCATCTGTTCATCTAAGAACAAATTCCCTCCTTTATCACATCCAGAAGTATATAAAGTACCCTGTACATATGACGTGGTTTACTATCGACAAAAGAAAGATCTTTTGAATCAATAAGTTTGGGAGACAGTCATTTTAAGATCACATTAATATCTGTCAACCTTTCTCACTCTGTATCCAATAATGGATGGTGCACGTCAGGACCTGAGATCTTTGTGTTGCTTGTTAAAATTTTAAACTGTTCCCACTATTAACTAAATCTTGCTCTTTGTATACTATGACAAACTGTTTGTGTTTAGAAAACTGAGTTAAATAAGTGTGTTATTTATTTTCTTATTGGTGTATTGTGCTGTAAATTAAACTATGATACAAAAGCCTTCTAACCACCAGATTACTTTTATGTTGAAGAATACACTGCAAAGCAGAGATAGGAAGATTATTTTTCTCCATTTATGAGACTGCATCTGGACTACTGTATGCAGCTGTGGTCACCTAAATTCCTTCGGGATGTGGATGTGATATACAGGATCCAATATAAGTAATATTGCTTACAACAGGCCAGTTAATCCTATCTGCATTGTCTTCTATGGCAGTAAATTGCATATATTCTTCTTGCTAGTTTTGCAAGATGAGAAACCCTGTCACCTTCATATTAGACTTGCTCACCTTCTGATAAAGGTTCTTCATATCCTAGATTGATTCAAAAGATCTTTCCAACCAAAGAGCTTTGTCTATACTAAATGAACTACAGAAACTCTTGATAGCAATACATAAAATTATTAAAAGACTTTTATAGAATTGGCAAATTACATTAGAGTATGTAGTTAGCAAAGCTGTTATGATGAGATTTTTTTTTCTGTGAGGTGGGGGGAGTCATGATTGAGTAGAATGCCAAAGGAGGTTGTGAGTGCTTTTCAGTGAAGAAGTTTCAGTGAAGTAGGATAGGTGTTGTGTGAATAAAAGTTGATCTAAGCCTCCTGCAATTAGTCTTGTAATTATTATGAAGTAATCATATGAAGTAATTATTTCATCCACATGTTTGCATTTATTACTTTGTGACATGGAGAGTTATTATGTTGAAAAGTTAGGGATAAATACCATAAAATTCCTATATTGTAATATGTGTATTTTTTATGCCAGTCCCACTCACGAAGTAGTATGTTATCACAGGTTGCCTAAAGATTACTTATAATTATCCAGAATGTCACTACTGATATATATATGTATATATATGAATTACAATACTATGAACTCAGTAGACCTAATCGCTGGGACAACACACTCAAGTAACAAACATTCTACATGTATCTACCAAACCTATATACTGTTTATCTGTCAGACTGGAAAAGCATGTATCATGACTTGTTACTCCCATAGAAATTCTATCACTCCACACTCCAAGTTTGCAGACAGCAACAGCTTATCTCTGAAAATTATGGGGAATTTGTGAGACCAGACTATCTGTGGTTACCCAAACATGATTATCTAGAAAGTAATATCAAAGAAGTAACTAGCCTTTTTAGTGAGTTTTGGCCTTCTCTTTCAATTAGTGAACCTCTGTAGCTCAGTCAGTAGCAGCACTACCCCCCCCCTTTGGTTGGAAAGTCCTGGGGTTGAATCCTGTCTAGGATACAAGTTTATGGGCTTTTAAAATGAAAGTGGGTTAGCTGATCTAATGTGGACATGGCAAAGTTTTTTTCTCCTCTTTGAAGCTATGGTTTCTCATTCTGCAACACAGGCAAACTTGCTGGAACAAATGCAGTTAGCAGACATAATGTACTGGTCTCATAGCCTTAGTTGCTCTGGCTGTAATTCTGAACAACAGTCAAATCTGTCAGCATTTTGTAGGTCTGCCTGATATTACTGTGATCATAGACACCCTGCCACCAGTTGTATTAATGGTGTTCATCAGCATATATAGCTTTTTTTTTTTCTTTTTTTTTTACTCCAAATGACATCCAACTGTTATTCTCCTCTGATTAACAGATGTTAATCTTTCTATGTACTTTCTCATTGTTCAGCATACATAATCAAAATGGCTTCCAAAGAAACTGCTGATCTCCTCTAGGCAACTCAATTTGCATATTTCATAGTTGCATCCATTTTTCTTCCAGTTGGGGGAGATGTCTCCCATCATTTTTTGATATGATAAGTGTGTATAAATAATTTAAATAATTGAAGAAAATTTGTTTAATATCATTACAATTATTAATAAAGCTTTTCATACATACTTCTTGTATACCAACTTTACTCTTTACCCTTTTTTGTAGGGTGCCAAAAATATCTACACACGAGAAGGGATTGCTGATGAATTTCTTAGAGATTGTGATCGACCTGCTGGAAATGGTCAGAATCATATAATTATCTTCTATTGTGAATTTTCATCTGAAAGAGCACCTGCTTTGTAAGTTAATTATGTTATATTTGTATAAAATATATAGGAACTTTAATTTATTATTTAAAAAGTATTTTGTATGGGAACACAGGAAATAGCAGTTGGAAATAAAACACTATAGAATTATTGAGGATATCTACTTAAATGGCATGTAACAGAACAGACGAGAGGATAAAAAGAGTTATATATGGTAGTATTAGGGGACATGATAATAAATGGGGATGGCCATTTTGCCACTTTTTTTTTGCATGTGTAACATGGGGGATAAGTGGGTAGTGTTAGATCTGTTAGTAGTATCAGAGTATTTGATAATAAATGAGGTGGCCATTTTGTTTTCGGTTGAAGAGATAGTGAGTGATCTTGCTATTTCTTAACTTGGACATTGTCATCTTGTGAAAGTCATCTGCAGGAAAAATGCCAAACATACATATTCTAAACTATAAAAGCAAATAATTATAATTGACTTAAGAAACAGCTTTGAATGATTAGAACTAGGGGGGGGGGGGAACCACTAGTTCATGAGAATTAGTATGCTTTACTCACTATATGCAACACCATTTATAACAACCTACCAAAAAGTCCCCACTAAATTCTCCTAGCTACAATGTCATTCTAAAGGAAATTTGCTATAGCTACCTATTCATCATAACTAAGCCACCGTAACAAATTAGTCCTGCAGTCTTTAACTTCAGGACTAATTTGTTATGGTGGCTTAATTTGCAACAGGATATGTGTTGTGAGAGTTGACTGTAGAAGAACATTTGAAAAGGATGATTGCATTCCAGTAGAATAGTGAACAGGCTGGAATCAAATAGATGTACAGTAATTAAGCAAAAACTTTAAAAAAAAAAAAAAGTGAAGGAAATATAAATCATCTTCATCATCAAATTCCTGATTTTGACAATGCCCTTTGGTTGGAAAGATCTTGAATCCCGTTTAGGATGCAAAGAACCTTTATCAGAGCTTTTCAACTGAAGGTGAGTTAGCCATCACATATGGTGATAGAGGGCTTTTTTCTCCCAGAAACTCAGACTTTTCATCCTCAGAACAGGCAAACTGGCCATTAGAAAACACACAATTAACATACATAATATACTGGCCTCATAGCCCTTGAGTTGCGCTGGCTGTGAATCTAAATGAATAAATCAAATTCCTGATATGCACCCTCTGGGGGGGGGGTGCAGGATATTTATGATAATACTACATGAAAAAGTTACACCATTACAAACTTATGATCAATAATTTTCCTCCGAATTAACCTGCTATATGCATAGGACCATTGTTGTTCAGTTTGTATGTTAATGATATTGGGATGGGTTTTAACTAGTAATATGCAGCTGTTTGCAGATGATGCAAAATTGTGGAGAACAATGTGGAGTCAGCAGATGTTATGGCCTTACAGGAGGACCTGAATAGATTGCACGAATGGGCAGGTAAGTGGAACTATCAGTTCAATGTTGCAAAGTGTAAGGTTTTGAGATTTGGTAAGCAACGATGGAATGCAAAGTATACACTTTGTGGAGGAACTTTAAAGGGAGTAGAGGAGATGAAAGATCTAGGAGTGTGATGGTGGACAAGGACCTGAAATTCAGTGCCCACATTGCACAAGTTGTGAAGGCGTCATGTCGGATAATAGCAATGGTGTGGAGACCCTGACATGCAGAAATAGAGAAGTTATGATGCCATTGTATAAGGCCTTGATCAGGCTTCATATGGATTATTGTGCACAGATTTGTTTGCTGGGTTTTCATAGTAATGAGAATATCTTGGAAAGGGTCTGGAGAAGATTCACAAAGGTGATCAGTGGTCTTTGGAATGTGGAGTTCAAGGACAGATTGAGAGAATGTAAGTTGCAAAGCCTCGTGAATAGGAGGAAGAGGGGGCAGGATATGATTGAGACATATAAGTTAGTCAGTGGTTGTTATCAGGTTGATATGGAAGAGATTTTTCATAAAATAGGAGAGGTGATGGGATAGAACAAAAGGCCATCTCTGGAAACTTTTAAGGAGGGTGTGAGCAGAGGAGTGAGGAGAAGGTTCTTTGCATGGAGAGTGGTTGGTGAGTGGAATGCATGCCTGAGTGTGTTGTGAATGCAGACACATTGAATTAGTTTAAGGTAGTTGGATGAGCATTGTATGGAATAGTGTGTACCTCTTATGATGAGTCTCTGACTCCATGGAGGTCAGATGATGATAATATGTCAAGGCTCCAATATTATCAGATCTTATACAGGTATCCCTCAATTAATCCGGTTAATTAATCCTTCGATATTACCGCGTATATCAAAATCACGTTAATCAGATAAAAGTACAATTCATCCATGATCGATTACTATATTAAGAGTTCATTTTATATGCTACTCTTTTAGGAAAGATAAAAAATGAATGTAAAGTAAATGATTATTATTATTATTTGACACCTCCAGGGAGTTCAAAGACTCATCGAGGGAAGGCACCTGCTCTACAACTCTGTCTCCACCACTCAATTCACCAACTGACCGTAATTACACCAACAGCATCTACTGCCGACCACCACTTGTATTTCCATAGACAATCACAAACATCCATGACCACGGCGGAATTCGAACCCGCAGCCTTTTGGCTGGAGAGCGGATTCGCTAACCACTCGGCCAGCCTGGCTGGCTAAATGTTTAATAAATAATTGTACCTACATTAGTTACTGCAATTTTTTTTATCAAAAGAAGTTATCAAGAGTCATTTGAACAGTTTTAGTTTTTTTCTTATCGGCATAAATTCTACTATAACAAGCAAACTGACTCTCCAGACCTCGGCAAACAAGCATTCATCGATTAACATCTATATTCCATATCCGTTACTTGCTGCTTAAGCAATTCTAAACTGTTAAATATTCCATCCAGTTCTTTGGCTGTTATCTCCTTTGGAACCTCATCTTTCCATTCCATTTGTTCGTTGTCTTCATATGCACGTTGTTGTACAATTTCAGGAAGATCGTTGTTACTGAAATCTTCTGAATTTGAATCCAATAATTCTTTAACATCTTCTGCATCAACACCGTCAAAACCAAGGTCTTCACCAATTGCAATGATTTCTTCAATCATGTTGTTCACAGGATTTTGAAAACAACCTAAGTCATTAGCACATTCTGGCAAAAGGTTTTTCCAAACAGCTTTCATGCAGCTAGTAGACACTTGCTCTCAAGTTTCATGAATGTTTTCAATTGCATGTTTAATGTTAAAATTTTTTCAAAATTCTTGGAGCGTAATCACATTTTTTCCTGTTGTTGTTTCTACTACCTTTGAGAATGTCTTTTTAAGAAAATAGGCTTTGAAAGTTGCAATAACACCCATGTCCATAGGTTGTAGCAATGGTGTTGTATTTGGTGGGGAAAATAAAACTTACACATTCTCACACAGATCATTAAGAGAATTTGGATGACCAGGTTGCATTATCTAAAAGCAAAAGAGCTTTGAAAGCTAAGTTATTTCTCTTGCAATAAGCTTCAACTGCTGGGTAAAATAAGACTTAAACTAATCTTCGAATAGACTTGGGGTAACCCAGGCCTTCTGATTCACCTGCCAAATTACAGGATAAGAGTTCTTGTTACATCCTTAAAAGGATGTAACATCTCTTGGGTTCCGAGTTCAGTAGACAAGCAGCGGCTTCAATTTAAAATCTCCATTAGCATTCTCTCCAAGCATAACAGTTAAGCGTTCTTTTGATACTTTATAAGCCAGGCTGCCCTGCTTCTTTTTTTTATAAAAAAAAGTTCTAGATGGCATTTTTTTCCAATAGAGGCCAGTTTCATCTACATTGAAAATTTGGCAGTATCCGTAGTCATTTTCTTTGATAATTTTTTGCAGCTCAGCAGGAAATGGAGATGCAGCATCTTCATCAGCACTTGCAGCTTCACCTGTTATTTTCACATTCTTTACTGCAGCCCTAGATTTAAAATTTTCAAGCCAGCAAAGGCTGGCTTGAAAATCTGCAAATTTTGAATTATGTGATATTATATGCACTAATTCGATTTCTCTTTAAGAGACAATGATCAAATCATTGCCTCTTTAGCATACTGTGTGAAATGTAACATAGCTTGCCTCTGTGTATATATATATATATATATGTGTATACTCCAGATGATGATCTTAATATGAAGGTCGAAATGTCAGGAAATGAAAATAATTATTTCTAACCCATTTGTAGAGTCCATTGTTTGTCTAAAATGAATGCTAATCACTGAGCAACACTGAAGGGAAAGAAACCAAAGAATGATCCTTCACAACATTTGGAAGTCATTAATTATGTGTAACACTGAAGACCTCTCCTATGCCAGCACATACAGAGTTTACACAACTATGTAGAGACTGCATGCAATATGCCAATTGATACTCATAATTAAACTATCACTCCAGTGTTTTCAATTTATAGATATTAGTGAGTGTTGGAAAATTGTGGTGTGTGGCAGAATGAAGGGTGAAGTACTGGACGTGGGTAGAAGGAACGACAGGATCATGCGAATGAAATTGGGTCTTGGAGAAGAGCGGGTGGTCGTATTATGTGTATATGCCCCGCAAGTTGGTTGTACAGCAGAGGAAAAAGATGAGTTCTGGAACGTGTTAGATGAAGAAATGAGGGAATTGGAAGAAAATGAGATGGTGATTGTCGGAGGAGACTTGAACGGGCACATAGGAAGACAGAATAGAGACTGTGAAAGGGTGCATGGTGGCCACGGAGTGGGAATGATGAACCAGGAAGGAGAGAGGGTTGTGGACTTTGCAGTAGTGTTTGATCTGGCAATTGTGAACTCGTTTTTCTTCAAGAGGGAAGAACATTTGATAACATTTAGAAGTGGTAACAACAGCTCACAAATTGACTACATTTTGACTAGAAGAAAACATCTTAAGGTTGTGACAAATTGTAAGGTGATTCCAACAGATCAAATAGCACAACAACACCGACTGCTGTGCGCAGACTTTAAATTAAGATCGAAGATAAGAACTTCTGGTTGCCATGGGATGAAGACAATTAAGTGGTTTCGCTTAAAAGAAGAGAGTGTGAGGAATCATTTTAGGGAGAGAGTGTTAGAGAGGATTTCGGATGGACTGGAAAGTGTACAAGATTGGTGGAAACATAATTCAAAAGTAATCCTGAGCTGTGCAATCGAGGTGCTTGGTGAGACATCTGGAAAGATTAGAGAGCAGAAGGAGGGTTGGTGGTGGAATAATGATGTACAAGCGGCAGTGACAGCTAAGAGGAAGGCAAAGCAGAAGTGGGATGAGTCAAGAGTGGAAGAGGACAGAGAGGTGTACAAAGAGAGAAAGCAAGAAGCCAAGAGAGTTGTGGCACAGGCGAAGGCCATGGCATATCAAGATCTGTATGATCAATTAGAAACAAAGGAAGGACAGAGAAAAATTTACCAACTAGCGAAATGTAGAAATAAAGCAGCTAAGGACATCTTACATGTGAGGCAGATCAAAGATGCTGAAGGAAGAATATTATGGAGGGATGTGGACATAAGAAACAGATGGAAAATATACTTTGAGGGACTTCTGAATGAGGAAAATGCAAGGACTCACAGAGGAGATGGGCAGCCTTCTGAGGGGATGGTGCAGAACATCAGTAGAATGGAAGTGATGGAGGCCATGAAGAGGATGAGGAATGGAAAAGCGGTGGGCCCCGACAGAATTCCAGTGGAGGCATGGAAGGCACTGGGGGAAGAGGGAATTGACCTGCTGTGGGACCTGTTCATGAAAGTTTGCCAACAGGAAAATATACCCGAGGAATGGAGGGAGAGTACTCTTGTTCCCATCTACAAGGGTAAAGGGGATGCACAAGACTGTAAAAATTACAGAGGAATAAAGTTGATGTCCCACACAATGAAGATCCTAGAAAGGGTTCTTGATGGTAGATTGAGGGAGGAGGTGGAGATTGCAAAGGAACAATTTGGCTTCATGCCTGGTAGATCAACAACAGATGCTATCTTTGGGTTACGACAGATGATGGAAAAATATCGAGAGAAACAAAGGGAGCTACATCTGGTATTTATTGATCTGGAGAAAGCATACGATAGAGTGCCAAGGCAAGAAGTCTGGAGGTGTCTGAGGGAGAAGAAGGTGCCGGAGAAATATGTCAGGTTGTTTTGGGAAATGTACAGAAATGTGAAGACAAGTGTTCGGACCTGTTTGGGACAGACAGAAAGTTTTCAAGTAACAGTTGGCTTGCATCAAGGGTCAGCATTAAGTCCGTTTCTGTTTAATATTGTGATGGAGGTGGTAACAGAGGAGGTGAGAGAAGATGCACCTCGGACAATGTTGTATGCAGATGACATCTTGCTGTGTGTAGATTCAAGAGAAGAAGCGGAAACTAAACTGGAAAGATGGAGAAAAGTACTGGAAGAGAGAGGTATGAGACTGAGCAGAAGTAAGACAGAGTATATGTGTTGCACAGTGGGCGGTGGCCAGGAGACAGACCTGGAGCTGGAAGGAAATGTCATCAGGAAGGTGAGAGACTTTAGATACTTAGATTCGACAGTGGAAGAAGATGGAGGAGGTGAGAAGGAAGTGGGATGCAGGATACAAGCAGGTTGCAGGAACTGGAGGGAGATGGCTGGAGTGTTATGTGATAAGAGGGTGCCGATCAATCTGAAAGGCAAAATTTATAGGACAGTAGTGAGGCCAGCTATGACATATGCTATAGAAACTGTGGCCCTGAGGAAAAATAACATTAGCAGGATGGAAGTAGCAGAGATGAGAATGCTTAGGTGGATGTGCGGTGTGACCAGAAAGGATCATCTGAGAAATGACTATGTCAGGGGAACAGTGAAAGTTACGAACTTAGGAGCGAAAATACAGGAGGCAAGGTTGAGATGGTTTGGTCATGTGATGAGGAGGGAGGACGAATATGTGGGAAGAAGGGTCATGCAGATGGATGTGCAAGGAAGGCGGAAGCGTGGGCGGCCAAAGAAGAGATGGAGGGAGCTGGTAGAAGAGGACTTGAAGATGAAGAACTTGGATGTGGTGACAGCCCAAGACAGGAAGGTGTGGAGGAGACTCATAATAAACAGTGACCCCACTTAAGTGGGAGAAGCTGCAGAAGAAGAAGAAGAAGAAGTGAGTGTTGGAAAATTTTTATTTTTTGTTGGTTATTTTATGCTTATGTTAAGCAACCTCCTGAAGATGCTGTTAGCCATACAGACAGTGAAATATGCTGAGGAAATATGTCTAGTATAAATAAAAATATATATGTCTACAAGTTATCTATTATTCAAGCAAATCTACCTGTGAATCAAATACAATACCATGCTTTATGT
Source organism: Typopeltis vanoorti (assembly GCF_054136105.1). Taxonomy (NCBI): domain Eukaryota; kingdom Metazoa; phylum Arthropoda; class Arachnida; order Uropygi; family Thelyphonidae; genus Typopeltis; species Typopeltis vanoorti. Next base: position 122,832,966 of record NC_143562.1, on the reverse strand, counting down.
TTTTTCTTGTTTTAGTAAGAAAAATCTGTACCATAGGTTTTAGCCTCAGGTGAGTGGCATTAAAAAAAAAAACTTGTTTCGACATGAACCGTCCTATCTTCTCTTAAATTTAAACTGTCACGTAGGAAATACAATCTAGCATGTATTTGCTATTTCTCTTTTTGTATGAGATTATGACAAGGTAGAATTTTACCTTCCTTTCTTCCACTCCTGTGGGATTCTATTAACTCCAATAAACATGAGGTTAAAGGTAAGAAGTAGCTGAAACATTTCATATCTAATACAATATTGCTGATGTTCTATGACTAACAATCCCAAGCATTTCCTCTGTGTTGAGATTTAAGTCACTTTATATCTCACTTTAATCTGTTAAGTATAACTAGTACTCCTATTTTTGTGGCTGTCTTGAAAGAGAATTAGAAAATAGTTTGAAATGGACATGATTAAAAACCCCTTTCTTAGATTCATTCTTTTATTGCTGTGCATACACCTTGAGACCTGCTTAAAACCAGAACTTTTCTGACCTGTTTAAATCTCTTCTCATACTCTCAATTTTCACAGTAAATTTATTGCAGTCCACATTCCTTATTATTTGTGGATCTGTTCATTTACCTAAAAAAGAAATTAGTCGAAACACTAAATTAGTTGTATACAAGACAGTGTTCAAACCGATTTTAACTTATGAATTTGAGAGCTGGGTTAGAAATAAAACACTTGTCAAAGACTGGAGACCTCTGATATGAGAGTTCTGTGAAAGATTAGTTAAGTGGACAAATGGCAGTATCACATCAAGAATGAGGATTTTAGGAAAGAATTTGCCATTATTAGCATTCAGGAATGTGTTAGAGCTAATCTCAGGTGGTATGGTGACTAAAACAGAATAGGAGGGGAAAGATTAGCAACACAAGTGTTCTTTGCCAGGAAAAAGAAGTTGTAGATGGATTGATACAGTAAAAAGCACCTTAAAAGACAGAGATACAGATATCCCTTGCATAACGTGGGATTTGATTAACACGGCAAAATTAATTGCGACAATCTCATGATGTACGTGGCAAGAGTTTTGATTAATGCACCTTTAAATTTACCACTCAAAAACATGCAAACCTCATGCCGTGAGCATGATGTCATTCCCCATTCCTCCCATGCAGCCCTGCTCCCAGAACCTGAGTGCCAGTCAGTTACTTCACTGCCATCATTAAAAGTGGGTGTATTACAAGCTCCAGTTGTTCTGCTGTACGTATTTACAAATTACATTCTTCTTAAATTTTACAGCCCATTAATCATGTCGAAGAATAAGAGCAATCCCACAATCAGGTTATTAAGTGAAAAAAAGAAGAGGAAAGTAATTTCCTTAGATACAAAACTTGATATAATTAAAAGATTTGAACATGGTGAAAGTAAAAAAGGAAGATCGGAAGCGAATTTGGTTTTAATGAGTCTACGATATGGACTGTTTTATCCAATACTGATGAGAATTGCAAGTAAGGTAAAGTTGCATCTACATCTGCAAGTATGCAATGCACATGTAACTGGAGCGCTATGGTTGAAATAGAATCATTCTTATCAACCACCATAATCTTAACAATAATGATGGTCTAAAAAGCGCAAGAATATGGAAGGCACATATTCTACCCACATAACCTTTCTCCATAAGAGTTAATTATAAATAGAACCATCGGTAATCCAGGATCTTAAATTTAATATAATGATGGTCGTTAAATTAGGACATCTTTTTGCCTGTAATAAAACTATCTATGAAAGAATGTTTCTCTGATGTTGTCTCAAATAGAATATTGCTTTGATGTAGTTATTTTATTTCATTTATTTATTTTAATTTTATTTTTGTTTTCATTTTCACTTAGAGGTCAGGCCAGAAGAATAACTATCAATCAGATCATTGTATCTTTAGCATACTGTGTGAAATGTAAAATAGCTTGTCTCTGTATATATATGTGTGTGTATACTCCAGATGATGACCTTAATATTAAGGTCAAAACATCAAGAAATTAAAATAATTATTTCTGACATGGTTGTTGAGTCCATAATTTGTCTAAAATGAATTCCTCGGTTTCTGTTTAATATGCCTTTTGAGCAAATCACTTCAGAGTTGAACAGCTTGTTGAAGTAATTCTCTTCTAAGTAGGGTATGGAGGATGATTGCCAGTTTACTGTGTGATGTTCTTAGAGGATGTGTGCTACGAGTCCACTATTTTCTTCCCTTTTGTTTTCAACATGCCTATATTTTCTTTGTTCTGGATTTCAAAAAAACTTATCCCAGGTTGACCTACATACATCACTCCAGAAAAACATGGAATCCTATATACTCCCAGATGTTTATAAAATGGAACTTTGTCTTTAGGTGAACATTGAAAGTTTCGTAAGGTGTTGTCCAGTTTGAAGGCTTTTCTTGATGCATTGCCAATGTATAGAGTGAATACTATGGCTTTGTAATTCATTTTTGGGTTATCATAGGATGCAAAAAGGTACTAAAACTTTTTTTTTTTTTTTAGTAGACATTTCAGAGGAACTGGTTAAATAGGATTTGAAGTTCTTGTTTTTGTTTGATTTCATCATTTTTCAGTATGTTTAAAGCACGACTTTTCATGTGAAAATACATACTTCATGAATTAGGTATAATCAAGGTTTTGATTATACCTAATTTTTGTTGTGGGTGATGGAATGAAGCATCTGTGGGAATTAATGACATTGGCACCAGAAATGAAAGGGGAGAAATGTTAGTGGAATTTGCAGAAGAAAGAAATCTAAAAGAATGAACACTATTTTTCAAAAAAGTGTTCATTATTTACCTGAAAATAAATAAACCTGAATGGAACTGACAAGGATGAAATTGATTATATACTAACAGATAAACCATATATGGTACAAGCCATAAATATTATAAACAAAGTCAGGTTAAGCAAAAGATCATAGATTACCCGAAAGCAAAATAGCAATAAACCTAGGAATGGAAAGACAAAAACTTATTTAAAAAAAAAGAAAAGAATGAAAGAAAGAAAACAAGAAACAAAAAGAATTTCAAGTAAATTTAGAAAAGACCTTAAGAAATGGACCCAATTCCAAAATATTGAAATTTTCAACAGTATCCTAACACAAAAGTATAATAAAGAATGCTAGAAAATTTATTTGGGAATTCAAAAAGACCAAAAATAGACAATTTAAAAAAAGAAACCAAAGACCTAATAGAAAAAAATAGGAACATGATACAATATATACACATAGTGTATGGAAACATAGTATATACTGAACTTTGAAAAACAATAAGGGATAAGATAGGATATCAGACATTTCAATAAAAATGATAACAGCAATAGAAAATAACAATAGTACAAAGAAAACCTCTTGATAATGGAAGTAATCTTTATAGGACAGGTGTAAAGGATGAAAATGGAATACTGATTACAATAGAACAAACATATGCAGATTATAGGCAAAATTTATCATGAATTATACACAAATAAGGAGAAAGTAATAGAGAACAAGAGAGAAAAGGATACTGAAAACTTTGAGTATACAATCAAAAGTGTTAAAGTAAAACATGCATTTACAGAAATGAAAAGGCACCTGGACTTGATGGAATGGAATACTAAAAGAAATGTTTAAAAATTGAGAGGATTTCTTGCATATAAAACTAGCAGAATTGTATACTGAGTGTAAAAACAGGAAAAAACCCTAAAAGAAAGGTGATTAAACTAACATAAGAAATTGTAGACCTATAATCCTTTTCCCAGTCCTTCATAAGCTTTTTGTAAAAATTTTAGATGGCTGAATAAACAACATACTCCATCAAACAAAAGAAACCTGGAAACCTCGTACAACAGCAGTTTATTTATTTATTCTTATGGCAAAAGGAATACAGAACAGCTACGGGTTAATGTCCAGTCTGGAAAGCCAACCCAAGGCCTTGCCTGTCACCTTGTGGATGTCCTGTAGACCACCACTGTGAAATTGGCGCCTTGGGCAGTCATTCACAATATGAGTAATTGTCTGAGCCATGGGAGAACAATCACAATAAGGGTGTTCTAACAGCCCCCATTTATGTAGTAGGTAGCCACATCTGACCTGGTTAGTTCTGATCCGGTTGGTTGATGACCAAATCTTCCTAGGAAGAACAAAACCAAGCTGCAGAGCATAGGAATCTTCTACCAGGAAGCTGTTTGTTGGGAGATTGTTGGACCAGTATCCTCTCCACATGTCAGATGTTGATGGCAGGGCAGCTGAAGAGAATTCGTCCATGGACCAGAAAGGCTTTTTAGACTTTGGGCAGGTTGCTCCTGCCCCTGCAGGTGTGGGTTGCTGATTGCTTTATTAAATTCTTTAATCGAGGCTTGTCTTCTCCATATGTTTTGAGGGGTTCTTCTCACTGTCCCACTAATTGTGCGCATGGTAGAGTTTAGCTGGGTGTCTATAATTTTAGCATGTGCACTTCTTTCCCAGACAGGGGCTCAATATTCTGCTGCAGAGAATGTGAGGGCTAGTGCAGATGACCTCAGGACTTCTGCACCACAACTCCAGGTTGTTCTAGCAAGCCTTGAAATTACATTGTTTCTCGTATTTTAATTTTGTTGGACAGGTTGGTGATGTGCCTTTTATAGTTTAGGCTTCTGTCCAGGCTCACTCCAAGGTATTTTGGGTGAGGCTCATTTTTCTACCTTTTTTCCACGGAAAGACAGGTTAAGATGTCAATTCGCCTCTGCCTTGTTCAGGTGAAATACTGTGGACACAGTTTTTGTTGGATTTGGCTTCGAGTACTACTGCTTGAAGTACTCTTTCAGGATGTTCAGGTCTATGTTCAAGGTTCATTCCATGTTGGCAAAGGAAGTAGAAGGCTGTCTCAATTCCCCCCACACACACACACACCAGCAGTATGGTGGGATGATGAGATAACAAGATGTTATGGACATTTATGGTAGACAGATACAAGATTATCCAAAATGGAAGAAGCATGGAGAGGCAATCATCCAGCAGTGGACTGAAGAAAGGCTGATGATGACCTGAAATATTTTACCTGTTCTATAGGTTTTCTAATGAGAAATCATTTGAAGTTTGTGTTCCTGCATGTTTTCATTGTTTGGTCTTTTTACTGCTGATTTTCAGCAATAAAAATCATGAAAATGCATAAAAACCACACCGAATTTGTCCACTTTATTCACTTCACTATTTGTTCATTTTTATTCACTTTACAGAATTCTGGAGACTTGTATTATATTTGTTTAGAAGTACATTATTTGAATAATCATTTGCAAACAGCTATGTTTGCTACCTCTGATATGATGTTTAATGCCATTTGCTTTCACAATGTCATCCACATAGATAATGAATAAGAGTGGAGATAGAGTGTACCCTTGTCCCACAATTTATTTTATATTACACCACCTTCCTGTAACATAGAATATATATTGCTCTGTATAATGTTCCATTTATCCTATATAAACTGTAACTTTCTGAACAACTTTTTACTTGCACCTTGTCAGATGCTTTTTCAAGATCTACAAAACTTAAGTACATATCTATGTTACATTCCCCCAATTTCTCAACTCTTTGTCATAAAGTGAAAATCTGATTCTGATGACCACGATTTGGCCTTGACCCAGCTTCTCCAAGTTTCTCTTCCACAATATATCGTAGCTCCCTTCTCATGTTTACTTCTTATATTAATATTACCTGATACGCTTATTATTGAAATTCTCCATTTCTGATTTTGATTTTTTTAAATAGTCTCCAGAACATTTGGCCACTTTCCTGATAATTTCTTTTCCAAGACTGCCTCTTTAACTTCTTGCATCCTTCCTTCATTGTGTTCTTATTTTATCATGTCATTACAGACAATTTGACTACATGCTTCCATAGATGAATCGGTTTTTTTTTTTTAATAATGTTTATATAGTTTAGTGTACAGTTCACTTGGAAAAGCAGTTCATAGTTAATTTTTTTTAAACACTTTCTTATGTATTGTTCTTTTAAGTGTGATATTCATTTTTATCCTACTTAAAGCTAAGTAATGATCACTTTAAAATTCAATTTTCAAATTTCAGTAGAGTGTGTAGTTTGACTTGTATGTCTATTGAAATGACCAGTGAAATATTAATGTTTGAATAAAAACTGAATTTATTCTGGTGAGTGCTTGTCATGTCCACTTAATTTTCAGTTGAATGGGCTATTGAATGCTATCTGATTTCATACATGCAATGCAATTGCAAGATCTGAGTAAGCTTGTTTTTTAACATAGTTTTTTCTTGAAATTTTTCAGGTACCGTTTTTTAAGAAACATGGATAGAGAACTTAATAAAGATTGCTATCCTTTGCTTTATCATCCAGAAATGTATATCTTAAGTGGAGGTTATAAGACTTTCTATGAAAATTTCAAGGTAACAGAACTAATTAACTTACCTCAGAAATGGTAATGTTACTTTCTTTGTATTTAATTAGCTGAGTTTTGGATTCTAAGGGATAGGGTCCAATCATGCATTTCTAATAAGTCTTCGCTGTAATTTTCGGTTGAATATTCACAATGAGTATATCCAGTAGTATGATTGCCCACACATGGCCATCATTCTACAAGATTAGTTTTATTTCTAATATGTAGAAAACAAAACAAAACAAAATAAAATCAACGCATTGTTTCCTTTTCTAATTCATTTCTATTCTTTAGCTGCTGCTCTTAGACATGAAAATGATATACACATTTTCATTCTGAGAGTTCTTAATTCATATATCAGATATCGAAAAGTCTTTTCACTTGGTTATACTATAAATTAAACATGCCAAGAAATTATATTCTTGGTTTAATCTTTTATCCAAGTGTAAATAAACGAAGGTTAGTGGCCCTTCTTAGCATTATACATGTCCAAAAGGGGGTAGGAGTTGCATTATGAGATACTAAGGCAATTGATATGAGGCCATTAGTCTCTATATGCAAATAGCCCAGTCATGAAGAACTTCACATGCTGTTATATTACCCTTTTTCTATATTTTCCCTTTTAGCCTTTAAGGTTAGTCTATACTTAACTCGTTGTTCTCTAAAATCTTTCCCCTTTTTAAGCAAACAAAATCTTTGGCTGCGCATAAGTTTAATCACAGGTAGGATACTTAATGATTAGGGCTTTGTCCTAGAATGAGACGCGCCCATTAAACATATCTTCTGAGACAGTCCACCTGATAAGCATTGACAAATTTATTTTTTAACTGCGCCAGCCAATACCGAGGATAGATGAGATGAGATTCTTATCCAGGATGGTCTCTCAGAGTGATACACAGTAACTAAACTACAATAAATATCTAACTTCTGTTCACTATATTCGTGCATGCAGTCGTGGTCCACTTCATTAAATTATACACGTGGGTTCTTCCCGCTAAGTTCGATAATATTTTTTATGAGTGGCTGTTTGAATTCATATACTAGACCAGATTAGGCAGGTACTAAGAAACATATTTATTAATTAAAGAAATGATACATGAAAGTCTTACTACTAGGTAATCTGAATCAAATTTTAGTAAGACCTCTGGTTCATTACTACTAATGAAATACATGAACAAATTTGCTTGGACCACCTCTATATGTAACTTAACATTATCTCATCACAAGTTATCACACATTCTACACTCACGTGGTCACTTAACTATGAATTAATTGTGTTGAGTTAAGTGTTATAACTTAAGTTATAACACTTAACTCAACACAATTAATTCATACAAATTAAATAGAGCCCTTCTAGGCAGACAGTTCTCAAACAAAGATGGGTCTATGCCAAGTTGGAGGCAGTTCCTAAAGTTGCATATAATAAGTCCACTACACAAATGTTCTTTGGAAAACACACAATTCCTTTAACTGGAAAATATAGCACAAGGGGGGTCTACATTACCATCTCTGAAATGATACTCACTCTTTTCTTCTGCCTTGTCTGGGCATCAAGGCTTCTTCTGAGTTTGCTGCTCGTCTGGCCATCTTTGACAACTGTACAGCCAGATTCTCAGCGGGAAGGGTGATATGGCTCAGGAGCTTAGCCAGAGCGGACGGCATCTACTTGATTCTTCCATCGCACGATATAGCATAGCTATCATTGTGTCCCATTTTATGATTATTATTCCAATTAGTAAAATTCTGCTCATCTATGTACAAGTTTTATCTATGTACGAGATATCACCAAAAAATACAAATATTTAACTTATTTCTCCCCTTAGGTGTCCCTAATATTTATATTATACTGCGCCTTTTGGAACATTTAGTTTCAGATATAAAATACTAAAACAAGGAGCAATTACTAAAATATGTCTGAATGTGGAACAATATTGCAGTCGTGACACTTTATCTCGTTTTATAACACATTAATTTCCCGCGTGATTAGGTTCGTACGTTTTTCAAGTGGTGCATTGGGCAGCAATTTCAGACAACTGTTTTATCAATGAACAAAGGTTTATTAAGCTAATTAGCATGGTACAATTCAATTTCTAATTCAATTCAATACTAAGAAAACATTTTACAAATTAGCATTAGCTTATCACAAATATTTGGCTATGATCCTATATGGGTATTACGATCATGCCGCCATAACAAATTCAACTCATACAACCATAAGTATAATCCCTTATTTAATTAACACATTAGTTAACCCTATATTAGTCTTAATACTCTATATGCTGTAGCACCTGGACATGTGATCAACTCACTCTATTTTGCTATCTAAAACTATGTAGATTAAATTATCCTTTCACTGTACTAACACATAACTTTGACATTTAAAACTTTCCTATACGTTACAATAGACATGCATAATTCTCAGGACACATGAATACCTATATAATTAATATTAAATAAGCATACTCTCAGTATAATCAGTCATGTACTAAAGTCCTAGTATAAATTTCCGTAGTCTCTTCAACAGTTTAGTAATAGAATAATGAGTACAATTACAGATGATCTTCAGTTAACACGAGATTTTTACAGTACCTTTTTCTCTTGAGTTTTCTATATTGGTCTCTACCTTTTTTCCGATTGAACTATCCGGGTATGATCTCTCCTATAATCTGTTACTCCTGAGTTCTTTTGGCATTGAACTGTGTTTATGCGATCTTAACTTTTCGTAATTAAGGACACACTTTGAATCATCTATATAATAGCTGTGAAACTCTTCACGTGGACACCGACTTCTTTACAGATTTCTTTTCCTTCATAGTCGTCACTTGACGATGAAACACATAGAATATACCTTCTTTCCCTTTGACTATATGGCATTCCTCTTTTCTTACCATAGGAAATACGGAATCAGAATCCCGCTCACTTTTGTTTCCTTGTTGTGACGACGGAGATATAACTCCAATCCCGCCACTCAGGAAAACCGCTTGAAAACCTATACGAAGGAGCTCTTGAAGAAACTATCCGGGAAAAAAAAAACAAAAGCCTTGTGTGTGTGTGGGGGGGGGGTTCTAACCCTTTTATACGGTACCTTCTTTAATTTCTTTTCTCCGCCCCTTACTTGATTCAACTTCACCGACCAATTAGGGTGGCGTTTTTCTTTTCTAGCCTCTAATTTAATCCCCCTTCCAAAATTTTTCTCTAAATTTACTGAATATTTTAATCTCTAGCCTCTCACATACAATTTCTTATGATTAATCCTTTTCTGTCTTACTTAGCTAAATTTTTTTTTTGTATCATATCTGTAATACATTCCTTCTTTTATTATTTAGTTTAACAAACACTTTTTTTTTTTTTTTTTTTTACTTGGATGCAAGAATATTTCTCTTTCTTTTAAATAATTCATCTATTAGCTTTTATACAGGGGTTTTATTTTATTTGCTCTTCATTTTACACCATCATAACTGAGAATTCTACATTCTTAAGGTATCAGGGTGTAACACTATCCTAGTCCAAGGAAAAAGCTAGCCCTATTCCATATGATGCGGCAGACGACTAGGATAGTGTTCTCTACCTATTTTCAAAGAGATTTGTTTTTGAATAAAAAAAATGGTAATTCTTTTTCTTGGTTTATTCAGGACACAACAATACAAACTTTGTTTGCTGACACTTGGATAAAGGATTAAACCAAGAATATAATTTCTTTGCATCTTTAATTTATAGTATAAGCAACTTTCTGTGATCCAGTGTATTTTAATAAGAAGGTGATATACCTTTTCACTACTTCATCATCATCAAACTCCTGACATGTACATGATATGATAGTACTACATGAAAAATTTAGATCATCACTAACTTCCTATCTACAATATTGCTCCAAGTCAGTCTCTTACTTGTCAAGACTCCAACATTATCAGATCTTATATTTCTATCGCCTAAGGCACTTTATACCATATCAATCCACCTATATCTTGGTCTTCTTCTTGGTCGTTTTCCTGCCAACCTGGCAGAAAACACTTGTTTTGCTAATCTTTCCTCGACCATTCTGTTTAAATGACCATACCACCTGAGATTAGCTCTGCTAACGCATTCCTGGATACTGACAATATCAAGTTCTTTCTTAATATCCTCGTTTTTAATATGACATTGCCATTGATGCCATCTATTCAGATCCCTATCTTCATCAGGATCCTCATATCTATGGTCTCTAGTTTTTGGTCAAGTATTTTACTTCTAACCCAGCTCTCAGATCCATAAGTTAAAATTGGTTTGAACACTGTCTTGTATATACAGCTAATTTAGTGTTTCGACTAATTCCTCTCTTATTCCATATAAATTTATTCAGTTGACTTCCTACCATACTAGCTTTGTTGATTCTGTTGTCTATTTCCATATTTAATTTTCCATCTTCACTAAAAATCGTGCCTAAGTAGTTGAAATATTTTACTTGTTCCACAAGTTCCCCTTTCACAACACAGTTGAATTTTCAACAATTCTACCTATTTTCATTCAATTTAGTCAGGGAATCTTGCAAACTTCTAGCAGATTTATTTAGAAGTATAACATCATCCGCATAAAGCAAAGAGCTGACATTAACATCTCCAATTCTGATATCATGTTTAATACCACTTTCCTTCATAATGTGATCCATATAGATATAACAGAGGGGATAATGTACATCCTTGTTTCATACCAGATTTAACAATAAACCATCTTCCTGTACTTCCTTCAATTCTAACTGCTGACTTACAACTCAAATAAAGACTAAGTATTACTTGATATAATGCCCCATTGACACCATATAACTGTAGCATATTGAATAGCTTCTCTCTTGGCACCTTGTCATATGCCTTTTCCAGATAGACAAAATTTAAATACAGATCTATGTTATATTCCCATGCTTTCTCAACTATTTGTCGTAAAGTAAAGATCTGATCCTGACAGCCTCTATTTGGCCTGAATCCAGCTTGTTCTTCACCAAGCTTTTCTTCCACAATTCTTCTCAACCGTTTCTCAAGTATACTTGCATAGATCTTGCCAGGAACACTCAGTAGGGAAATTCCTTTGTAATTCTCACATTGTTTTATTTCCCTTTTTATATAGGAAATATAAAAAGTACTATTGGGGCTCTACTCCAATCATTGGGAATTCATCCTTCTGTCCAGGCTCTTTGAACTATGCAGTGCAGCCACTGTAAGGGTTTTATACCACCATACTTGAACATTTCTGGTTGAATATCATCTAGTCTTGCTGCCTTTCCACATTTCAAGCCTTTGATGGCTTTTTCTACTTCAAGTATGGATATGTATTCCTGACTGTATGCCTGTTGAGTGTTTTTTACTACTTTGCTATCACTGCTTGTTTTGTTTAGCAATTTTTCAAATTAATTACTCTATACTTCGAGGATATCTTTTTCTCCCATTTTCATGTCACCTTTATCATCTCTAACTCCTTTTACAGTACTCTTTCCTCCATTTCTAAGCTTCTTCAACAACCTCCAGAATATCTTACCACCTTCTTGTTATTTATTTTCTATGTTCTTGCCAAAGTCCTCCCATGACTTTTGTTTAGCTAGTTTTACACAGTGTTTTGCTTTCTTACATTTGTCTCTGTATTCTCTAAGAGCAAAAGCTGACTTATTTGCCAGGAACTTTTGATATGCTTTCTTCTTTTCCTTCACTGCCTGTTTAACTTCCTGTGTCCACCATGGAGTTCTGATTTTCCATCCTTGCAGATTATCTCACCACATGTCTCTCTTGCTGAATCAATCAGGGTTTTCTTCAAGGCATGCCACTGTATCTCAAACTCTTTAATTTTTTCTTCAATAATCTTTCTGTATTTTAGTCTACAGTTCACATCTGAGAGCTGCTCAACTTTTATTTGCTTTAATCTGTCTCAAACAGTCTTGAGTCTTGAGCAGGATAAAATTGAATTTCTTATCGAAAAGAATAACATGTAACTTTCTTACATGTTATTCTTTTCGATATGAAATTCAATTTTATCCTGCTCAAGACTAAGTAGTGATCACTTCCAATTTCAAATCCTCTGTACACTCTGGTGTCCACTACCAGGGAGAAAACATCACTATCAACAATAACATAGTCCATGAGACTTTTCTTATATCTTGCTTCTTCTCTCCATATGAATTTGTGTACATTTTTATGTTGGAACATGGTGTTAGTAATAACCAGTCCATATCCTGAGCAGAAATCCAACAGGTATTTGCCATTATTATTAGCTTTACTTTTTTCTCCAAATTTTCCCAAAATATTTTTGTATGTCTGACAATCATTTCCTACTCTGCTATTTAGATCCCTAACAAGGACCAACTTTTCCTTTTTCATTGTGTCAGTTGCTATCTCAGTAGAACCTTCTGTTGCTATCTTGCTTTCTTCTTCTTGCTATCTTAGTAGAACCTTCTGTGGGACCATAGGCACAAATAAGTGTCATTGTCCAATTCCCTTTTCTGATATTAGCCCACATCACTGTACTTGAGATTGCCTGCCATTCAAGAAGATTAGCCTCGTATTTTGTGTTGAATACTATGGCTACTCCTTCTTTTCCTTGATTGTCATTTCCTGAATATAACATTTTGTTCAGAAAGATCTCACCAGTTTTTGTCTTTTTTGTTTCAGTCTCCCCTATTATGTCGGTCTGGTACTTATCTAATTCCTCGGCTAGCTCCATTCAGGCTTCTTATGTTGATAGTACTGATCTTTAACTCTGGTGATATTTAGTTAGTGTGTGCTTTCAGATTTGTTCTAGTTGCTGACTTTTCACTGTTCATGCTGGTTCCCTGGCGAAAACAATGGGGGCCTTGTTTAATCGGTCGATGGCCCAGCCGGCATGAAATTTTGTCATGTTGTACCATCATTTTGTATATTGGTTTAAGCCAATAAGAATAAAATTTGGTTGGCTAAATCCCAAATTGCCAGCCCATCCTCGCTCGTTCAGTATCCAGGTAGATACCCAACAGGGTGCACCACGCAAAGGTGAGGATTGGACATTAAGTCAGAAGGCCTGGTCGGTTCTCCGCATTCCTTTAAAGGCTATGTGGAGGTCTCCTCTCAGTTATAAAACTTTGCCCCTTAAGCACCCCTTTTCACTACTTGTATATGGAAAATATAATTTCTGAAGTAACAACCAATCCAGAAGAATTTCTACGTTTGTTGAAATAACGTAGAAATTCTTCTGGGTTTGATTATTTCTTGTGGAGTAAACCTGGCTCTAAGGCTCTGCTTGGTGGCAGATTTTTGCTTGTCAGTTAGTGGAACCATTGCTGAGTTTCCTGTCTTGGAGTGATTCAGGTTAGGAGTGATGAGTTTAATAGCAATCCTTTAGGTTCAGTCAGTGAGATTTAGATTGATCTTGTAGATCACTCAGAGTTTTAGGAACCGTATCGCCACACTTAACATGCCTCAGTAAAGGTCGAAACCGGTCTTGGTAGTGCCCTTTCCATACTGCTTAGCATTATATACATCCAAAAAAAAGGTTGTGCTTTTCATTATGGGATACCAAGGCAACTGATGCAAGATCATTTTTCTCTATATACAACTAGCCCAGTCGTGAGGATACTTCACATTCAAACTTTGTTTTCTCACACTTGGATAAAAGATTAAACCAAGAATATAATTTCTTAGCATCTTTAATTTTTATCATATATATTGGAATAAGGTCCAAGGGATCTGAATCCCCCATCCTATGAATTCTTCTGTAGTGCAGTTACAAGTATGTGAAAAAAATTTTATCTTTGATTGGAAAGATCTGGGCTTAAATCGTTTTTAGGATTAGAGTAACCTTTATTATTATCTGAGATCCCCAGAGAGTTAAGTGCTCATCGAACTCTATAAATCACCCAAACCAGATGTCCTACTTTCCCTTAAATTCATTCACACTAGATGCATTCACTACCCCTAAAGGCAAACTATTCCACTCACTCACTGCTTTCTGAGAGAAATACCTAGCTCTTACTCCTTTCTTGAATGTGAACAAACTTAACTTCCATGGATGCTCCTGTATTCTCTCCTCACCTTTCATATAACAAAAATTTTCATCAGATGATATTCTCTAACACCCATTGAAAAGTTTATCGACCTCTCCCATATCACCTCTCTTTCTCCTGTTAATCAGAGTCTGTAATCCACATACACGTAATCTGTCCTCATAATCTAAATCCCATAATCTGGATATAATCTTTGTAACTCTTCTTTGCACCCTTTCCACAGTTCTTTATCCCCTTGGAATCTGGGAGACCAAATCTGTGCACAATAATCCAGGTGTCACTTTGCCTCTTTATAAGACTTTGATAAGATGAGACCTGGATTATTGTGCACAGATTTGGTCTCCCAGGTTCCAAGGGGATAATGAAGCTGTGGAAAAGGCACAAAGAAAAGTATCCTTACATGTCAAGGTTCGCTTCAACATCACAATTATCCTGTGAATTGTATTTGCAACTTTTGCTATGTGAGCTTTGAACTTCAAATTCCAATCCACCAATATGCCAAGATCCCTTGCCTCCTCAGTTTCTTGTTGCATAATATAATTATGCTACAAAGTGCATAACTTTACTCTTACTAACATTAAACTGGTAGCCATTTTGGTTTGCCCAAATTTCCAGCCTATTCAAATAATTTTGTAAGTGCTAAATATCAGTCGCATCCCTGATTATCCTGCCTATCTTCACATCATCCGCAAATAATCACACATCTCCTGTTAGATCCTTCCTAATGTCATTAAGGTATAGATTGAACAACAATGGCTCAATGACTGAACTCTGAGGTACACCACTGATCACCATAAATCTGGCAGATTCACACCCACTGTATACCACTTTTTGATATCTGTCTATCAACCATCCACTGATCCTAGTCAAGAGTTTATATTCCAATCCTATCAAATGCTTTAGCAAAATCCAACATTATCATTGTGTATCCATTCCCTTTATCCAAATTGTCTGTAACATTGTTATAAAATATGAGCAAATTATTAAAACATGGCCTTCCTTTAATAAACCCATGTTGCTCCTTGCAGAGCATAACTTGTTTGTCTCTCCATTTCTGTATGCGAGTTCTTACCAACTTCTCTAAAATCTTCACTACCACACCAGAGATACTGATAGGTCAGTAATTAGACACATCAGTTTTTGCAGCACCCTTGTACATTGGAACTATCATACATTCCTGAGCTGAGACTCAAGTTATATACACATGTGAAAGGCCTAACCAATTCAGCTGAACATTCCTTTAGCAAACAGGCTGATAGTCCATCTGTCCCTATAGACACATTCTTATTTGAGTATCAACAGCTCTTGTTGATAACCTCATTTTCATGAAACTAACTTTTCATCCAATGTAGCAGTAGCACTGTGCACCATGTTACATACACCTAGTTGAATTTATAAGTGATTTTTAGCTGAATGTGAGTTTGGATGGTCACATACAGTGGCAGGGATTTTTCATCTCAGAAAACATGCAAACTAATTGGAGAAATGTAAGTGTATCAGATGCTAAACTGCCAGTTAACTTCCATATCATGAGTGAAACTAAGTATTTGGGCAGTTACATCAGTCTGAATGAATTTTAAACAGGACTTGCACACATGCCCACATACATATATATCTGCTTTCATATTACTCTATTCAGATTGTTGTTTCTAAGCTAAAGCTGAATTCATTCTACTGAGTTGCATGCCTGTCTGCAGCTTTACGTTGCTCTGTTATATGAAAAGTGAAACATATGGTACCAAACATTTGTGTTTACATTCAAGTATTAAGACTTATGTGCTGATTTAAGCTCATAATACATCATAGAAAAATAATAAACACAGGTTTAACCATTCCAGTTCATCTCTGTCACAGAGACATCTTTTGGAATACAATATAAAAACTGTAATAATGCACACAAAAACACACAACACAATTTGTGGAAGAAGTTTAGACTAGAAGCCTAAAGTCCTACGAGGGGTGTGCTGTTGGCTAGCCTTGGCTGTTTAGGGGAGGTCTAAGAATTAATGCTTCCCAAATCTTGGGAAGTTTAGTACAACCATATTTATTTAGATTAGGTTGGGTTTTTTAAATCTTCCATTGATTCCAAGAAAAGGAGGCATTCAAGTTAGTATTTCCTGCTGGGAAGTTTTTTTTTTTTCCATTTGATACTGTTCAAAGTATCCAAGACTGACTATACTTGTGATGGCAGATGTATTTCTTGTGTTCTCTGAGGTGGATGTTGAAGGATCTCCCAGATGGTATAACAAGTTGCAAGAACAAGGAACCTTGTAAACATCTGGACCAGAGAGAGAAGGGAGTGCATCTTTATAGTTATGGAAGCAGATAAAGGCAGCCAGCTTCAAATGATGTTTGAAAACATGCTAGTGTACATATTATGTGTCTTTAAAATTCTGGCTTTTTTTTTGTATTTATACTCAACTTTTAGAAATAATGCCTTGTTCTCCCCCCCCCCCCAACCAGTTGCCAAAATATTTTTCTTCATGAATCCTAGAAAACCCTTTTTAGTAATTTAAATGTTTCCCTCATATACCCTCCTTTTCACCTATCAACCAATTCTGCAATCCATAGATCCTCATAGGGAGCATTCCACAGGCTATTCACCCTCTTAATAATTCGCCTCTGGATCCTTTCCACCACTTATCCTCAAAAAAGCCAGGTGACCAAACCTGATCATAGTAATCCAGATGTGGACATATCAAGGTTTTATAAAGAGCGACAACTTCCTTATCTCTTCTTGTTAGTGTGCGCTTCAGTAATCACGTAATACTACTTTGGCCTCCTTTGCAATATGTCCTCTGAACTTCAACACTCTGTCTATCAACAACCCCAAGAAACTAGTCATTGTTCTGTTTTGAATAGCTGGAGACTGTAGTTCCTGGAAAACACTAAATAGGAAAAACTGTATTAGTGAACAGAAATAGACTGAATGAAATAATCAGTTTGTAGGTTTATATGTGACTTTGCTTGGAGGTAGACCAAATGTCACTGTTGTTCTGTAGGCTTAGGGGAAAATGGAGGAACAGCATACAAATCCAGTAGAATGGATCCCATTGAATCACTTTGTTAGAATTTGTAATATGTCCATATATTAATATAGTAGCCTAAGTTTGGAATTTGTTGAGTTTGCAGCTGAGAAGAGCAGCATCTTGAGCAAAATGTGCTACAAGTCTTTTGGAAACCTGTCAGGCTATGGGCATGATGTATTGGTACCCCATGCTAGCTAGTGGTGAGCCAAGCAAGAGAAAAATTTGATTTATTTATGGAGCTGACTATTACCAATGTGAGGTGAGAATCTCTGCAAGCGATCAGACAGGATCATATTTTGGTAATAACATTAAAATTAAGTTATTCTTATCCCACTAAAGAAATAGGAATTGGTGCTTACAACATTGGTTGTTGAGATCTTGAAATGATGATGAATGGAGGATACTCTTATTAACAAACTACAGATAGGATTCCAGATTGCTAACAGAAGATCATTTTTGTACAGAAGGGAGAGATACAAGACAGAAAAGAGACATATAGCACATCTGCATTAGATAGGAAAATCTGAAGAGAGAAAACTGAAGAATTGTACTTTTTTGAAGGCAGAACAGTGAATTTCTTGAATAGGCCTTTATGCTAAACCTGATTAAATATGCTGACAATGTCTGGCTGAACTGCCAAAATTTCTCTAAACCTATTCAGGACATGTCCAGAGGTCAGTAACGTACGCAAGATTACAAACTATAGATCTCAATTACTACAATTCATACTGGATTTTGCTATTTGTGATCACTGATCACTTGGGTGTCTTCCAGATGATGAAAGAGTTGTCTGTTTCAAAAAAAATTGAAGTCATTACTATAGACTGATTGTTTGAAGGTAGACAGTCTCTTTTTTTGAAATGTTTAAATATAGGCAAAGTTTCATTCTACCAGATTGATATCTGTACTCCTCCATGCTGTAACTAATATAGCAATAATGTATGTATATATCACTTTCAGAGTATTTCAGTATAATAGGAGACAATCTGCTTAGATCACCTATGCAGGTACAGGAGTTGATGCAGAAAAATGAACGTGGGAAGCACCATTTTTCTATTCCAATTTATTTTTAGGTGATGTTACAGTTGTGCCATATCAAGTGTCGGGCAAAAGTTAGTAGCCTTAGCTGGAACAAGATGCTGTATGAGGATTGGAGTCAAATGCAAAGTAATTGTCGATATTCTCTTTAAAGTGCTAAAGATTGTAGTCTTCAGTGGGAAGACTAGTCTACAGAACTGAGATAGATAGTATGAAAGATAAATGAGAGTAACAGGTTTAGTGAGTCAGCAGTTCAACTGTAAAAGGATGTTAGCAGTTTTGCAGGAGGCAAGTTTTTGCATTTGACTATTTCATTCATTTCCACATTCAATTTGGATTTGTTATTAACTTCTTTGCTGTTATTACATGTTGTGGTATGTTTTTTTTTTAATCTGATCTACACACTGTAAAATTTTTATATTTAATATTTATTTATTTCCCTTTTATTAATTATTTAAGGAATTAATGAATTTAATGAATGGAGTCTACTGCAGCATTGTAATAATTTTCTTATTTTATTTTATATCATAGTTGCTTGAGCTAGTTCAAACTGTCTATAGACTTCAATTTCTAATTCATGCATAAAACTTGCAATTAATCTTAATCCTTTAGTCCTTAAACTTAGTTTTACTTCCCCCTCCCCTCTCAAAGCCGTAACTATGCTCTTGCAAATGCTTGAGTTGTAGCTTAGGAAAAGCCTCTGGCTGGAGCCAGGTCCTTAATCTAGTTTGCCGTATTTCACTTGTATTGATCCTTAAAAAAAAATTTTTTTTTAGACTGTGCCATTAAGGATCACGTAAAAGAATTATTGTTCCTTCCCTTACATACAAGAGAAATATTCAGCTAAGCGCAATAATAACTCTTAATTTAACTCTATCTCAAGCAACTCCTATTAATTAATTAGTCAGTCATGACTATTACTACTTTTAGGTCACACAGGTTCGGTATTTTTATGAGAAGTGCATTGGCTAAACAAGATCAGGCAAGCTATTAACAAAAACAACATGTTTATTCTTGCTAAGACAAATTATATGCAACATTCAAACAACACATATCACATGTCTGGTTCTAACTAAGACAAGAGTACATTGGAGACAATACTTGTCACGTGTCTAACTCTCCACAAAATCAATTAAGCATTTCGCTTAAGCTTTAAGACAAAGAAATCATAATTACACATAACTTTCAGAAACTTGGATGATACTTAACACACTTAACTTTCTCTCACGTTGTAAACAATAAAAGGCAAAACTTAAACCACATTCACTCTTAGCATTACATAACATAGGCAAATCTGTAGATCTCTGTATTCTACTATTCACACTCAAACTAAAATACGGCTTTCCAATTCTTTCTAACATATTCTATGCCACTAGATTACAGAACCAACATTTGAACTTCACAATCTAGGATATTACATGAAATATTCTACTTAAATCTTTCTAGTTCATTACACAGTCCTAGATCCTAAAGGCTTACGGGCACGTTCCGTTCTTCCCAGCTAAATTTTGATTGGGCACTAGGGCATGGCTGTGATATTCAGCACACAGGTAGATCATTGGGAAAATTTCACGGTGGTATATCTTGTAAAGGCCGTCTCTGCTACTCGCGAACTTCCCATCTTCGTCAGAACTACTGCACACAGGAACGCGACTCTCCCCGTCCTCGGAAAGACCTGGCACAGGAACAAACTTCGAAACTAGAGCACTCTAACCACTCAGTTTCTGTCTTTTATATCATTCTCCCGACCTTGGCCCTTCTTCTCTAAAATCTCCTGGATTTACTGGTGGGTTTTCTCTGTCACCCACGCTATCGCTGGGTTTTGGCGGGAAAGCTCATAATCTGGTGACCTTCGGGAGTTGCTTTGCTAGCCTTAGGTCTCCTAACCTAATCCTGTCTGAGCTTAATTTTTTTTCACAAATCTAGTGGTTCTTATTCAAATATTTTAACTAGTTACAACATTTATCTCAGCACATTGAGTTATGCATTCTTTTACTTAAAGTATAATATATAATTTAATTGCCCATGTAAAATCAACATAGAAAAAATATTTCTATTTTTTCTCTGATCCGCTCGCCAAAGGATAAACTTCACCCTTTAGCACACCCAGGAGTATATGAAGTTCCATGTGACTGTGACTTGGCCTATTATGGGCAAACAGGAAGATCAGTGAACATCCGCCTGGAAGAACATGAAAGATACATTCGCTACCATTACTATGGCAAGTCGGGACTGGCAGACCACACTTTGGACACTCCTTCACACAGGATTAGATGGAGGAAAACAAATGTGCTATTTAGGAGTCGTTATAGATCTGAAAGATTATTTTTTGAGTCAGCAATGGCTTTGGAGAATTCTCCCAACCTTAACAAATATGGTTGCATTAATTTGCCAAAATTTTGGGAGACGGTTATCCTAAGAAAAACTCCTGGATAACTGCTGGTTTTTTTTTTTTTTTTTTTTTCATTAGAGGGCGCCAAAAATAGGACTTGAGATCTTTTGTCTTTTGCAATTATATTGTTTCACTCACTCACTGTCTCGTTTACATGTGTGTTGTGCTCTGATGATGCTGAGTTGAAAATCAGCGAAATATTAGCGTTAATAAAACATCTTTGTTGATAAAAGTGTTTGTGGTGTTGTTAATACCGTGAAAAATAAGTCATGAATAAGTCATGAATATTTCTATTTTGATTCTATACGAGATTTTACACACGAAAGGCCAGAAGACCTATAGTACATTAATGCTGTGTGTGAGCAAGAGGAATAAAAGAAAAGAGGAATCTGTTCTTATTTTGCTTGAACAGCTGAAAGTTGTAATCTTTTTGAAAGGCAAAGACTGTTCCTAAGGGTAGAAGTAGATAGGATGTACTGAAAATCATCCTGGAATTTTTATCTCAAGCTGCTTGTGATATCTTTTTTTTATAGACTTGGGATGTAGGAAAATCAGAATTTAACTAGTAGGTAGGAATTTCCAGCAAGAATTATTTTACTATCTTTATCAGAGAGCAAGAATTTGTTTTAGTATGCTAGAAATAGTGTTCTGACTGTGGTTAAAAAAAAAAAAAACCATTCTATATGACACAACTGTAGTACAAAAGAAGAGGTCAGTGGAGAAGACACTACTCCACTGACCTCTAAAATGTGCTTAGAAGAACTGGTTAAGAAAAGATCAAGATTGTTGGGCTCGTTTTAAGAATTATCTCATATTCTGCTAGGTGAATGGTTGATCCATAATGCAATCATTGTTTATAGCACATGAATACCTAGTGGGCCTTAAACACTTACTGTTTGTCCTATTTCAGTGGAATGAGAACAACCTCGTCAACACCAAAACAGAATTTTATCTCTTGTTGGAAGTTTTTCCACTTGGTTATACTATAAATTAAAGATACCAAGAAATTATATACTTGGTTTAATTCTTTATCCAAGTGTAAGCAAACAAAGTTTGCACCTGAAATCAGGACCTGGGTAACTTGTATATACAGTCATCCCTCGACTTATGTCAGTTTGAAGATGCATCTGTGATCCCATAATGGAATAAATAACATTTTCGACTATACTTTCAAACAAGACGCAAGTGAGCGTAAAGTAAAAAGGTTTTTATTTAGCAACAGTGCATTCAACGGCAACCTCCCTCGGCAGTCGGCACGTGGTTTCAACAATTCCTCTGTTGATTTTGTGTTTAAAAAATAGGGTGTGTATTTATCATTAAATATTTCATGATATTTTGTGCAGCATGGCCCCTACATTACATGTAGGGGCCATGCTGCACAAATTAAAAAACCTAGTGAAGAATCACAGAAAAAGAGGCAAGCAGTTGATTTTGAAACGAAGTTGCAAGTTCAACGATAGTGACAAAGCAATGACAAAGTCCTATCGGTGATTGGAAAAGCTACTTCCATTATGTATAGAAGACCTGATCCAAAAGTGCACACCTCTTAGCACTATGACCATCACTGCTAAGTCAGTGTTGAAGGAGAAAGCAGGACCCGATTATGACTACGAATTCAAAGCTGCTTCTGGTTGGTTCATGAGATTCAAGCAACGATTTTTACTGCATAATATGAAAATGTATGGTGAATCTGCAAGTTACAGTGAGAAGGCTGCCAAGAAGTTTGTGTAGAAATTGGATAAAATTGTTACAGAGCAAAAATATTTGCTGTGGGAAATATTTAATATGGATGAGACCTTGTTTCGGAAAAAAATGCCCGAGCGGACAATTCATTCACAAAAAACTAAAATCTGTGCCTGGCTTCAAAGCTCTTAAAGACCATGTTACGATTCTGTTAGGGGGTAATGTGGCTGGATATAAACTGAAATCATTTGTGATATGGCACAGTGAGAATCCACGAGCCTTCAAAAACATTAGGAAGCATACTCTTCCAGTTCATTAGCGGAGATGTAAGAAGCTGTGGATGACTCAGAAATTGTTTGAATATCTCAATCAACTGTAATGCGAGTGAAATGGTAAAGCTATTGTTGAAAGAAAATGTAGAATTTAAAATTTTATTAATTCTAGATAATGCTCCAGGTCATCGGTCTTATATTGGTGATCTTCACCAAGTTCAAGGTCATGTTTATCCTTCCAAACACTACTTCATTGATCCAACTGATGGATCAAGGAGTTCTTCTAGTGTTTAAGGCTTATTATCTATGGAGAACTTTTTCACAAGCCATTTCTGCTACTGAAGGAAATGACCAGACTCTCATGCAATTCTGGAAAGTCTTCAATATTTGTCATGCTATTAAAAATCTTGCTGTAGTTTGGAACGAAGTGATCTCAATGTATGAGTGGCATATGGAAAAAGACATTAAAAAAGGTTTGTAAGTTTTGAAAAAAAATGAAGACCTTTGTAAACTGAGTGAAGAAATAGTAGGCCTGGCAAAGAATCTGAATC
Source organism: Typopeltis vanoorti (assembly GCF_054136105.1). Taxonomy (NCBI): domain Eukaryota; kingdom Metazoa; phylum Arthropoda; class Arachnida; order Uropygi; family Thelyphonidae; genus Typopeltis; species Typopeltis vanoorti. Next base: position 122,809,629 of record NC_143562.1, on the reverse strand, counting down.
TCGAAGTGAATGATGACGACATAGTTCAACTCATAGAAAGTACCCCTGAAAAGTTGACCGACGAAGAATTGGTCGAGCTGGAGGAACTACGTATTGCAGAAGAGGAAGAATGAGAAAAGGAAGAGGAAAACCAGAAACAAGGAGAGGTAGTTAAACAATTCACAGTGAAGGGGCTTGCAGAAATGTTCTCTGCAGTTAGCGATGTTCTCAAAATGGCTGAAGAATGGACTCCAATATTGAACGCTACTTATTAGTAGAAAGGAAAGTACATGATGCATCTGCTTGCTATAAACAAATTTATGGTGAAAAGAAGAAGAGGAATAAGCAAAGTATACTGGATATTTTCATCAAAAAAAACAAAGGTTACTCCAGAAGAGCCACAGCTTGGTCCTTCACATAGGGAAGGTAATGAAGATGTGATTGTGGAAGAAGATTTGGGTTATTATTCTCTTGTTTCATAGTGGCAGTAATGCACAGTACAGTTTTATAATAATGTTTAAAAATTAAATGACAGTATACTTAATACTGTTAAGTCCCTAACCTTTATAACTCTGTTGATTTAACGTATCGACTTGCGTCTGAACCAAATTACGTCCTGCCGGATGGAACGGAACACCAACATAAGTCGAGGGATGACTGTAGAACTAATGACTTCACATCACTTGCCTTAGTATCCCATAATGCAAAGTACATATCCTTACGGGTGTGTATAATGCTATTCATTAAGGGAAGGGTCACTACCCAGACCAGTTTCGACCTTTATTGAGGTCTCATTAGTGAGAGCAAGACCCAAGCGTGATACTGATAATTAAACCAAGTAATTTCTTGGTATCTTTAATTTATAGTATAACCAAGTGGAAAAGTACTGCTTATGATAAGTGACGACTTATGTCCTCTAAGAGTGGTGGCCTTGGAAGGCAGCGATGTTAATGATTTTGAAAGCATATTTATACCAAGGAGCACAGAGGGTGGGGACCAGGAGATGTTTAGAGAGTTGAGCTTAGCAACTGCAAGAAATATAATTGTTATGGGAGATTATAACTACAGCAGTATAAATTGGGGAGAGGAAGATGCATCTACCAATAAGGGAATGGAATTTCTAGAATTCTTGAGGGACAAATGTCTTAGGCAACATGTAATTGAGGGAACAAGAGGTTCAAGAGTTTTGGATTTGGTTATAGCATCAGAAGAGTTGATAATAACTGAGATAACATCTCTCCCACCAGTTGGAGAGAGTGACCATATGGTTTTGACTTGGAAGATGAATAGACATGCAGGAGTATCAAAGAGATGGGAACGTATGTGGAATTATCAGGCAGATGATTATAATAGTCTTAGACGTCAACTTGGGGAAGTTTCATGGAGGGAGGAATTGGAAGGCCGGGATATCATTAGTGCTTGGGAAATTGAGAAGGAATATTTGTTAGCAGCAATAGTAAGCTGTATTCCACAAGTGAAGAAGAGGACACAATTTGGAGAAAAGTTGATGACAAACAATATTAAACAGGAACTGCATGCGAAAAAGAGGCTATGGAAGAGATATAAAGAGACAGGTGAAAAGCAGATGCATGAAGAATATAAGACACAGGTAATGAGAGTGACTAGTATGGTAAGGAAGGCAAAACTGGAATATGAGAGGAGATTGGCCCTAAGATTCAAAGAAAATCCTATGGAATTTTTTAGCTGTGTGGACAGTAGATGGAGAAATGATTGTGGAAGAATGACATTGTGAGATAAAAATGGGAATAGAGTGACTGATGCAGAGGACATAGTGGAATTGTTCAATGACCACTTTATTGGAGTAATTAATCCTGGAGGAGTAAATTTTAATCATAGAGGTATAGAGCAGGTTTGGAGGTGCAGGAGGAGAGTGTGTTCCAAATACTGTGTACAGTGGACGTCAGTAAAGCTGAGGGACTGGATTGTATTTCACCACGGCTTTTGAGAGAATGTGCTACAGAACTGACAGTTCCTTTGACCTGGCTTTTCACTGAAAGTCTAGCTATGAGAAAGGTGCCCAAGGAATGGAGGGAATGTAAGCTAGTGCCATTGCATAAGGGTGGAAGCAGACTGGAAGTGTCTAATTACAGGCCAGTTTGTGTGTCATCAGTAGTTGTTAAGATCTTGGAGAAATTAGTGGGGGACTGTATACAGCATTGGGCAGATGAGGGCAATGTTATCTGTGTTAGTCAACATGGATTTGTGAAGGGACACTCTTGTTTTAGTAATATGCTAGCCTTTTATAATAAAGTTACAAGAGCAGTAGATGAGGGAAAGGCATATACTGCCATTTTCTTGGATTTAGCAAAGGCATTTGACAGGGTACCACATGATAAGTTGATATTTAAGTTGCAGCACATAGGTTTGGATGTTAGGTTGGTCACCTGGATTCAGGATTGGCTGTCTGATAGGTATCAGAGAGTTGTGTATGGTGGGGCAGTTTTAAGGAGACAGAGGGTTACAAGTGGGGTCTCACAGGACTCAGTACTGGGACCTATATTGTTTAACCTTTATATCATTGACATTGTCAGTGGATTGCAGGGGAGGATATTCAGTTGTTTGCAGATGATGTGAAGCTGGGAAGAGTTATTGGTAATAATGCACATGTGGTAGCCCTGCAAGAGGATTTGAGTAAGCTAGACAGATGGGCAAATAAATGGGGTGTCAGTTTAATGCATCAAAATGTAAGGTCTTGAGGTTTGGGACGCATCGATGGGATGTCGCATACTCTATTGGAGGAGCTATACTCCTCCAATAGAGTATGAAGTAGGGGCGACAAGAGATCTGTGGTTGATGATTGATAGAAACCTGAAATTTAGGGATATATTGCAAGGTGGTGAAGGTAATACAGAGGATTGCTGCAATAATGAGAAGGACGCTGACCTGCAGTGATAAAAGAATTATCATTCTGTTGTATAAGACCCTGATCAGACCACACTTAGACTATTGTTCTCAGGTTTGGTCCCCTGGATTTGAACAGGATAAATTAACTCTGGTAAGGGTACAAAAGCATATAACAAAGATGGTTTCAGGACTGTACAATGTTAGTCATGAGGATCGTCTGAGGGAATGTGGACTGCAGAGTTTGGTGGATAGAAGGAGAGGTGATATAATTGAGACTTTTAAACTGTTGAGAGGTGGTTACAGGGTTGACAATGGGGAGTTCTTTTGCTTAGTTGAAAAGTGGAAGGAGTGATGACAAGGGGCCATCCATGGAAGTTACGAAAGGAAATTGTGAGCAAAAGGGTTAGGAGTGGTTGCTTTGCATGGAGGAATGGTTGAACCATGGAATGCGTTGCCTGATAAAGTGGTGAGAGCGAGAACTGACAATGAGTTTTAGGAGTGGTATGATTGACTTTGTGTTTCCTAGGAATTACCTCCCGCGATGAATCTTTTGACTCCATGGAGGACTGAATAATAATAATAATATAAAAACTTCCAACAACTATCTCTAATCCAGAGTATTTTAATAATAAGGTGTGACACCTTTTGGCTATTCATTAGTAGAGTGAGTTTGTTATCTTTTCAATCTTTAGTATCACCTCTGGGTCTGGCTCCCACTGACGAGACCTCATCTTCCCCTGTTTTGAGTTAATGGTTATACAGGTCCAAAAGCTGAGATTGTCCTTGAATACTACAACACTCTGAAATTGACATTCTTTCCATTAAAAATAAATAAAATTTGGTATAAAGAAATCTTTAAACTATAATAAATTTAGTTTAATCCTTTATCCAAGTATGAGCAAACAAAGTTTGCACCTGAAAGTATCTTCAGGACTGAGGTAAGGTAGTACAACACCAGGCAACTCACAGCAAAGGTGGATCAAGCTCTCAACTCCTTGTCTCAGTATCTCCCATAATGCACAGCACTGCTATGCATTAAGGGAGGGGGGGCACTACCCATGCCGGTTTCAACCTTTATTGAGGTCTCGTCAGTGGGAGCCAGGCCCAGAGTGGAGATACTAAGGCAGAAGCATAGGAGAGAGGTCATCCTTACCTATAGGAGTTGCCAAAAAGTGTGCCACCTTATTATTAATTTTCTTTGGATTTAGAGAAAGATGTTGAAAGTTTATTTTTCACTTGGTTAGACTATTATAAATTGAGTTTAATCCTATATCCAAGTGTGAGCAAACAAATCCCTTAATATATAGCAGTGTACATGCCCACAAGGAAATGTGCTGTGCATTATGTTAGATACTGAGACAAGGAGTTGAGAGCTTGATCCACCTTTGCTGCGAGTTGCCCAGTGTTGTACTACCTTATCTCAGTCCTGAAGATATTTTCAGGTGCAAACTTTGTTTACTCACACTTGGATAAAGGATTAAACTAAATTTATTATAGTCTAACCAAGTGAAAAATAAACTTTCAAAATCTTTATACGTGTGGATAGGCTTATGTGTTTGTCAGACATGTTGTAGTAAGTTTCACGGTATAATAAGAACACAGATGGTTAAGAAAATAACTATTTATTAACTTAAAAGCTAATATTTCGCTGGTATTATCCAGCATCTTCAGAGCACACAGCACAAAGTTTGTTACAAAGGAAAGACAACCACAATCCGGTGTAACAGTGGGGATAGTATAAGTGATTAAAGCATACAACACAAGACTAAAGTCCTAATATGGCACCATCTAGGTTAAAAAAAAAAAATAAAAAAAAATTCAAAGTTTTGAAATAGTAGTCCAAATGATAAAAAATAAAAGTAATAAATATTAATTTGGTCTTAGGATGACTGTCTCCCAAATCTTTGGTAGATTTATACAGCCATACTTGTTAAGGTTTGGAGTATGTTTCAAGGCTTCTGTTGATTCCAGGAACAACCTCTCTGACTTGTAGAAGCTTCTGTGCATTACTTTTGTTTCTTTCCAATTGATCCTGTGTGCAGGGTATCCAAAGCATGGTCTGCCAGACCCGACTTACCATAGCGAAAGTGTCGGATATATTTTTTGTGTGGATGTCTACATTTCTTCCTGTCTGTCCGTAGTAGGCTTGATAGCAAGAACAGGGCACTTCATAGACACCTGGATGTGATAAAGGAATGCATTTGTCCGGTGAACGGATGAGAGTTGCTAATTTTATATAAGGTTTAAATACTGTGCGTAATTGGTGTTTGTTAAGCACCCTAGATATCTTTTCAGATGTGCCTTTAATGTATGGGATGGTGATGGTTTTGTTGTAGTCTTCTGTGGTAGATAGAGGGGATTTATGGGTAGCATTTAGTATGTTATCTATTTTACAGGGATTATAACCATTGATTAAGAAGGTTTGACGTAGGCGAGAAAGTTCAGCATTAAGAGCAGTGTCATTGGAACAGATTGCTCTAGCTCTATGGGTTAGTGTTTTTAAGATACCATATTGTTGAGAAGGGTGATGGTGTGATTGTTTGTGTAAGTATCTCCCTGTATGTGTGGGTTTTCTGTAAACAGAAAATGATAAGGAACCTTCTAGAAGACGTGTGATCAGCGTGTCCAAGAAAGGTAGGCAGTCATTAGCTTCTAGTTCCATTGTAAAGTGGATTTTAGGGTGCTGGCTATTTAGATGCACTAAAAATGTATTCAATGTGTCTGGGCCATGTGGCCAAATGGCAAACACATCGTCAACATAGCGTAGCCAGAGACTAGGTTTGAGAGTGGCTGTGTTGATAGCTAATTTTTCCAGATGTTCTATGTAGAAGTTGGCTAAGGGGGGAGAAAGAGGTGACCCCATAGCTGTCCCATCTAACTGTTTGTATATTTTCCCTTTCCATGTAAAATAACCTGCCTGTACTGTGAATTTAAATAGCTGGAATATATCTGGGGGAAATTGTGAATTTAGTAAGTTAAGTGTTTCAATTAGTGGTACATTAGTGAATAATGAGGTGATATCAAAACTCACCATTTGGTCTGAGCTATTTAAGGTGTGGTTTTCTAAAATACTTTTTAGGTGGGTAGAATTTATAACAAAAGAGGGAGAATTGTTTGTGTAAGTGGTTAGTAATTTTGCTAAATGTTTAGCTAGTTTATATGTAGGACTGTTTATACTATCTACAATAGGATGCAAAGGTGTACCTTGTTTGTGTATTTTAGGAGCACCATATATTCTGGGTGCTTTAACATGTATGGGTTTGAGTTTTTTGACAATTTCTTTAGGCCAGGAAGTGATTTTGTTCAGTAACTTGCACACCTTATTCTTTTGTGAGTTCGTGGGATCTCGAAGCCTGAAGCACTCACCGTACTTGCACGTGGTCACAATTTCGCCCTAGCTCCTAAAAGAATACCTGCCGAAGAAATCATGATCCAAATAGAATGTGGGATTCGCAACCTGCCTAACCATATCACCAACAACGTTAGACTGGATGTAGTCAGTGTTCTCACTAAAGCCAAACCTCCAAAAACCAACTTATCCCAAAACAAATATGCAGCCCTACAAGAATTGAAAAACAACAAAAAAATAGTAATCACTAAAGCGGATAAGGGAAATGGCACTGTGGTGCTCAATCAAAAAGACTACAAAGGTAAGCTAAATGCTTTAGTACTAGACCGTACGACTTACCTCCCATTGAATATAATCCGACCAGCTCTCAGATTAGAACTCTCTACAGACTCCTTAAGAAAGTCACTTCTTGGCCTGTGGAAGTCTCCAACAAACTGAAACCTTATAACTCTAGACCCCCCCCCCCCCCCCCGATTATATGGACTCCCAAAAATACATAAACAAAATGTGCCATTGCGTCCCATAGTGGATGACATTGATTCGCCCCACATATAAATTAGCCAAACATTTAGCCAAAACACTCACACACTACACTGGCAACACACCATCACACATAGAAAACTCAGCCCACTTTAAAGCCAGTATAGAAAACCTCACACTCCAACACACTGACATAATGGTCACTTTTGACGTCTCCTCCCTATTCACTAATGTCCCACTCAAAGAAACCCTTGAGCTCATCCAAGCCAAGTTTCCTCCCGATATCTCAGCCCTATTTCAGTTCACAATGAACTCGGGCTATTTCGTTTGGCAAGGAAAGTTCTACAAACAGATAGAGGGGGGGACAGCCATGGGTTCACCACTTTCCCCACCCTTGGCCAATTTCTTTATGGAGACATTTGAAGAGAAAGCCTTAAACTCCGCCCCACAAAAACCCACTATTTGGCTTCGTTATGTGGATGATGTGTTTGCTATTTGGCCACATGGCTCAGACACACCCCAGAGTCCAGTTCACCTTAGAAAAAGAGGAAAACAACACCCTCCCGTTCCCAGACACTTTAATCACTCGCCAGCTTGATTGATCTTTGGTTTTCTTTGTTTACAGAAAACCCACCCATACTGGCAGATACATTCACCAGCAATCCCACCATCTCCCCTCACAACAATATGGGGTTATGAAAACACTATATAACAGGGCAAAATTAATCTGCTCAGATGACAAGGCCCTAACTACTGAACTAATCCACATCCTCAACACTTTCTTAGCCAATGGCTATAACCCCAAAAAAATCCAAAAAATACTAAAACCAGTAAACCACAACCCCCCCCCCTCCCCCCTCCACAATAAAGATTACACCAAGTCTATCACCATCCCCTACATCCAGGGCACCTCTGAGAAAATAACCAATATCCTCAAAAAATATGACCTTACTTCTTGTTACAGATCATATAAAAAGTTGGCATCCCTTATCCGCTCTACCAAAGACCAACCACTTTCCCTAGACCTACCTGGTGTATACCAGGTCCCTTGCAGCTGCAAATTGTGCTACTTTGGCCAAACAGGCAGAACAACAGAAAACCCACTTTCAGGATTTCAACAGAAAACCCAAATATCAGGATTTCAGAACACAAAGACTACATCCGGTTTCACCAGTACAGCCGCTCTGGGCTGGCAGACCATGCCTTAGATACCCACCATAAAATTCGTTGGAAGAAAACAAAAATAATACATCACAGCAAGTTTAAATACGAAAGATTATTCAAAGAATCTTCAGCAGCTCTAAAAAACGTTCCTAACCTCAACAAATTTGGGTGCACGAAACTACCCCAAATTTGGGAGACTTACATTATGAGAACTTCAGCCCAACTGCCAAGACTACCAAATTAGCCTGCCAGAGGGACTTCACCATTAGGACTTTAGGAGCAATATTAGTTTCTTGCTTTCTTCCTCATTTGCTTTGTGAGTGCCTGCATGCACATACCATATCTTTATGTTCCTGAAGATGGCAACGTGACGTTGCCGAAATATAGAAGTTATTCATTAAAGTTACCTTTAATTAATATACTTTATATGCGTTGTTAATTCCATAAACTAATTACCAGTTAGGAAAGGGAAAATATACAAACAGTTAGATGGGACAGCTATGGGTTCACCTCTTTCTCCCCCCCCCCCCCCCTTTAGCCAACTTCTACATAGAACATCTGGAAAAATTAGCTATCAACACAGCTACTCTCAAACCTAGTCTCTGGCTACGCTATGTTGACGATGTGTTTGCCATTTGGCCACATGGCCCAGACACATTAAATACAATTTTAGTGCATCTAAATAGCCAGCACCCTAAAATCCACTTTACAATGGAACTAGATGCTAATGACTGCCTACCTTTCTTGGACACACTGATCACACGTCTTCCAGAAGGTTCCTTATCATTTTCTGTTTACAGAAAACCCACACATACAGGGAGATACTTACACAAACAATCACACCATCACCCTTCTAAACAATATGGTATCTTAAAAACACTTACCCATAGAGCTAGAGCAATCTGTTCCAATGACATTGCTCTCACTGTTGAACTTTCTCACCTACGTCAAACCTTCTTAATCAATGGTTATAATCCCCGTAAAATAGATAACATACTAAATGCTACCCATAAATCCCCTCTATCTACCACAGAAGACTACAACAAAACCATCACCATCCCATACATTAAAGGCACATCTGAAAAGATATCTAGGGTGCTTAACAAACACCAATTACGCACAGTATTTAAACCTTATATAAAATTAGCAACTCTCATCCGTTCACCTAAGGACAAATGCACTCCTTTATCACATCCAGGTGTCTATGAAGTGCCCTGTTCTTGCCATCAAGCCTACTACGGACAGACAGGAAGAAATGTAGACATCCACACAAAAAATATATCCGACACTTTCGCTATGGTAAGTCGGGTCTGGCAGACCATGCTTTGGAAAGAAACAAAAGTGATGCACAGAAGCTTCTACAAGTCAGAGAGGTTGTTCCTGGAATCAACAGAAGCTTTGAAACATACTCCAAACCTTAACAAGTATGGCTGTATAAATCTACCAAAGATTTGGGAGACAGTCATCCTAAGACCAAATTAATATTTATTACTTTTATTTTTTATCATTTGGACTACTATTTCAAAACTTTGAATTTTTTTTTTTTTTTTTTTTTTTTTTTTTTTTTACCTAGATGGTGCCATATTAGGACTTTAGTCTTGTGTTGCATGCTTTAATCACTTATACTATCCCCACTGTTACACCGGATTATGGTTGTCTTTCCTTTGTAACAAACTTTGTGTTGTGTGCTCTGAAGATGCTGGATATAATACCAGCGAAATATTAGCTTTTAAGTTAATAAATAGTTATTTTCTTAACCATCTATGTTCTTATTATACCGTGAAACCATTACAACATTTCAAAATCTTTAAACTCTTACACCGCAAAATTCCACAGTTAGGTACGGACAACAATATTTTGTTTCATAACTTGATGAAGTTGCAAGGGTACTCTAACAGGAGGGATCTTGCTTGGAGAATTGCATATGGCTACCCTCCAATCAATACCATAAAATGGAGGTACTTTAACATTGGAGATTCAAATTAAAATTGGAGATATCAAATTTATCACTAGATGGTATAGACCACCCACATTATGCAATGTTCACCAGGGTGATATAAAATTCTACCATTCTACCAGCATACCAGTAATCCAAATGTGGAAGTATCAACGCTTTATAAAGGGGAATAATAACCTCTTTACCTCTGGATGTTAGTGTGTTCCTTAATAACCAAGCAATCCTATGTGCAATCTTGGACACCTTAGCAACGTCTCCCCTGAACTTCATCTTTCTATCTACCAACACCCCTAAGTCCCTAACCTTATCAATCTCTTGGAGTACTGTTCCATCAATGTAATACACAGTCGGTAATCTTTTAATCCTAAAATGCATAATTTTCCACTTTTCCACATTGAACTGACATCCATTTCCTTTTCCCCATTTTACCAGCTTATTTAAATCATCCTGCAAAATCTCAACATCAGCTTGATATTTTTATTGCGCTACACAACTTTGCATCATCAGCAAACAACTGAATATCTCCTTTTAAGCCATTTCCTATATCGTTCATGTACAAATTAAACAACATGGCCCAAGCACAGAGCCCTGAGGCACACCACTGTTCACCTGCCTCATGGAGGAGCATGGACTCTGCTCCTCCATACACTACCTTCTGGTATCTCTCTATTATTATTATTTCAGGCCACTCCAAGGGGTCGACAGACTCATCGAGGGAGGCCCTAACATCATGTCAAGAACAACTATTCGACATTCGCACAGTATCTATCATACCTCGCCTTGAACTCATTCACAGTCATAGCACCCACGACAGACTCTGGCAGCTTATTCCACTCATTCACCACTCTCCAAGTAAAAAACCTAGCTCTAACACCCTTGTCAACCACATTCTTGCCCAGCTTCCATGCATGGCCCCTAGTCCTCCCACCACCAATCCTGATCTCAAAAATATCTTCTGAATTAATCTTATAGAAACCCTTCAGTAATTTGAAGGGTTTCTATAAACTTCAACATGGTTTCATAAGGTTCATTCCATAGACCTGCTATCATCTTGGTCACTTGTCTCTGGATCCTATCCACCTCCTCCCCATCAAGAAGAAACCCTGGCGCCCATATCTGGGCACAGTAGTCTAGATGGGATCTTATCAAGGCTCGATACAGAGAACAATAACTTGTTAAAGTATTTTTCAGCAACCAAGTGATTTCATGAGCTGATTTAGCCACTTTTGCGATGTGCCCCCTAAACTTCAACTTCCTATCTACCAACACTCCCAAATCCCTGGCCTCATCAATCTCTTTGAGTAAGGTTCCACCAGTGTGATATACTGCTGCTAATCTTTTCGCCCCAAAATGCTAACCTTACACTTTACCACATTAAATCGACATCCATTTTCCTTAGCCCAGTCCTCCAAACGATCCAAATCATCTTGCAAAATTTTGACATTCTGTGCACTCACTATTGCTCTACCCAAGTTTGCATCATCAGCAAACAAATGGTCAGTTCCTCTCAGATCCTTTCCTATATCGTTAATGAACAAATTGAAAAGTAGTGGTCCAAGAACAGAACCCTACGGCACACCACTAGTCACAGGCCGTCTTTTGGACTCTACTCCTGAATAAACCACTCTCTGATATCTCTCCATCAACCACCCTCCTATCCATCTCACCAACCCTATATCCATCCCCTGTGTGCTGCAGTTTACTGATTAGAATTCCATGTGGTATCCTATCAAAGACTTTAGCAAGGTCCAGTAGAATCACTGTAAACCCATTAACTTTATCAAGTTCAGCCATCACTGTGTTAAAAAACATGAGCAAGTTACTGAGGCATGATCTACCCTTCACAAAGCCATGCTGTCCCCCATACAGTATCCCATTTTCATCTATCCAATCCTGTATTTTTCTCTTGACTACTTTCTTCAAGACCTTGACAACTATTCCTAATATGCTAATCAGTCAGTAATTTACAACATCAGTCTTGGAACTTCCTTTATGCAGTGGAACTCTTTTCCCCTCTTTCTACCCCCCCCCTCGGGACTAACCCAGACCCGAGACTCAAATTAAACAAAATGATCAAGGGCACTGACAGTTCTTTAGCCACTTCACGTACGACACAAGCTGGTATACCATCTAATCCCACAGATGTATTGATATTGAGGTTTTGTAATAGGCTACTCACCTCCACTTCATTCACCATTCCCATATAATCTATTAATTCATTCATTCCTGCAATGTCACCACCTGGATGATATATTCTTGCAAAGTGCTTGCTCAGTAATTCAACTATATCAACTGATTCAGTTATCTCCCTACAATCGGCATTCTTTAAAATCATTCTGCCATATGCATTTTTTCTCTTACTTGCAACATATCGAAAAAACTGTTTGGGATTCTCTTTAGCCTGCATGGCTAATGTTCTTTCATAATCCGCTTTTGCTTTTTTTACTGCTCTCGTTACCCTTCTGGCCTGCGCTTTATACCGTTCATGTGCCTGCCGGTAACCTTTCTCATTAAATTCCCTCCATAGTTTTCTTTTTTTGCAGCTCAAGCTTAATGGTGTTATTCATCCATTTAACCCTTACTTGATTTCTTATTTGGACCCTAGGTATACAGTCAGCCATTGCTTCATGCAAACACTTCCTAACCGCCTCCCATGCACTATCAACATCTAACACTTGCAGTTTTACATGCCATGGCACTGAACCAATCAAACTCCTAAGCTTGTCATTCTTACCAGCCCGATAATTCCGCATGTACCCTGCCTTAATTGTAAATTCCACACCTTTAGCCACCTCCCAAGTCAAGACCCTATGATCACTCTCACCAATTGGTGGCAATATGGTCATATTCGTTACAGCCAAATTCTCGGATGCAATTACTAGGTCAAGCACTCTCTGATCCCTAGTATTTTAACCAAAAACATTACATGCTGTTGCAGATAGTTATCCCTTAATAATCGCATAAAATCCAATTCCTTCCTCCAGTGTGTCCTATCCGCCTTCCAATCAATGTTACCGTAGTTGAAATCACCCATAATAATTACCCTCCTTCCACTCATTTCATCTATTTGCTAATGCATACTATCTCCACCATCTATTCCATCACCTGGCTTAGCAGCACCCAACTGTATATTTTGTTCTGCTAGTTTCAATGTCACGCCAAATAGCCTCAAATGTGCTGTTTTCTCTATATGACTATAAACAATAGTTTATAGTCATATCACAGGTACCTTTTAAAGATTAGCAATATTCTTGTCCCAGCATAAGCTGGATGTGGCAGTGATGTCTCCACTGTCACAGCTCAAGAAGAGAAAACTTATGTCGAAAGCATATAACGATGAAAATATCTTCGGTATATGCTATATTCCAACTTTTGTTTAGATGACCAAAGCAAATCACTTCCTGCGCTTCCACAAACTGCCAATTCCATGCCTCCTTTTGAAGTCTTTCACCACAAAGACATCAGAGTAAGCCTGATTAATCTTGATGCTAATAAGGTTCTTAGTTCAGATGGTATTCCTCCAGTTGTGCTAAAAACTTGTGTCCCAGAATTAACAGTCATCTTATATCACCTATAAAAGCTGTCATACTTATCTTGCATCAATCCAATGGCATGGAAGCAAGCATTTATTTGGCCTTTACCTAAAAAGGGAGAGAAAAGTCAGGCATCAAGCTATCTTCCAATTACTCTCACCTTAGTAGTCTTAAAAGTGATGGAGAAGGTCATCAACAACTAGCTTCTTCATTGCCTGGAGACAAATCAATTAATTAGCAATCACCAATATGGATTTTGCCATTCTCGTTCCACTGCATACCTACTTGCTAACTTACCCACACAGGCTATCTAAAGATTTGGAGAAACCAATGCAGTTGCAGTTGATATTTCAAGGCATTTGATTATGTCTGGCATCAAGCCTCCTGAACAAGCAACCATCTTATGGTTTCTCTTCTGCCCTTTGTGACTAGATTGTTAACTTCCTTTCTGTTCATTACATGTCATGGTAGATGGATTCCTCTCATCAAATTCATTTCTCAATGCAGGAGCATCCAATGGTTCTGTACCCTCACCCATGCTGCTCTTCCTCTTTTACAACAATGACCTTCTCCCTCTTGACTTCAAATCCTGTTCATCATTCTGCTGATGAAAGTAATATCCATTCCTCTTCTTCATTCAAGAAGCCGTTACAGCACTCCAATGATTGAGGCCTGAAGGTCTTCCTTCAATGCTATTAAAACTTAGACCTGTCTTATTACGAGAAAGATCCTACTTCACTCCCACTTATTTTTGATAATAAGGATCTGAGAGGGAGGTAGAAATAAGTAGGTGCTGAAGCTTTTGCATTTCATTCTTTTGAAGTCTTGCAGATACTTCTTACAATTGTTTCAAGCTGTAATGTAAGCAGAATGAGAAGCTGTCATTTTTTATTTAAGCCATTGAATATATCTTCATTTTTATCATAGACTGTAGAGGCAAATTTTTTAGGGCTTGGATAAGAATTGAGCCAGAACAGTAAGGGTTTGCAGTGGAGTGAGAAATGGTTGCCCCCATTCTTATTTTGGTTATTAATTTAATGTTGATGTTTGGATCAGGAGAACAAAAACCATAATCTGACCGTGGAGGGGGGAAAAAGCATAAAAATTATGGTCATCCCTCAAGGGTATGATTACTGGGAAGGGAATGATCTGTGGATAGGAGACTTGAATAAAATTGTGGTTAGTTGCCTAGAGGTGAGCAAGTTTTTGCAGTGCATTTGGAGGGAGCTAGTTAAGAAAAAGTTTGGAAGAATGATGAAGCTTGTCTGGTATTCTGGTTGTTAGATTAACTACTTGTGATAGATCATAACTGATAGCAAATAATTCAGCTTCTCTCCTGTCTTGATCTTTGAAGTTAGAGAAAGGGAGAGAATTTGTGTTATGAATGTTAGTCTCTTAAAAAGACAATTTCATGATTTAATTAAAAGAAACACGCGTATTAACCACGGTGAAAATTATTTAATTGTAAATATTTCATCCTAAGTATCTTAGGACATTGTTTGTTTGAAACATTGTTTGTTATTGTTTAAAACAGTAGTTTTAAACAATAACAGGAATAACATACAGTTAGGGCGCATGATTACAATAGAATCTCATTAAATGTGCTACAGTAGTACAAAAAAAAAAAAAAATAAATAAATAATAATAATTATTTAACACAATTTTGTATGACAATTTCCCATACTTTAGGAATAGTAAGAACGTCGTTGCAGTTTAAATTTGGTCTGTGTAGTAGGGCTTCAGAACTTTCTTTGTATAAACGTTCATGTTTATATAAAGATCTATGTAAAAGTTGAGACTTTTCCCAATGGATCCTATGGTTTGGATTTTCAATTCTGTGTTGAGAGAGGCCAGATTTCTGCGGTTTAAAAAGACGAATGTGGCCTTGATGTTCTGAGATGCGTTTCTGAACAGACCTACCTGTCTGTCCTAAGTAAGACAATTTGCTTGAGCATGGAATCTCATAAATGCCAAGCAACATCAAAGCTGAGAGTTTGTCCTTAGGAGAAGGTAACAGGTTGTAAATTTGATTGATAGGGTTGTAAGTAATGGCAAAATTGTATTTCTTCATAATTTTAGAAAGACGTTCTGAGATGCTTTTAATGTAAGGTATGGGAATCCTATGGACTTCTTCCTGTCTGGCTTGATGTGTGGAGAAGTGACTACTGATGATTTTTTTGAGTTGTTTTAGAATTATATCCATTTAGGATGGCTGTATTTTTGATTACTTCTAATTCCTAGTTTAAAGATTCTTCAGAGGAGCAGAATTTGTGTGCTCTGGAAACTAGTGATTTAATAATGCCAGATTTCTGAGATGGATGATGAGCAGAAGAATTGTGAATGTAGCGACCTGAGAATCTAGGCTTGCGAAAGACAGACGTGGTGATGGAACCGTCTTCTTTTCTTTGGATGTGTAAATCCAAAAAGGAGATACCCTGTGGAGATTCTTTTTCTAACGTAAAGTTGATGTGATGATGAAGAAGGTTAATTTTATCTAGAAACAGTTGTAATTCATGTTCGGGATGATCCCAGACTGCAAATACATCGTCGACATATCTTAACCAAATTTTTGGTTTGGGTTCAAAGTGAATGTTTTTTCTTCAAGGTGTTCTAGAAACAAGTTTGATAGGTTTGGTGATAAAGAAGATCCCATTGCTGTTCCTTCTTCTTGCTTATAAATTTGACCTTTCCAGGTGAAGTAACCTGATGCAATAACAAACTTGAACAATTCAACTATATCAGATGGAAATTTTTGAGTTAGTAATTCTATTGTTTCTTTATGGGGAATGTTTGTGAAGAGGGAAACAATGTAGAAGCTGATTAACAAGTCAGTTTTTGATAGTTGAATGTCTTTAATTTTTGTGTGAAACTCGGTAGAATTTTTGATTGAAGAAACTGAGTGGCCTATGTGAGGGCGGAGAAGGTTAGATAAGAATCTTGATAACTTGTACGTTGGACAGCTGATACAGTCTACGACGGGTCTAAGTGGAACATTAGTTTTGTGTAGCTTAGCTAAGCCCTAAATTCTAGGAGGTCTTGCATGGTATGTCTTAAGTTTTTTTATTGTTTCTTCATCTAAGGAGGAAGTTTCCTTAAGTAGCTTATTTAATTTTCTGAATTAAAAAAAAAAAAAAAAAAATTCATGATTTAGGTAATTAGTTTGTATGAAATCGATTTTAGTGATAGGTAGTCAAAAGGACAGCATCGTTGTCATTGAGGGTAATGGTAAAGGCAACAAATGAAAGCTATAAAATGAGGTGAGAAAATCTTGAGCCAGAACAGATCAAAAAGTGGGGATTCCAGGTTGGACATATTCCATAATGCAAAACACATATCCTTGCTGACATGTATTGCATTATGGGATACGAGTTACCCCAGTCCTGAAAATACTTCAGGTGCAAACTTTGTTTGCTTACACTTGGATAAAGGATTAAACTAAGTATATAATTTCATGGTATCTTTAATTTATGATGCCTGAAATGTTGGTAAAATGGATGTGGAAGTATTTGTTTATTTATTGGAAGAAATATTAGTGTTACTTGGTGTGGAAGGGTTGGTATATTTACATTTTTTTAATAGTTTTTTTGTTTTAATTTTAATTTTTGCATTTTTAATTCTGCAATTAAAATGCTAATATATGCATGGCTATTTTCCATGTAATTGTTAATTCAGGAAACATAAAGAGTAGGGGGCATACAGCTGGAGTGAGAGACTTGTGCACGCAACTTACCACACAGGGAAGCACAGGGCAGGTCCAAGTACAGTCTCAGTGCCTTCTATCAACTTATTCTCTCTACAGACATGATTTGGCAGAATAAACAGTAGCAAGATTATTTATCAGTTCAGGAAGCCTCTTACAGATGCATTACCATCGAGTTTGGTCCTGTGCACAATCTGGTGGCCAGACTGTGGAAAGCTGCTTTCTCATTAGTTCAATAATGACAAGAGCATGTCGAGCATGCCCAACAAGGACATCACCTGCACTTCATATGTGAAGGAAGTGGTATGACAGAAACAAAAACATATCTTTCCCTTCAACTAGGAAAGATATGCTTTTAAGTTAGCAATACTAGCCTACGAGATCCCCATTTGTGGAAGTATACCATACCATGAAAAGGTAGGAATGACTTGGCTGGAAGAGGCTATATATTGAACAATCACCAGCCCACAGACAAAGATTTAAGGTCACCAGTGTTTACCCCAGAGATCAATCAATCAGTGGTCCATTATTCCATTATTATTCAGTCGTGACTTTAAATGACATTGGGAAGGATTTAACAGGAGAAATACAACTTTTTTTTTTTTTTTTATGTTGGGCCCATATACAGGAGGTTGGTTGGTCAACCTTTAGTGCATTAGTACCGTATATGGGTTGTGGGTTGCAAAAGGAGAAACCTGTTTACATTTGTTTTGAATGCCTGTATGTTGTATTCCTTGGGAAATACATCTAGGGAAGACTGTTCCACAGTACTGCAGTAGCAGGGATGAATGAGGAGGAAAAGAAACTTGTTCTGTGGGTTTTGAGGTGTACCGTGAAAGGATGTTGGGCAGCAGCTGTACATTTGCTGATGATTCAAAAATAGGCAAAGTAATCAGAGTGCGACAGTCGTGCCGCACTTGTAGAATGAACTTGGGATTCCAGAGTTTTAGTAGATAGTAAGATGAAGTTCATGGGCCATATAGCAAACATTGCAATTGCAACTCAGGAGATAATTGCAATGTTGAAACACATTAACATGTAAGGAAGTCAATTTGTGCGCATATATCAGATCTCCTGGCTTCAAATGTGATGCAAGTAAAGTGGAGATGGTGCAAAGGAGCATGCTAAAGTTGATATGAGGACTGTGAAATGTAGATAATGAGAACAGATTGAGAATTTATAGATTTCAGTCACGAACTGGAGAAAGAAGGGTGATATGATAGAGACCATAAAACTTCTGGAAGGGTCATATAGGATCACTAAATGGAATGTTTCATTTTATAGAGAATAGAAAGAGATGACAAGAAGTTAGTTAATCAGTGGAAGTTGAGAATGAATGCAGTCAATAGAGAAATGAGAGCTATATTTTTCTCTCATAGAGTAATGCTTGATTGGAATGGCTTGCGTTTGGTGGTGTGCAGTTGTGTGAATTCATTCACACCACCTCCACTCACCATCTGCAAAGGCAAGAAAACATATTACAGCAAGTGTGGGACTTATTCCTCAGTGAGTCCCTGAGTTTCTCAAGGTCTCTGGGTGGTAATAATTTTGTAGATGCATGGACCAAATTTGATCATTAGAAGAGGCAATCATTGTTCGTTGAGTGTGTAGAAATGTAAAGTCAGAGGAGGAGGAAGGGGTCTGTGTTTGCAGGCACATATGAGGTGAATAAGTGTAAGAATGACCACAAGATGTAAAATTGAGTCGAATAATCAACAAAATTATATGATAACCACAGTAATTAACTTTAATGAAAGTTCAGATATATCTTTCAAAAATAATAACAGTACATCATCAGTGTGTAGAAAAGCAAATGAAAGAACAGGAATACAAGGTACATACAACAATCAGTTTACCAATTAAAATGATTGTCACTTCTTCTTCTTCGTGCTTCAATCCGAAGATTGGCAGTTATAGCAGCACATCACAACATCCTGTTCTGTGATCTCCTCAGAACTGCTAGCACCAGTTACCATCATTGTGTTATTTATATATGAAATTCTTGGTCTGCCTCATGGCCTCTTTCCTTCTACAGTTCCCTCCATTATTTCTGTAATCAGTCCTCCATGCCTCAAATGGTGTCCTATTACGCTTTTTCTTCTCTTATTGATGTGTTTCATTAATGACCTCTCTTCATGAATTATATTTTGAACTTCTTCATTACTTTTCCTTTCCTTTACACTAGCTCGATATTAATAAATAGTATTAAAACTATTTTTGATATTCACATAAAATGAGAGTGATTATGTAATGAGAGAGTAAAATGAAAGTGATTCCTATCTTTAAAAAAGGTAATAGAGATGACCCTTAAAACTATAGAGGTATCAGTATACTAAATTCCTGTTACAAAATATATAGCAGAATCTTAAATAGCAAACTAATGAACTATTTTGAAAACTTTATTTTAGAAGTACAGAATGGATTTAGAAAAAGACGATCATGTATAGACCCGGCCTTTTGCCTAAAATTAATAATAGAGAAAAGGAGAGAATACAATTTAGAAACACATATTGCATTTATTGACTTTGAAAAAGCATTTGACAAAGTTAAAAGAAACATATTATTTAACATATTAAAAGAAAGACAAATACCAAATAATATCCTAAAAGCTATCACAAGTATATATGAAAATAATCAAATACATATAAGATTAAATCTCGAGCTATCACATATGAGAGAGATAAACCAAGGGGTCCGACAGGGATATCCCCTATCAGCAACTCTTTTTAATATCTACTTAAATGAAATAATAATAAAATGGAACTAAAATTTACATCAAGGAATTAAACTTTCTCCTACAGTAAACTTAAACACTTTCCTCTTTGCCGACAACCAAATAATAATTACAAATTCTGAAGATAACTTACAGAAAGCTATTTTAGATTTAAATAAGATATCCAAAGATTATGGTATGATAATATCAACAGAAAAATCAAAAACTATGGCCTTTAAAGGATCCAGCAAGAACTAAAATAGTAATAGATAACAAGATCTTAGAACAGGTGAATTCATTTAACTACCTAGGATGTATGATCACATATGAAAAAGATATAAACGTAAAAATTGCAAAATATTTATTAATAACAGGTGTAATTAACTCTATATTTAAACCAAACCTAGTTCAAAAACAGACCAGACTAAAAGTATACAATACATTAGCCCTACCAGTCTTAATGTATGGAAGCGAAATCGGGACAATCAAACCAAAAGACAAAGATTAACTGCAGAAATGAAGTTTATGAGAAAAACTGCAAAGTATACCCTATTTGATCACAAAAGAAATGAAGAAATTATGAAAGAATTAAACCAAGAATCAAAGAGAAAAAAATAGAAAAAATATAAACATAAATGGATGGAACACGTTCAAAGAATGAAAACAGAAAGATTACCAAAACAAGCCATTAGGAAAAAGAAAACCAGGACGTCCTCTTAAACGTGATGACTTCTAAGGCCGGAACAGGCCATGCTAAGCTTAAATCCTTGATACGCATGATGATGATGATAAAATAAGAATCTCTCAAACTTTTGGGAGAGAGAGAGATAATCGTTCTGATTCAGGTTAGGGCAAAGTAGAAGGACTTCACAGCTTATTTCTTTTTTTCCACAGACTGAAACATTGGAGTCATTAATCTGCTGGATTTGTTTGAGGTTGTAACCATCCAATTTCATTAAAGCTTTGATAGAAGTTGTTCTTGTAAGCTCGAGAGAAAGAGGAGCACACATTATGTGCTCTATTAATTAATTAAATACTTGATAACACCAATTTTTTTGAGAGGTGTAATGAGCACACTTTTGATGAATGTACCTACCAGCAAAGGTAGATTTTCGATAAACACTGGTTGACAAAGTACAGGAGGCTATACAAGTAAGAAGGATGTTCAAGAATGATGTACTACCAGAATCTTGTTCACCCATGGTGAATTGAATGTGTAGGAAAGTGATAAGTTCATTTTCAGAATGATTCCAAACAGCAAAAACGTTATTGACCTAACCAAACTACAGAGAGGGTTGGGGATGAATGGATGATGGATGAAAATAAGATATCTTCCAGATGACTCAAAAAATAGTTTGCCAAAGGTGGAAACCAAAATCTACTCATGGCAGTGCCTTCAACTTGTTCATGGATCTTGTTTTTTTCCAGCTGAAATATCCTGATTGTATAACAAATTCAAAAATCTTCATAAGAAGTGAAATCATCATATAATCTAAGTGTCAGATAACAGAATGTTGGTAAACATAGAAACGTTGTCAAAGCTGATTATTATTTTTATCTCAAGACCCCATTGAGTTAGACTCATCTAGTAAGTCCTTTTGTCATACACGCAGCTCATCATACTGCACCTTAAACACACTCAAATTCTCTGCAGACACCACACTCTTAGGCAAGGAATTCCAGTCATTCACACCTTTGCAGGCAAAAAACCTGATTCTCACTCCCCTACTCACACCTTCTTATACAGCTTCCAGGGATGATTCTGGTTCTCCCCTGATCTTCCACAGTTTTCTGTAAAACCCCTCCAACATTGATCCTATAACAACCCCTTACTAACTTGTAGATATCTATCATATCACCCCTCTTCCTGCTATCCACTGGACTCTGTAAATTGCATCTATCTTCCCAGTCTTTCCTCATATTCAACATTCCAAACTACTTTAGTCATTTGCCTCTGGACCCTTTCCAACATCTATTTGTCCTTCTGAAAACCAGGTTACCAAATCTGGGCACAATATTCCATGTATGGCCTAATCAAAGCCTTATACAATGGAACAAGAATACTTCTACAAGTCAGTGTCCTCTGCATCATTACCAGAAGCCTTTGTGTTGTCTTCACAGATTTGGCAATGTATCCCCTAAATTTCAGATCCTTATCCACTATCTCCCCAAGATCTCTTATTTCCTCCACCTCCAACAATATATTCCACACCAAGCATAAATTCGACATCCCATCTTTGTTTCCCAAACTTTAAAACCTTACATTTTGCAACATTGAACTAACATTGCCATTCACTTAATTTATTTAAGTCTTCTTGTAAGGCCACAACATCTTCTCTACTCTTCATACTTCATCCCAGCTTTGCATCATCTGCAAACAACTGAATATCCCCATCCAAATCTTTGTCAATATTGTTAACATGCAGATTGAACAACAATGGCCCTAAAACAGACTCATGAGGCACACCACTAGTTACTCTCCTCTTCCTGGATATTCTCTCCTGTACACAACTTGCTGATACCTATCAGATAGCCAGTCTCTGATCCAATGTATTAATCTAATCTCCAACCCTATCCGCTCTTTGACTATCAACCTATCATGTAGTAACCTATCAAAAGCCTTTGCAAAATCTAAGTATCCTACTGTGTACCCCTCTCCTCTGTCCAAAGAAGCAGTCACCTTATTGTAATAAGTAGATTACTAAAACATAACCTCCCTTTAGCAAATCCATACTGTCCATCAAAGATAATACCATTGTTGTCAATCCAATTCTGTATCCCAGTTCTCACCAGCTTCTCCAACAACTTAACAACACCTGATACACAGATAGGCTAATAATTTAATGCATGAGTTCTATCATCTCCCTTATGAAGCGGCACAATCTTAACCTCCTTCCACTCCTGAAACTCTACCCAGTGCAAGACTCATATTAAGATATATGTCAAGGCAGATGTCATCTCCCTGGCACATTCCTCTAGAATATGTGGTGATATATTATCAAGTCCCACAACCTAATTAATATCAATTATTATAATTACGGCTATTTTGCCTGCTTCAGTTTAAATGTCATTTAAACTGAAGCAGGCCCTGTTTAAATGTCATTGGCTATTTACTCATGGATTCTTAGGGCATTGTAGATGAAAATATACCATAAAGTATATGTAGCATAAGGAAAAGAAATTTACACATACCTTTTTTCCTGGTGTTGCAGCTTTTCCTCTTTCTGTGATGTCGAAAAACTACTGAGTGTGTGTGGGGGGGGGGGGTAGGCAATTTGGGAGAATTAAGTTAGAAAAACCCATTTTTTTTTCCGTAATATATATAAAGATATACATTATAATATATAGGGTGGGGAAGAGGTGAAAGGGTTGATTTTTTAAAATAGGGAGGGGGGGGGGTTGACGGGGTGCGGTCCGTTTCGACTATTCTTGGTCGTCATCTGAACACATTGGGAAAGTGGATTCTACATCAGGTCGGGTAGGTGCTTCTGTTTTTGAAGTGTTTGTGTTGTCACCTCAATTTTATGTTGTGAAGCTTCCAAACTTCAGAGATTATGTAGGGCCTATGTACGTTGATAGAGTTCACGTCACACTTTATAGCTATTGTTTTCGATATTCTGAGCATTGTTTCATTGTCTTGTCTGTCTACTGTGATGGCCTTGTCGATCTGCGGGATATGTTTTTGTTCAAGGACGTGAACAGCTATTTCTGTTTTTCCTGTGCTTTGTATTCGATATTTCTTTTTGATGTTACGTTTTTTAGTGTTTAAATGTTCTGGAATAGGGATGTTACAGTCACGGAAGTGTTCTTGTAGTCTTGCCCATAAAGACCTGATGGTGGAACCTGTGTAGGTGATGTCACAGTCTTTTTGGCAGGGAAATTTATAGACTACATTGTACTGTTCAAATATTTCTTTCTGTGTGTGAGGTTTGGTGGATTTTAGGAGGTTTGCCAGTTTTTGGTTTGTGGTGAATACCAGTTTGTAGTCAGTATGTTTGAAGATATATTTATAGGCTTTGTATGTGTTTTGGGTTTATGGTAGTTTGATAATTTTTTGTGTAGGGAAGTTCGTTTTGGGACTTGGGTTGTTTTGGCGGTTTTTTCCCATCTTGTTTGCGTAGTTAATGTACATAATTAATATCAAGTTTGCTCAACTTCCCATACACCTCTTGCTCAAACAGTCAGTCTCTCCTCCACATCATCAGCTGCTCTCAATCTCTTCATGAACTCAAAAAATTGAAAGACCTTCATGAACTGCTCATTAAGTATCTCCACTATATCTTCTGCAGCAGCTGACCTTATACGGTTTTCTCCTATCGATGTAATTCTTCCATAATCATTCTTTTTTATTTTATTTATTTATTTATTTTTTGCTGCTGCATATTGAAAGAACTCCCTTGCATTATTTTTGGCTTCATTAGCTAACTGCTACTCATACCTCACTTTTGCTACCCTTACCAACCAAGTCACCCTCCTTGCCTGGTCTTTGTAATCCTCATGGAATTGGTTATTACCACCCACTTCTCTTATGCTGGCTCCATAATGCCTTTTTTCTCTCTATCACATGCTGAATCTCTTCATTCATCCATTTCACACCTATCTTATTTAACCTTTTGACTCTTGAAATATATTTAGACATTGTGTCTACTAAATAGTTCTTGAATATCTCCCAAGGTGCATATATCCACTTTCTAGCTAACTCCTCATTCCATGCTACACTTGCAATCTGTCTTCTGAGCTCCTCATAATCATCAGTCTTGTAGTTCCACATATACCCTTTTCTCACAGAGGCCCTCACACTACTTGCAACCACCAAGGTAATCTCTTCATGGTCACTCTCTCACCAACTGGAAGGTGATTTGACACCTCATTTATAATTATCCTCTGATGAGATGATCAAACCCAAGACCCTCAAAAACTCAAACTTATTTTATCTACTTCCAGTTGCTATTTCGTTATCCCAATGTATATTCTCATAATTAAAATCTCCCATAATGATCACCCTTTTTTTTTTGCATGGCTAATTTGAGTATACATTTTAGTCACTACCATCCATATTACCAGGTCTATAACAACATCTAACTAAATGTTTCATCCTATTCACTTCTCTCTCACACCATACTGTCTCAATACCACTGCACTATATCTCTTTTGTATCCCTAATTTTACAGACATAACTCTTTCTCTATCGTCAACAGCACTCTCCCTCTCATTTTACCCTTTCTATCTTCATTAAACACATCATACCCTTCCATCTCTATTCCTGTCAAGATATCGTCCTCATCCAATGATGTCTCACTTATTTAAACAATTTTGGGTGAACAGACTCAATTAATCGTTGGAAGTTTTTCCAACAAAAAGTGTTTTTGCTTACACTTGGATAAAGGGTTAAACTAAGAAATTATATACTTGATTTAATCCTTTATCCAAGTGTAAGCAAACAAAGTTTGCACCTGAAATATAATCAGGACTAGGGCAACTCGTATATCGAAGCTAATGACTTCACATCCCTTGCCTTAGTATCCCATAATGCAAAGCACATATCCTTACGGGTATGTATAATGCTATACATTATGGGAAGGGTCACTACCCATAATGGGTAGTGATTACCTTCTATATACGAGTTACCCTATTCCTGATTATATTTTGGGTGCGAACGTATTCCTTACACTTTGATAAAGGATTAAATCAAGTATATAATTTCTTGGTATCTTTAAAGACTCAATTAATGCAACCATTTCATTTGCTGTGTTTCTTACACTTCTAGCATTTGTATACAAACACAGCAGCTTATTCCTGGATCTATAGCTAGTTCCACTGATACCACTAATTTGATGTGACTTCTCTGTGCTTAACTCAAGCCATTTCTTTTTCTTCTTATTCATCTTAGAACCTTCTTCAAATCCAACTGTTTTCCCTTGATCCCAGATCATTTCCTTCACATCCTCTTGGAGCATCTACCTTTCTCATGCTGTGTTCCTCTGTCCACCTTGAGCTTCTCCATTTCCTCGTCTGTCTTGTACACCTGTTCTCTCATTCTCTATACTCATGCTGTTCACTTCTTCATTCATAACCACATTTTCAATCTCTCCTGTCTTAAGCTCCTTTTCTTCCACATCGCTTCCCACTTGATCAGATTCATTCTCTGAACTCACTTCTCTACCTTCCCACAGCAGTCTCTCCAAGTGACTCACACCAAAAGCACTCAAATGTAGTCTGTCGCTCCTATACAGTTCACTTCGTCCTTCAAATTTATTCCACACACTAACAAATTACACTCCTTTCCCCTCATACATTTCTGCTAACATAAATTCATAATCTCTGTTCTCCACCTCATCTTACCACTGTCATACCTGGGAAACATGCTTACTAGATTCATTCCTATCACAATATTCTCTTTTATCTGTCTCAACAACCTCCTGTTATCCAATCTGACAGGTTCTGTCAGATTGGATAATAGGAGGTTATTAATCTTTTTTCAGTCAAGTCATTTGTACCTGTTGCAACTACCAACTCTTTTGCTAGCTTACTTCTCATATCTAATGCCTCAATTCTACTCATTCTACCTCCAGTAAAACATACTTTGTGCATCCTCTTGTGCACACCTTTAATAATTGAATCACCATACAATGCCACTCGTGGATCTTTCGTTACCACCTTTATACCAACATTATTTGTTTTCATCATTTTCACTCTTCCATACATATTTCAAATTCTCTTAACTTCATTCTGCATCCATTTCATCTCTTGCCTCATCTTATCCAACTCAACTTTAGAATCTTGTATCACATTTTTGCTGTCATTCATTTTTCGAACTTTCAAACCTTGTGTCACATTTTCCTTGACATTCATACTTTTGAACTTTGCGTCACATTTTCTCTGTCATTCATTCTTTCGAGCTTTCAAACCCTGTGTTACACTTTCACTCTCATTTATTCTCTAAATTTTGTTGCCAGCAATACACACTTGTTCACAGTCAATGCCACACGTCACTTCATCTTTAACGGCACTTTTTTTTTTACTTCCACCACATTCGCATCAATTTTGTCTTTCTTCCCATCGATTGTTAAGTTTCTCAGATCACTCATTATCTTTTTCAAAACTTTTTTAACATTTTTTAACTGTCCTTTTCTATCAGATGAGCACTCATTCACCTTGCAGCATTCTTGCTGCTAACACTTTCAATTATCAACATATTAGCACTCATCAAGTCCTCATTTTGAGAGAATGTGCTAAAGAACTGACAGCTCCATTGACCTGGCTTTTCAATGAAAATCTGGCTACAGGAAAGGTACCCAAGGAATGGAAGGAAGGTAAGATAGTGGCATTGCTTAAGGGTAGTAGCAGACTGGAAGTGTCTAATTATAGGCCAGTTTGTGTTTCATCAGTAGTTGTTAAGAACTTGGAGAAATTAGTGAGGGACCATATACAGTGTTGGGCAGATGAAGGTAATGTTATCTGTGAGAGTCAACATGGACTTGTTAAGGGGCTCTCTTGCTTTAGTTATATGATTGCCTTTTATAATCAACTAACAAGAGCTGTTGATGAGGGTAAATGCATATACTGCCTTTTTTTTTTTTTTTTTTTTTGATTTTGCAAAAGCATTTGACTGGGTGCCACGTGATAAGCTGATATTTAAGTTGCTGCACATGTCAGGTTAGTCAACTGGATTCAGGATTGGCTATCTGATAGATATCAGAGAGTTGTGTATGGTGGAGCAGTATCAAGGAGGCAGAAGGTTACAAGTGCGGTCCTACAGGGTTCAGTACTGGGGCCGTATTGTTTAACCATTGACATGTCAGTGGATTGCAGGGGGGGATATTCAGTTGTTTGCAGATGATGTGAAGCTGGGAAGGGTTATTAGTAATAGTGCAGATGCAGTAGCCCTGCAAGAGGATTTGAATAAAGTAGACTGATGGGCGAACGAATGGGGTCGGTTTAATATGCAGCAAAATGTAAAGTTGAAGTTTCGGATACATCGATTAGAGGCTCTACTGAAGGAAGTAGGGAAGACAAGAGATCTGGGTGGTGATGATTGATAGATAACTGAAATTCAAGGAACATATTGCAGAGGTGGTGAAGGTAGTCTAGAGGATTGCTGTAATACTGAGAAGGATCCTGACCTGCAGAGATAAAAGAGTTATTGTTCCATTCTATAAGACAGTGATCTGACCACACTTAGACTATTGTTCTCAAATTTGGTCCCCAGGATTGAAGGGGATAAATTAACTGTGGAAAGGGTACAGAGGTGGATAACAAAGATGGTTATTACAGGACTGTACAATGTTAGTTATGAGGATCGGCTGAGGGAATGTGGGCTGTAGAGTTTGGTAGATAGAAAGAGAGGTGATATGATTGATACTTTTAAACTGAGAGGTATTTACAGGTTGACACTGGGGAGTTCTTTCGCTTAGTGGAACAACAGGAAGGAGCGATGACAATGGCGCCATCCCTGGAAATTGCAAAAGGAAGCTGTGAGCAAGAGGGTGAGAAGTGATTTCTTTGCATGGAGGGTGGTTGAACCATGGAATGCATTGCCTGATGGAGTGGTGAGAGCAAGAGCGGGCAATGAGTTCAAGCAGTGGTATTATATAGACTTTGTGTTTCCTAGGATGGCCCTCCCATGATGAGTCTCTTGACTCCATGGAGGCCTCAATAATTAAAAAAAAAAAAAAAACATGCACTTAGTTGCTGCTGTAGCTTCTGGAGGGGGGGGGGGGGAACAAGGGACGATGTTGATGACATCACATGGCAAATTGATGCCGTTAGTGTAGGTAGAGTAATTATTTTGAGAAATTTAACTGCAGGAACACAGGAGGAAAGGAAGGAAAGGTCACAATACTCACTAAGATATTAATTAAAAAGCATATGCTTTGAGGGTACTCGGTTTGAGAGTGCTTCATCTGGCCTTAGTGGTCTATCCATAACCAAGTATCTGTGGCAAGTAAAAGAACATCCATGCTATCCTAACTTGGGAAGTTGCCAACCATGTGGAATTTTCAGTTAAGAAGGGGTATTATGGTTGAACTACGAGACATGTGATTATGAGAAGATTATGATTCAACTTGAATCTGTGCCATGGTATATGAATCTGCAAGGCAGGGATGTTGGCAGTGCATGGGATGGTCAAGGAATATCTGAAAGAAACAATAGTAAACTGTATGGCCACAATCAGGTAAGAATTACAGTAGCAAACAAATTAATCTGAACACTCACATTTTAAAGAAAAAATTGAAATTTGCAAGAAAATAAGTATAATAATTGAATCCAACTTTTCCTAATAATTTATATGTCTCCTCTGTTCCTGATAAGTTAATTAATTCGCTTAGGCATGGACTCTACCAACATAGAACACATTTTATTATTTCTGCATCTTGAAACCATATTTTTGTAATGGAATGTTAACCTTTGTATTTTCCAATTTAATTTTCCAAGTCTCTTTTTCACTATGGCTCACAAATTTTGTATTTCATTAATGTTAGGAGACTTACCTGGCCACTGATGCATTTGGATGAGTACCCCTTAAGCGTACGTGTAGTTGATTTTTGAGGAACATTTTCAAATTTTTTTGAAGTGCAGCATGCAAGGCCGCCGAGAGAAATTTTCGGGCCCGTGACAAATCTGTGGTCCGGGTCCCATTTAAGAAAGTGCATCACTTTTGTATAATAGAAAAAAGTCATATAAAACATTAAACATTTATTTAATGTTTTAGTGTACAATAAATTCAAAATTCAATACATTACATACCATACAAAATACAAACATTAAATAAAAAGATAATTTTTAAATTTTTATTGTTTATTATTTAAATTATTCTTTATCTTCAAGGTTTAAATGTCCCTAGCATCTATTTCAGTGTTCACTTCAGAGTTAGCTGCTGCAGGTCCAGGTGAAGAAGATTCTTTATTACTTTTGTCAGCAATTAAACTATTAGCACATTGTTTACATGAAATTTCAATATCTTAGTGTTCTTCCATCTTCAAATATTTCAGTGGTAAATGCTTGTTTTTTTAAATCTTCTTTTGCCTTCTCAAGATCCCTTTTCTCCTTTCATTTTTGATTTCCAGATTTATGGTGATACATTTCTGTTGGTCAAATTTTTATTATTAAAAATATAATTTTAATAATTAAAAAATCAAATTAATAAGAATACTTACTTTTATTTTTTAGTGTACGGCCTACCCTATACAGTTGTACACTTTACAAACAATCACAAAACCTTCGTCTATAAAAATACTAACAAGACCTAAGCGTTCTGGCAGGGAACATTACTGTGAATGCAATTACTAGCTAGCGCTAGCCCAGCTGACTTCAACGACCTTGCACAAATGCCTATTGACGTCATCACCTGCTATAACTACAGCAATCCGCTCCGAGAGAATCAGTGTCTTCCGGACACTCATGGCGATCTAAAGAGTGTAGCCATCTGTCTAAAACAAACCAGTATCATTCTCAATGCCATTATCCTTTATCATTGTTGTATTATTATGAGAATTAAAACCATGCATTATAAACACAGTTATGTGACACGTCGGGCCTCTACGGTTGGGTCCGTGACAGGCAGCCCTGGTGGCATGGAGTATGAACCTGTTGGAAGATGAGTTCTTTGTCTTTCTGGATCTCTGGGATCACTCTTTTCTCCAAAGTTTTATATATTGGTCACTTTTCATTATAACGGCAACATGCACGTGATTCTTGACTGTCATGTGTAAAACAATCCCAGAACATCTTTTTAGCTGGGTGTTTAGAAGTTGTTGAAAGTGGACTTCAACAGCTGGTATGCGAACATAGGGTACTCACTCTCCTTGGACATAGAAATGGCTCTCATCTGAGAATATGACTTTCTTCCACTTTTGAACAATCCAAACTTGGTACATTTTTTGCCTACTTGAGCTTCTTTTTTTTGTATATCCTTTGTCAATAGTTTTTTTTTTCTTTTTTTTTTTTTTGATGGGGTTCTGTGGGCAGTTCTCCCCATTTCCAATAATCTTCGACGGACTGTCATGCCAGAAACATTAATCCCAATAGCCAGTCTCTATTTAATTCTTCAGCAGACAATCTTGGATTCATTTTGCTTTTCCTAACTAGTAAACAATCTTGAGTAAGTGTAGCTTTCCATTTTTGTCCAAATCTTCATTTTCTGTGAGGAGAAAAGGTAGCTGTTTTTCTAAACTCTTTAAAATCGCATTAACAGTACTCAAACCAACACCACACTCATTGGCAATTTGTCTTTGAGTCATGGATGTGTGCTGAGAAAGACTACATATTTTTGAATGCTTTCTTGAAGATGTATCCATTTTATAGCTACACAAAATGAATAAATCACTACAAATGTCAACTTGTAGAGACTGTTAAAACATGCAGCACTCAACCAAAATTGAAAATAATAAACCAAAACCATTGTAAGCTGAAACAAAAACCAAACCAACACCAAAAATTTGATGAACGTTTTTGCTGTTTGGCTTGTTCAGATTAACTTGTTCACTACCTCAGATCAGTGAGTATTTACAGCTACCACTTATTTCATTAAGTGGTAGCTGTAAAAAAAAAACTGTGTGTATCATTATGATCATCATCAAATTCCTGACATTTATGCTTAAGGGGGGGTGTACAGGATATGATAGTACTACATGAAAAACTTCCATCATTACGAACTTGCTATCCACAATTTTCCTCCAAATCAATCTGTTATAGTTCACCTGCCATTTGTAAGTCTCTCCTTGGCATTTTGCCAAGAATAGTCGATTCATGCTGAAGAGGAGAAAGAAATGAAGGATGTATGAATTGTTCGCCAACATGCAAAATCACGTGCTTTCTTGTCTGTCGCTGTACTAGTACTAGCTTGATTCTTGTTGTCGCTTTTTTGCATTATTTTTTTATTATTAATTTGTATGATGGATCCAGTACAGTCAAGAAGTTCTGTTGTTAAACATTTCAGTAGCTCTTGCAAAAGAATATTGAATAATGTGCTGACATTCTGCAAAAAATAATCGTCTCCTTGTTCCCCTTTCTCAAGTCATAAAACATGCAAGTGCAATTGCGGGCATATCAGGGTCGACTGTTAAAAGAATTTGTAGGGAATCAAAAGGTGAAGGAAAGCCAAAATTTAAATCTCCTAAAAAAAAAGCTCCAGAGAAAGAAAACCATCGAAACCGTAGCTTTGAATGATTTTGATGTAGACGTTATAAGAAGAACTACTCACGAATTTTACGTGGTCGAGAAAAGAGTGCCAACTGTTCCGAAATTGATTCCTGTGCTTAAAGAAAAAATTAATTTTCCTTTGAAAAGAGAAACTTTAAGGAAAATACTTTATGAAATCAGATTTTGTTTTAAAAAGTCCCAGAATAAAAGGAAACTTATCATGGAGCGAAGTGACATTGTTTTATCTAGAACGCAGTATTTGAGAGCAATAAGGCGTTTCAGGGAGAAGAAAAGACCAATTGTGTATCTAGATGAAACTTGGATTGGTAGTAATTTAACTTATGGAAAATGTTGGCAGTCTAAAGAAGAATGTGGAGTGCTACAAACCGGAAATGTCTCGCGGCACATAATAATTTTGTGTGCGGGTGGAGAAATGGGTTTTTTACCAAATTTAAACTTACTATACAAAGCCAATTCAACTATTGGAGATTACCATGGGCAAATGAATTCTACGATCTTCAAAAAGTGGTCTGAAGAAAAGCTGATTCCAAACCTTCCTAAAAATGCTGCTGTTATAATTAATAAATCTTCATATCACTCTATTCGATTAAACAAAGTTCCAAATTGGTCTAAGCAAGTTCTTATGGATTGGCTCTGTGCAAATAACATTTCTCATTCCCCAGATATGCGAAAAATTGAATTGCTTAATTTGGTCAAAAGAAACTCGGCCATAACTAAACTATATAAATTTGACATGATGCTCAAAGAGCATGGATTTCTAACTTTGAGGCTACCACCATATCATTGCGATATTAATGCTGTTGAGTATGTTTGGGCAGAAGTGAAAAGTTTCATTCGCCATCGCAACATAATGAAATATTGACATGTCAAAACTTTTTAAGCCTCCAGAACAGGCGATTGAAAGTATTACAGTTCAAAACTGGGGGAAATATTGCTCTCATGTCACCTCATTGGAAAATATGTAGTGGGACAGAGACGGAATTATCAAAGAATTATATGAACCTTTGGTGATCAGTTTAAGTGAAAGTGATGGCGATTCGGACACCGATTCACATGACTCTGAAGATTAAAAGGATTTGATAATGGTTTTTTTTCCAACATTTTTTTTGCATGGGTTTGTTAAAATAGTCGCAACAAGTCATAAATAATTAATCGGTTTAAGACATTAAAGTGTGTCAGTTCTCTCAACTGTAAGTTTAGAATATCTAATTCATTTGGAAAAATTTCTGGTTTTCTGTATAATTATTTTTATTTTATAGAAAACTTTCTTAAAAATAAACTTAGTTATATTTTTGTTTAATGCTATTTTTTTTTTAATTTTGTTAATACTCTACGTACATTTTTCCAACTGTTATACAAACAAAATAGTTGCATTTTAAAAATTTTAAGCAATGTTCGTAAAAGAAAAGCTAAATTTTCCAACCTGTAATAATAAACAAATTCATCCCAGAAGACTCATTGATTACCCTATTATCGGAATGGATTCTCCTTTTTCTGACATGTGCAGAAGTGTCGAGGGATCTCTAATCGGTGGGCGAACTATACCTGTCAAGACTCTGACATTATCAGATCTTATATTTCTGGGGGGGGGGGGGGGTGGGGGGGGGGGGGGGTGGGGGGGGGGGGGGGTGGGGGGGGGGGGGGGTGGGGGGGGGGGGGGGTGGGGGGGGGGGGGGGTGGGGGGGGGGGGGGGTGGGGGGGGGGGGGGGTGGGGGGGGGGGGGGGTGGGGGGGGGGGGGGGTGGGGGGGGGGGGGGGTGGGGGGGGGGGGGGGTGGGGGGGGGGGGGGGTGGGGGGGGGGGGGGGTGGGGGGGGGGGGGGGTGGGGGGGGGGGGGGGTGGGGGGGGGGGGGGGTGGGGGGGGGGGGGGGTGGGGGGGGGGGGGGGTGGGGGGGGGGGGGGGTGGGGGGGGGGGGGGGTGGGGGGGGGGGGGGGTGGGGGGGGGGGGGGGTGGGGGGGGGGGGGGGTGGGGGGGGGGGGGGGTGGGGGGGGGGGGGGGTGGGGGGGGGGGGGGGTGGGGGGGGGGGGGGGTGGGGGGGGGGGGGGGTGGGGGGGGGGGGGGGTGGGGGGGGGGGGGGGTGGGAAGTGGCCTGAACTCCGACCTCCTAGCTATATCTCAACGAGCCAAGGACAACCCTTGTAGACTTAAATGCCACCAGAACTCAGTCTTGTCTGATCTCTCACAAGAAAGAGCTTACATCCTTCCTTCTTACTTTCAAATAATACGCAGATATTTAAACATGATCAGATTTTCCTTTTTAGACTGACCTATACCTCCATCCTCTCCTGACATAAGCACATTTCAACTAAGTTTCTTCAGTCACCAAAAAAATTTGGTATACTTTTTTGCACAAGAAACTACTTCACATCTACTAACTCTATACAAATCCCAAATCCACCAACCATGGAATATTGCTCCCATATTTGGGGTGGTGCACCATAATTCTCTCTAAGATTGCTCAGTTCTACCGAGAAGAGAGCAATCTGGTTAATTAGTGATCCCTTTCTCATATATCCACTTCAGTCTCTCTCACAGATGTTCAGTTTCTGCTTTGTGCCTCCTCTATTGATACTTTAATGGACTATGCTCTGCTGAATTGGCCACTATTGTTCCTTCACTTTCCTTTCAAAATCATGAAAATGAAAGCCACTGCTGACCAACACCCTTTTGCAGTCCATCTTGGAAATCACTGAACCAACTTCATGGCTTCCTCTTTCATTCTATTCTTTGAAATATCTCCACTCTGCCTTCCGTAAAGAATACAACCTTCAACTTTTCATATAAAAAAAAAATTAACAGATTTCTCCTTTCTTCTTTTCCTCTTTCCCACACACTGTATTGATCTGCTGTGGGTTTTGTTACTCTTCATATGTATGCGTGTGTGTACATCAGATATTAAAAAATAAAAATACTCTTCTATTCCGATCCAGAGCAAAGATATCACTATCATCAACAACATAGTTGAAAATACTTTTCTTGTTTCTTCTCTCTTCTTTCCATGTGAATGTTTGCACATCTTTAGCTAGATCTCCACAAAGGTAATGGTAATCTATTCATGTTCCTAAACAGAAATCCAGCAGTCACTTACCATTATTATTATCTTGCTCTTTTCTCCAGATTTTCTGAGAAATGTTTATCTATGTCTGGTATTCATTTCCTACTCTGATTTTCAGAGCTTCAGTAAGATCTGTGTTTTCATTTACCCTTACGAAAGCAGTATTCTCTAATGACTCAAAAAATTTCTCCATTTCCTTAATAGAACTCTGTGTAAGACCATAGGCACAAAGAAGTCACATTGTCCAATCTCCAATTTCAATTTTTTTTTTTCCCTCCACATCATTCTACTTGAAATTGCCTGCCATTCCAGAATGTTATGTTTTTGTTTAGGTTGATACCTTAGCTATTCCTTCCTTTTTCTGATTCCTTATTTCCTGAATATGTCATTGTTTAGCTAGAAAAAATTCTCCGTTTTTTATGTGCGTTTTTGTTTCATTAACATGTTCAGGGCTGCTGAGAGAAATTTCCGGACCGGTGACAAGTCTGTGGTCCGGGTCCCACTTAAAAAAGTGCATCAACTTTGTTTAATAAAAAAAAAAATCATATAAAACATTAAACATTTATTTAAAAAAAGTGTACAATAAATTCAAAATTCAATACATTACATACCATACAAAATACAAACATTAAATAAAAAGTGAATTTTTATTGTTTATTATTTAAATTATTCTTTATTTTCAAGGTTTAAATTGTCCCTAGCATCTATTTCAGTGTTCACTTCAGAGTTAGCTGCTGCAGGTCCAGGTGAAGAAGATTCTTTATTACTTTTGTCAGCAGTTAAACTATTAGCACATTGTTTACTTGAAATTTCAATATCTTAGTGTTCTTCCGTCTTCAAATATTTCAGTAGTAAATGCTTGTTTTTTAATTCTTCTTTTGCCTTCTCATGATCCCTTTTCTCCTTTCGTTTTTGATTTCCAGATTTATGGTGATACATTTCTGTTGGTTCAATTTTTTTATTATTAAAAATATAATTTTAATAATTAAAAAATCAAATTAATAAGAATACTTACTTTTATTTTTTAGTGTACGACCTGCCCTATACAGTTGCACACTTTACAAACAATCGCAAAACCTTCGTGTATCAAAATACTAACAAGAATGAAGCATTCTGGCAGGGAACGTTACTGTGAATGCAATTACTAGCTAGCGCTAGCCCAGCCAACTTCAACAACCTTGCACGAACGCCTATTGAAGTCATCACCCGATATAACTACAGCAATCCACTCCGAGAGAATCGGTGTCTTCTGGCAACTCACGGCGACCTAAAGAGTGTAGCCGTCTGTCTAAAACAAAACAGTATCATTCTCGATATGCCATTATCCTTTATCATTGTTTTATTATTACGAGAATTAAAACCATGCATTTTAACACAGTTATGTGAAACGTCGCGCCCTCTTGGAGGCTCTGAACATGAACATTTACTGCTAACTATGAAATATCTCATATTTCATAGTTAGCAGTAATATTATATAATATATATAATAATATAATCACACAAAGTCTCTGAAAACGTTTTTTATTAAAAAAAATAGTTCATAGTTGCAGTGGCAAAATGAAAAATGTATCAACAAATATATTTTTGAAGAAAAAATATTAATAACCTTATTGCACTGGTAGCAAGTTTGCACTTTAGACTACTGGCAGTAAATGTATTAAAACATTTATGCCAACATGGTACTTATCTGTTGATACTGCTTATGCTGATGGTGCCTATCTTGAATTCTACTGTTTCTGAATATTGTTCACCCTACTTCCCTGGTGAGTACAGCAGTAGCTCTTGTTTAACCAGACAACACTCTGGCCGACATGACTTTTCTTTTTATTACCATCATTGTATTTTGATTTAAGTCAATACAAAATACAGTCTGTTTACCTAATTCCCAAGAAGATAAGAAATGGACATAAGGTCAGAAGATCTGTTTGTTCTCTGCATTACTTAAAAAGTTACACAGATGTATCCTCCTGGTTGTCTAGCTTTGATCCTTAAATAAGTAGGCCTTATCAACTTGAGTGCTGTCGAAACATAATCATCTACTATTTACTGCAGGCAAGTAAAACCATATTTCACTTCCCATCACTTCTGATAATACCTATATCTCCACAAAGTTCAAATATCTTTCCTGTGGACTTACATAGCCATCTGCACATCTCATCGATAGCCTCCTCTGTATCCAAAATTCTAGGTGTCTTATTTTAATTTAATGGATATTAAATCCCACATTGTTTTAAAACTGATAAGAAACTCAAAGATTGGAATCAGATTGGAATCTCCCACCATAATGTAATAACAGTACATTTCCTAGGAAATGTGTTTTTACATTATGGAAAATACCAAGAATAGCGATCAGAACTTTACCCACCTTTGCTGCGAGTTGCCCGAGCTTGTACAACGTACTTGGACTACTTACATTAGCTCACGCTAGTAGTCGCCGATACTTTATAGTTTATTATACTATATTCGGCATGAAACTCTGATTCCAATCTTTGAGTTTCTTATTTGGTTTTAAAACAATGTGGGATTTAATATCCCCTAAATTTAAATAATGTTTATATCGCCAAAACGAAGCCTATTGGCTCTTTATATTAAAGTAACTTAATGAGTGCAGCTTTTTGACAACTCGTATAGCAGAGTATATAAGTTCTTTTCGCTATACCCTTTGGTATTATTAATTTGGTCTAGATACTCACTGATGAAGCCTCAATAAAGGCTGAAACCGGTCTGAGTAGTGACCTCCCACCATAATGTAATAACAGCATACATTTCCTAGGAAATGTGTTTTTACATTATGGAAAATACCAAGAATAGCGATCAGAACTTTATCCACCTTTGCTGCGAGTTGCCCGAGCTTGTACTACGTACTTGGACTACTTGCATTAACTCACGCTAGTAGTCACCGATACTTTATAGTTTATTATACTATATTCGGCATGAAACTCTCTGATTCCAATCTTTGAGTTTCTTATTCGGTTTTAAAACAATGTGGGATTTAATATCCCCTAAATTTAAGTAATATTTATATCGCCGAAATGAAGCCTATTGGCTCTTTATATTAAAGTAATCTAGGTATTTTTTTTCATCTTAAGATATTATTTCTCAGTGTACAACATCATCACTGTATAAATCTATGATTTGTCCCACCTTAGAAAATTGTTTTCATCTATGGATGGATGCATCAAAAGCCTCTCTCTAAAAATTCTCAATGCCATCAAGATAGAAAAGTATGGTTAATCAGTTACCCTTATGTCATAGTTTCACTTCAGTCACTATCTTATACATGTACTGTTTCTCAATATGTGCATCTTCTACATGCTTTTCATGGGCACTATTACAATGAACTTATTAACACCATTCCTCCAATTTCCTTCGAGCCCATGAGAACTTGCAAGTCAACACCTATTACTATCCAGCTCCAAACATTTCAAACCAACTTCTTGTTCCCCTCCTTTTTTTCTTTTTTTTCTTTTTTTTTTTTTTTTTTTATTCCTTCTGACAGTTTTTTCAACCTCTCATACATGGGATTGATAAGAAAATTCTGCATGTGAAATATCTTCATGACTAGCCACTTGCTTCAGTACTTACTTAGTAAGTACTAATCGTTGTATGAGGGTTGTCTGAAATGGTGGCCTAACAATGAAAAAAACAAATTTATAATTTCAAAATTATTTTTATTTTTCAACATAATCTCCCTTAAGACTAATACATTTGTTCCAGCGATGCTCCAGTGCCATTATCCCATCCCTGTAGTGGTTCTCAGTAAGATCTGCAAATTACCCCTCTACAGCTGCAATCACCTCTTGATTCGAAGAAAAATGCTGACCAGCAAAGAAGAGTTTTAGTTTTGGGAAGAGATAGAAGTCAGAGGGAGCTGAATCTGGGGAATAGGGTAGATGTTCCAACAATTCATAGTGCAGATCCCTTAATTTTCCCATTGCTAAAACACCTTTGTGGGCAGATGCATTGTCCTGAT
Source organism: Typopeltis vanoorti (assembly GCF_054136105.1). Lineage (NCBI taxonomy): Eukaryota > Metazoa > Arthropoda > Arachnida > Uropygi > Thelyphonidae > Typopeltis > Typopeltis vanoorti. The sequence goes on along the minus strand of NC_143562.1, from coordinate 122,770,700 downwards.
GAAAGATGATTTTTTTCTTCTGCAAACCGGGTCTTTTCTCACGAATTTTTTCGTCTCATCTGGTTAAAAGATCGGAATAATATTCCCTGGTTATTGTTTTACCTTTTTCAAGATAATTAATAAACAAAATGCCTTTAGCATCCCCAAAACACTGATGCCATGATCTTTCCTGCTGATGGAACTTTCTTTTAATGAAAATTAACCATTATTTAGATATTGGTCAAGTGTAGGTGAATAACTAATTTAATTACCAACTAGTTTCGCAAGCTTGTGCTGTCGGCTTCTTCAGGTTACAATCAGGAAAGCAAAGAAATAAAAATTACAAGCTATACGTTAACTGACCATTCTATTTCAATAACAAAATAGTAGTGTGCGTGTTGCGGATACATGATTTACTTGTTGAGATGCATTTTGTAGTTTGCACTAAAGTTCATTTCTTGTGTGTTTATTGATCTAATTAAAGCCTTCCATATATCTGGTAGGATTAAACCCTGGTTCCTGTTGAGGTTATTGTGGCACGAACGACTGTAGCAGTTTCTTTGAAGATTCTGGAACGGTAGTTTTCCTCTATATATGGCATAAGACTTTTATTCCATTCAGTGATGTGGTTGGTTGTAGAGAAGTGGGAAGAAAGGCCAGAAATATCTTGTCTGTTGTTTCTAACATAGCTGATGTGTTCCTTTTGTCTCACTTTGAAGCTTCTAGACGTCTGACCAATGTAACTTAGACCACAGGAACAAGGGATGTTATAAACTTCTGCATGTTTATAGAAAGGATTGAAATCTTTTGGTGATCTTAGAAATTTCTGGATAGTTTCAACTGGCTTGAAGGTCACTAATATTGTGTGGTTTTAGGAGGCGAGCTAGTTTTTTAGATATGGTACCAACGTATAGAATAGTTATAATAGTTGTATATTGGGTGTCATCACGTTGTCTTTGTGGTATGTCAGAGAAGAGAATCTTGTTAACAAGTCCTCTAGGGTAGCCATTTAGGAGGAGATCGTTTCATATTTTATTTAATTCTTCTTGTAGATCATTATGGTCCGTGGTGAATTGTATAGCTCTTTTGTTTAACATATGAATAATGCTGAGTTTTTGGGAGATGTGGTGTGAAAAGCTAAAGTTTAGATAATGTCCAGTATTTGTAGGTTTTCTATAAACTGATAAGTTGACACTGTTATTTTCTTTTTTCTTTATTATGATGTCTAGGAATGGTAGTTATTTGTCCTTTTCAAGATCTAGTGTGAATTTGATAGTATGGTGGAACATATTGATTTTGTTTAGGTAATCTAATAGCTCTTCCTTTTTGTGGTTCCAAATGATAAAGATGTCATCAACAATCAACGACAGAAATATAAGTTCTGATAATGTTGGAGTCTTGACAAGTAACAGACACAATGAAAAATGAAAAGTTGGTCCTTGTTGGGGATCGAAATAGCAGAGTAGAAAATGATTATGAGACATACAAAAATATTTTGGGAAAATTTGGAGAAAAGAGCAAAGCTAATAATAATGGCAAATATCTGTTGGATTTCTGCTCAGGACATGGACTGGTTATTACTAACACCATGTTCCAACATAAAAATGTGCACAAATTCACATAGAGAGAAGAGACTAGGAATAAGAAAAGTCTCATTGACTATGTTATTGTTGATAGTGATGTTTTCTCCCAGGACACCAGAGTGTACAGAGAATTTGAAATTGGAAGTGATCACTATTTAGTCTTGAGCAGGATAAAATTGAATTTAATATTGAAAAGAATAACATGTAAGAAAGTTTTAAAGCGAATAAAAGTTGAGCAGCTCTCAGATGTGAACTGTAGACTAAAATACAGAAAGATTATTGAAAAGGAAATGACAGAGTTTGAGAACAGGAATCAAACCTTGGAGATTCAGTGGCAAACTCTGAAGAAAACATTGATTGATTCTGCCAAAGAGGCATGTGGTGAGGTTGTCTGTAAGGATAAAAAAATCAGAACTCCCTGGTGGACACAGGTAGTTAAAGAGGCAGTGAAGAAAAAGAAGAAAGCATATCAATAGTTCCTGTCAAATAAGTCAGCTTGTGCTCTTAGAGAATATAGAGACAAATGCAAGAATGCTAAAAACTGTGTAAAACTAGCTAAACAAAAGTCATGGGAGGACTTTGGCAAGAATATAGAAAATAAATATCAAGAAGGTGGCAAAATATTCTGGAGGTTGTTGAAGAAGCTTAAGAATGGAGGAAAGAGTGCTGTAAAAGGAATTAGAGATGATAAAGGTGACATGAAAACGGGAGAAAAAGATATCCTTGAAGTATGGTGTAATTACTTTGAAAAACTGCTAAATGAAACAAGCAGTGATGACAGCATAGTGGTAAAAAACACTGACCAGGCATGCAGTCAGGAATATATATCCATACTTGAAGTAGAAAAAGCCGTCAAAGGCTTGAAATGTGGAAAGGCAGCAGGAGTAGATGATATTCGACCAGAAATGCTGAAGTATGGTGGTATAATAGTCTTACAGTGCCTGCACTGCATAGTTTAGAAAGCCTGGACAGAGGGACGAATTCCTGATGATTGGAGTAGAGCTCTAATAGTACCCATATATAAAAAGGGAAATAAAACTGCATGTGAGAATTACAAAGGTATTTCCCTACTGAGTGTTCCTGGCAAGATCTATGCCAGTATACTTGAGAAACGGTTGAGAAGAATTGTGGAAGAAAAGCTTGGTGAAGAACAAGCTGGATTCAGGCCAAATAGAGGCTGTCAGGATCGGATCTTCACTTTACGACAAATAGTCGAGAAAGCATGGGAATATAAGAAAGATCTGTATTTAAGTTTTGTCGATTTGGAAAAGGCATATGACAAGGTGCCAAGAGAGAAGCTATTCGATATGCTGGAGTTATATGGTGTCAATGGGGTATTATATCAAGCAATACTTAGTCTTTATTTGAGTTGTAAGTCAGCAGTTAGAATTGAAGGAAGTACAGGAAGATGGTTTAATGTTAAATCTGGTGTGAGACAAGGATGTACATTATCTCCTCTGTTATTCATTATCTATATGGATCACATTATGAAGGAAAATGGTATTAAACATGATATCAAAATTGGAGATGTTGATGTCAGCTCTTTGCTTTATGCAGATGATGTTATACTTCTAAATAAATCTGCTACAAGTCTGCAAGATTCTCTGACTAAATTGAATAGCTGTTGTAATAGATATAGTAATAAATATAGGTCAGCAATAAAAAGACAAAGACAATGAAAATAGGCAGAATCATTGAAAATGTCAACTGTGTTGTGAATGGAGAACCTGTGGAACATGTAAAACATTTCAGCTATTTAGGCACGATTTTTACTGAAGATGGTAAATTAAATATAGAAATAGACAACAGAATCAGCAAAGCTGGTATGGTGGGAAGTCAATTGAATAAATTCATATGGAATAAGAGAGAAATTAGTCGGAATTAGTTGTAATAGATATAGGTCAGCAATAAAAAGACAAAGACAATGAAAATAGGCAGAATCATTGAAAATGTCAACTGTGTTGTGAATGGAGAACCTGTGGAACATGTAAAACATTTCAGCTATTTAGGCACGATTTTTACTGAAGATGGTAAATTAAATATAGAAATAGACAACAGAATCAGCAAAGCTGGTATGGTGGGAAGTCAATTGAATAAATTCATATGGAATAAGAGAGAAATTAGTCGGAATTAGTTGTAATAGATATAGGTCAGCAATAAAAAGACAAAGACAATGAAAATAGGCAGAATCATTGAAAATGTCAACTGTGTTGTGAATGGAGAAC